>NW_028318743.1:539693-901887 GCF_062004578.1 Staurois parvus | reverse complement strand
TATTGAATGTCAGAGAACTGTCAGAAATAGCCTATTTCTGACAGTTCTCTGACATTCACTCCATACAGCGGTTGAAACATTGTATCTATTTGTTTCCATAAATGGAAACAAATAGATACAATGTTTCAACCGCTGAGCTCTGCAGATACACTTAGCGGAGCTCTGCAGATACACTTAGCGGAGCTCTGCAGATACACTTTTTGCCGGCTTGGAATTCTTCTTATTTTCATCCTACTTCTTCTTCTTCTTCATCCTCATCCTCATCCTCAGAAGAAGAAGAAGAGGATGAGGATGAGGATGAAGAGGAAGAAGAAGAAGAAGTAGGATGAAAATAAGAAGAATTCCAAGCCGGCAAAAAGTGTATCTGCAGAGCTCCTCTATTCTGCAGATACACTTAGAGGAGCTCTGCAGATACACTTTTTGCCAGCTTGGAATTCTTCTTATTTTCAATCTACTTCTTCTTCTTCTTCTTCTTCATCCTCAGAAGAAGAAGAAGAGGATGAGGATGAAGAAGAAGAAGAAGAAGAAGAAGTAGAAGTAGGATGAAAATAAGAAGAAATTCCAAGCCGGCAAAAAGTGTATCTGCAGAGCTCCTCTATTCTGCAGATACACTTAGAGGAGCTCTGCAGATACACTTTTTGCCGGCTTGGAATTCTTCTTATTTTCATCCTACTTCTTCTTCTTCTTTATCCTCATCCTCTTCTTCATCTTCTGAGGATGAGGATGAGGATGAAGAAGAAGAAGAAGAAGAAGTAGGATGAAAATAAGAAGAATTCCAAACCGGCAAAAAGTGTATCTGCAGAGCTCCTCTAAGTGTATCTGCAGAAATAGAGGAGCTCTGCAGATACACTTTTTGCCGGCTTGGAATTCTTCTTATTTTAATCCTACTTCTTCTTCTTCTGCTTCTTCATCCTCATCCTCATCCTCAGAAGAAGAAGGAAGAGGATGAGGATGAGGATGAAGAAGAAGAAGAAGAAGAAGAAGAAGAAGTAGGATGAAAAGAAGAAGGAAAAGAAGAAGAAGAATGAAAAGAAGAAGAAGAAGAATGAAAAGAAGAATGAGAAGAATGAAAAGATTCTTCTTCTTCTTCTTTTCATTCTTCTTTTTCATTCTTCTTCTTCTTTTCATTCTTCTTCTTCTTCTTTCATTCTTCTTTTCATTCTTCTCATTCTTCTTTTCATTCTTTTCATTCTTCTTTTCATTCTTCTCATTCTTCTTTTCATTTCTTCTCATTCTTCTTTTCATTCTTCTCATTCTTCTTTTTCATTCTTCTTCTCATTCTTCTTTTCATTCTTCTTCTTCTTTTCATTCTTCTTTTCATTCTTCTCATTCTTCTTTTCATTCTTCTTTTCATTCTTCTTCTCATTCTTTTCATTCATTCTTCTTCTTCTTTTCATTCTTCTTCTTTTCATTCTTCTTTTCATTCTTCTCATTCTCTTTTCATTCTTCTTCTCATTCTTCTTTTCATTCTTCTTCTTTTCATTCTTCTTTTCATTCTTCTCATTCTTCTTTTCATTCTTCTTTTCATTCTTCTTCTCATTCTTCTTTTCATGAAGAAGAAAAGAAGAATGAGAAGAAATGAAAAGAAGAATGAAAAGAAGAAGAAGAAGAATGAAAAGAAGAATGAGAAGAAGAATGAAAAGAAGAATGAAAAGAAGAATGAAAAGAAGAATGAAAAGAAGAAGAAGAAGAATGAAAAGAAGAAAGAAGAAGAATGAAAAGAAGTAGAAGAAGAATGAAAAGAAGAATGAAAAGAAGAATAAGAATGAAAAGAAGAAGAAGAAGAATGAAAAGAAGAATGAAAAGAAGAATGAGAAGATGAAAAGATTCTTCTTCTTCTTCTTCTTTTCATTCTTCTTCTTCTTCTTTTCATTCTTCTTCTTCTTCTTTTCATTCTTCTTTTCATTCTTCTTTTCATTCTTCTCCTCATTCTTCTTTTCATTCTTCTTTTCATTCTTCTTCTTCTTTCATTCTTCTTCTTCTTTTCATTCTTCTTCTCATTCTTCTTTTCATTCTTCTTCTTCTTTTCATTCTTCTTTTCATTCTTCTTCTTCTTTTCATTCTTCTTTTCATTCTTCTCATTCTTCTCATTCTTCTTTTCATTCTTCTTCTTCTTCTTTTCATTCCTTCTTTTCATTCTTCTTCTTCTTTTCATTCTTCTTCTTCTTCTTTTCATTCTTCTTCTCATTCTTCTTTTCATTCTTCTTTTCATTCTTCTTTTCATTCTTCTCATTCTTCTTTTCATTCTTCTTTTCATTCTTCTTCTCATTCTTCTTTTCATTCTTCTTTTCATTCTTCTTCTCATTCTTCTTTTCATTCTTCTTCTCATTCTTCTTTTCATTCTTCTTCTCATTCTTCTTCTCATTCTTCTTTTCATTCTTCTTCTTATTCTTCTTTTCATTCTTCTTCTTCTTTTCATTCTTCTTCTCATTCTTCTTTTCATGAAGAAGAAAAGAAGAATGAAAAGAATGGAAAGAAGAATGAAAAGAAGAAGAATGAAAAGAAGAATGAGAAGAAGAATGAAAAGAAGAATGAAAAGAAGAATGAGAAGAATGAAAAGAAGAAGAAGAATGAAAAGAAGAATGAAAAGAAGAAGAAGAATGAAAAGAAGAATGAAAAGAAGAAGAAGAATGAAAAGAAAAAGAAGAAGAATGAAAAGAAGAATGAGAAGAATGAAAGAAGAAGAAGAAGAAGAATGAAAAGAAGAAGAAGAATGAAAAGAAGAAGAAGAAGAATGAAAAGAAGAAGAAGAAGAATGAAAAGAAGAATGAAAAGAAGAAGAGGAATGAAAAGAAGAAGAAGAGAATGAAAAGAAGAATGAGAAGAATGAAAAGATTCTTCTTCTTCTTCTTCTTCTTTTCATTCTTCTTTTCATTCTTCTTCTTCTTTTCATTCTTCTTCTTCTTCTTTTCATTCTTCTTTTCATTCTTCTCATTCTTCTTTTAATTCTTCTCATTCTTCTTCTCATTCTTCTTTTCATTCTTCTTCTCATTCTTCTTTTCATTCTTCTTCTTCTTTTCATTCTTCTTTTCATTCTTCTCATTCTTCTTTTCATTCTTCTTTTCATTCTTCTTTTTATTCTTCTCATTCTTCTTTTCATTCTTCTTTTTATTCTTCTCATTCTTCTTTTCATTTTTCTTTTCATTCTTCTTCTCATTCTTCTTTTCATGAAGAAGAAAAGAAGAATGAGAAGAATGAAAAGAAGAATGAAAAGAAGAAGAAGAATGAAAAGAAGAATGAGAAGAAGAATGAAAAGAAGAATGAAAAGAAGAATGAGAAGAATGAAAAGAAGAATGAAAAGAAGAAGTATTCCAGTACAGCAAAAAGTGTATCTGCAGAGAGCTCCGCTATTTCTGACAGTTCTCTGACAGTTCCTTCACATGTACAGCGGTTGAAACATTGTATCTATTTATTTCCGAATAAAAACATCTGTATCCTAAATGGAAACAAATAGATACAATGTTTCAACCGCTGTACATGTGAAGGAACTGTCAGAGAACTGTCAGAAATAGCGGAGCTCTCTGCAGGGACACTTTTGCCGGCTGATCGGGAAAAATCCGATTCGCGCACCCGAATTATGCAAATATTCGGATTCGACGCGAATCGAATTTTTCCTGAAATTCGAAACGAATTCCACTTCGCCAGGTTCGATTCGCTCATCTCTACAGTTAAAGGACAATTTGATATTAACAGTGTTATTAAGAGTGGTAAAAAGAAAAAAAAAAAGACTGCTCGGTCCCATTCCAGAATAAGAGGACATCATCTATGTACCGCTTGTAAAACATTACTTCTGGCCAGTCCATAGCATAGATGTTGTCCTCTTCCCAATAAGACATAAACAGATTTGCCAAACTGGGGGCAAATTTTGCCCCCATGGCAACTCCTCTGATCTGCAAATAGTAATTGTTGTCAAACCACATGTAATTATTGGACATGGCGAAATTTAAAAGTTCTAATATAAAATAAACATGGGGAGAAGATAGTGTACTTTCATTAGTGAGGTAATGTTTGGCGGCTGTCATCCCATCATTATGATTGATATTGCTATACAACGCATCAACATCCGCTGTTACCAAAAATGTGGATGAAGGAATAGAGATGTCTGATGGAATTAAGGACATGCTTAGTGTCCTTCAAATATGATGGGGTATGGAGTACTAGTGGCTGTAGATGTTGGTCAATATAGGCACCTATTCTGGAACATAGTGAGTCGATGCCGCTCCCTAATCAGCCTGCCAGGTGGTTTCAATGGATTTTTATGTATCTTGGGCAAGATGTATAAGACCGGTAAGCGGGGGGCTTTTGGACACAGAAACTCCTTCTCTTTTTTGTTTATAATAGATCGGTCATGCCCGATTTTGATAATGGTCTTGAGAGTGCGTTTATACTCTGATAAGGACACATCCACATATCAATTACTTCATAAAGATCCCTTAAGGATATTATGCACTTCTGCTATGTAATCACTTTTATTAAGAATCACTACCCCTCCACCCTTATCAGCTGGTCTTACTACAAGGTCCTTTTTCTCCAAAAGGGATTCTATTGCTACATCTGTGTTAGGATCCTTATATATTCTCTTAATCGGAAGATTTTTTAGATCCTTGAGTACTTGATCTTTAAATAGACCAACTGCTGAATTATTCTGTGGAGGAGGGTTGAAAGTGGATGCATTAGAGAGGGAGGTATAATGACCGGTGGGGCATCTCGTGATAGGATTATTAAGAAAGTATCTTTTGATGGACAATTTCCTGGCAAATTTTTGAACATCGATAAAAGCCTGGAATTGATTCATAGGCCTGGCCACGGCGAATTTTAATCCTTTGTCCAAAAGGTTCAATTCATCGTCAGAAAGGGTGGTTGTACTAAGGTTAAAAATGCCTTTACCTTTTACATTCTCCTTCGTTTTATGGGGTCTGTTGATTCTCCTCCCTCCCCTCTTGCCTCTATGTTGTCGCTTCGTTTTCGTACCCTGCCTTTCTCTAAAAAAATGATTACTATTGTTAAGGCGGGCATCTGGGGTTCTGGGGGTGGGAGGTGCATAATAATCATTGAATGGTGGCCTCCAATAGTGATTTTGGTATTCATGGGTATAACGATCTCCATAGTAGTCATGCTGTGAAGAATTATGATGGTAGTTTCTCGGGGTGCGGGGGGGGGGGGGGGAGAATTCCCTTGGAAATGGACAGGGCCATGTTGGTGTTTAATGTTCTGATAGTATGGTTTACGTGTATTTGATTTATGATAAGTATTGTGTGGAGCAGGGTTTCCAGGTTTATGATGAGCATTTGGATGCCATCTGTTATCCCTAGAACCAATATTTCTATCGGGTAATTCAGATAACGGTTGGAATTTGTTGTGAGTGGGGATATTGTATCCTGTATTGTCAGTAGGTCTGAAAGGTGTATTGGGGGGTCCTTCCTTTATATGTGGTTTAGTAGGTCTGGGTGGACCTTGTTTGATTAGAGGTAGAGGGTGGATATTGTCCCCTATTACCCACTACATTATTGTAGTCTAGTGTTCTCCAACCAGACCAGCAAATCATACAATATTGATAAATTTATTGCTGCAACAGCAGATGTGGTTTATTTACTAGAATGCCCCTGCTTAAAACAATACGTAGGGAGAACAACCAGGAGGCTTAGGGATCGCCTCCACAAACATATCAACAATATAAAGAAAGGATACAAGGAACATTCCTTGTCCCTCCATTATAGGAGACACCACAATAGAGATCCCACTAGTCTGAAATTTGTAGGCATAGATACGGTAACCTCACATTGGAGAGGAACTTTTAAAACCAGGGCCGTCTCACAACTAGAGACAAAATTTATTTATGATCTGGACACTTTACACCCAGCGGGACTTAATATTGAATTGGACGTCAACTGCTTTATCGAACAGTTGAGTCCATTTTTAGCTGATTTTATACTTACCTGTACTACTGTGGTTCCATTCTTCATGAGTGTTACTTTTACACACATTAGATGGATATATACATTTACCTTTCACATTTATATATAAACTATCATGACCTTTACATTTAGCACGTGCGTCTATTGTACATGCTTTTAGGCCATTGGATCAGTCTTTACCTCCAATTTTACCTTATTTTATTATTCTATTATGTGAGACAATGGATCACACATTTGTTTCATGTCCATGACATACGTTTACTACACATGCGTTTACGTCTCTTAGCCACTTTTTAGGTATGTGCGTTTTTTTTATACACGCTTATGTTTTTCAGCCACTGTATATAATTTCTGCATAACCCACTTTATGTGGGATATGTACCATGTATGATCTTTTTATGCTTTTTTACCATGAGGGTTTTTTTTTATATATATATTTTCGACACATATTTCGACTATTTAATCTCCATTTATCTAATTGTAATTCTATTTAAATCCTCCCTATATGCGTATCAGGTTCCATAAGTATAATAATTCCCCATACCTGATATATGTATTTTAATACATACCTTTTGGCCCCATTGCGGTTTTACTATACACCCTTGCTTTTCTAATAAAGTCAGTTACCTACTACACTATGAGTTTTTCCCTGTCTCCTGCGAGGAGCTCTTTCAACTTTTACAGCCCCACAGTGATTCCTGTGTCAGCTCCTGAGAGGGGGAACTACATCTTGGCAAAGATTTCTCTGACCCGCTGGACCACATCTTCACCACACGAGGGCGCTTCATCTTCACTTTTTCCAGTTCTTGCTCGTGATCAGACCAGAAAAGAGGGGAATCTTCAGGATATTTACTCACATGCGTATTTCCAATACGCTTCTGGCTAGTGCGCATTTCTACCATCTGCACTGGGAATCAACGAGCACCTTTCTACTGGACTGACCTTTTGTTAATCATGTATTAATATTTCCTTCACTCATGTTTGGATATCACCACAACCACTTATGATATAGTAATACCAGATAGCGCTGCATTTTTTATATACCTAAAATGAACTAGTTGTGCTTTTGGTGTCATTAAATGTTAACACCCCAAAAGAAGAAAAAAAAAAACAAAAAACAAAAAAAACCCACACATTTTGCCTCATCAAAAAAGTGACAAACGCAGCAGAGCGTATCATAAAAACATGGAAACCGCAACGCGCCCAAATATCCCATGAGATACTTTAACAATATAATGATGGTGAAGCGCTACACATATATATAAATCAGTGTGTATAATATATCTACAATGATATATATTTGCATATAGATCACAAAAAAGGAAATATATAAACAAAGCATGCATATATAATAAATATAACACTCTAGCCGGTGCTTTTAGACCATGCTTATATTGATGGATACCTGGTGATAAAGTGCAAGCGGGTCAGTCAATCACTGACCTATATCCAATGTGCCAACAAAGGAACCCTCAAAGGGGTAAGATGGAGGAGAAGATCAATATATCACACTCTATTGTAAAGTGACAGGTGCTCTGACTGCAGACACAATGAATAAATATATCTATAAATCAAAAGTCCACAATAAAGTGCAATAAATCGTGCATAAAGGTTGATGTGCAAAACAGGCAATAGTAGTGCTTCAATCTTTCACTCCAAACATGATGCGTGTTTGTGTGACACACGTGTGTATCACTATCCAAAAGTGGCTAGAGTGCCTCCTCACCTCCTTGAAGCGACCCCTAAGGGCCACAACACATTGAACAATATGTGCTCCACAGCACTGGGGATCTCAGATAATTGGCTCCTATGGTTCCACTCAGCATCCACTGACAGATCAATTTTCCCGTCAGATGATGGTCACAGCATCAGGAATATCATAAGGCCATAAAGAGGTAGACAAAGAGAGCCTCCAAAGTGCAGTATGATTTATTCCAATAGCAGATAAGTAAGCCAAAAAGGACACTCACAGTTATGCAGATACAATTGAGCGGTTTCCCATGTGCTGTGGGTGTACTGCAGGTCCCTGGGTGTCCAAAGATGGCGTCTACTGGAAGTACGTAACCGGAAATGTGACACCGCGCTCTACGCGTTACTCCACGATACCACGTGGCTTCATCAGGATGAGCTACTTTGCCACGTTTAGAGATACGCATTGAAGTCAATGGGCTGCCCTATGTGAGTTGCTGGAAAAATGAGCCAAAAAACATGCGCTCTCCCAACACAAAGTGTGAATGGAGCCTGAAAGTGAAATTGGTGTGTATACACAAGAACAATGAGGCTCCATTCACATTTGAACATTTCCAAACATGTAGGAAACTGCAGAGAACGCACGCGCTTTGCTGCGCATTACGGAAATATGCTGGAAAGGCACAATGCACTTGCAGCACAATTAAATGTTAATGGCCCCCCAAGCACTGGTAGCAGCCGCCAGTCTGGCGTGTGACAAACGTGCTGCAAATGCACCAAAAAATGCAGTAAAAACGGGCCGCACCGCACTCCAAAAATGTTCTGAAGCTTATTTGGGGCATTTGCGGCACGTAGGGCTGCCCTATGGGGGACAAGCAAAAATGCTCCAAAGTGCCCCCCCCAAAAAAAAAACACTAACACCGTTCTCACTCGGTGCATTTTTTGGAAAGGGTCATGGACTTTAAAACACAAAATGTTACATTTTTGGTTTTATAAACTTCAATGGAGATGTTGCAGAAAAGCATGTAGTGCGTTTTTGATGTGTTTTGCTTTTTAACCTGCCCTGCAACAAGTTGGAAAAAAATGCAAAATGCATTAAAATTGCATGGCAAAAAAACTGCAGAAACGGATCAAACGCAAACTGCATAGGTGTGAACCGAGCCTACAGGAGATTGTACAATCAGATTGCAATGTGTATGGTCATCTTAGGGGAAGAATTAGGAAAGTGGGTGGAAATAAATCAAGAGGTTGCATAGTAATGAGGGGGGGGGGGGCGTGGTCCAGACGGGTAACCACTCCCTATCCTGTAATGTACTAAGGCAGTGCATGATGGGAGATGATCTACAGGAAGTGATGGAAGCAGAAAGCATTTTTGTAAAAATTCAAACCGAAACGTGAAAATATAAAACTTCCGAGGATAAGTCATCTGAGAGATGAGCACATTGGGGGGGGGGTGGGCAGAAAGGACATTGGAAAAGAATTCTATTTATTATAAAAAGTGAAATTCTGCCCGAAAAGGGGAACTTAGCCTTGAAGGTGATAACCAGAGAAACAGAAAATCGGGAGCTCAGGAACCAACATGGACTGGAGCTTAGGGCTCAGAATGAAGGGATTGCTCAGGTGGGTGTTGGCATAGGTGAAGGGGATATATTAATCAGCAGGTCACATCCAGCCTGGCCTATACCTCCCAGTCCGGGAACAAAGCCGGCCGTAGTAAGGCAGGAGAGATTACATGGGGAGGGAATCACAAGGAGCAGATCAGATTGATTGCAGCTACCAGGGATGATGAGAATCCCTCATGATGGGCACAGGAGGTAGGAGGACTCAGGAACTCAGTGCAGGGATCTCTCCAATAGAGTTTCTGAAAAATATCAAAGACTGCCATGGGGGGTGACACCACCAGCTTCCACCAAACACCGACATTCCAGATTTGGGTGAACTGACTGTGTAACTTGGACTCGTACATTTGGATGCAGTGCTAGCGAGGGTTTACTGTGCTGCTAAATCATTCCGTCAGTTGTATTTGTTGGATTACCTTCTTCCCGTATGTAAGTATTAATCTTCCACAGGTAAAACGAACTCTCCGTCTTGTTCTACAAAAGAATAGTACAAATGGTTCCATCAATACAATTGTTACTAGTTGTGTCCCACATATGATATGTATTACTGCTGGTGCAATGCATTTTGTCCTCCTATAATATAGGGCAGAGCTCACACCTTCTTCCACTTTCATCCCCCTTGGCAGCCCATTTCCATATATTGTCTCCCCACCCCCAGGACAGAGGGTGGAGTAGAGGGTGGAGCTAACAGCGGTGTGATAAGTAGAACCATTCTCCATACTTGTCCTTCAGGAGATGCAGCAAAGTCATACATTCCCTCTGATCTCAGGACAGCTGGGTGGTAGTGATGGCAGAGAGATGGATGTGGAGAAGATCTGACAGTGTTCTCAGCCCTCCTGGAACTATGAAGCTATTGTACACTGTAGACTTTGCAGAGATAGCGAGTAATAAAAGTGCCAGAGCAGAGCGAGCCAATCTCATCACTCTGCTGGCATTGATCGCTTTGTAAGCCCCCCATGTGATGACTGTAGGACCCTCACTAATAGGAGGACCATCCAGGAGAGGACATATGAGAAAGACTATCCTCCCTCCACGGGCCATGTCTGCACCAGTCAGTATGTACTGCTCTCCTACATGGAGCCTGGACCTAATGGGTGCACAGTGCTCTGCGCTCTGCAGGGGAGGGGACAGTGCAGTCAGCACAGAGAATGGAGGAGCTGGATGGGATGGTGAGAAAAGTGGGCAGGCATTGTAAAAGACAGCAAGAGGAGGAGGGGGAGATCCTAAAATTGTCAATGATGACTGCCCTGCATTAGGACCACAACAACCAATGACACCATGTTTCAAGACCACCCACACCATAGAAGCACATGATGCTGTGTGGCCCAGTTACCTGCAACCTAGCAATCTATGATATTAAATCACTGGGTGGCCCCATCACTGATCTTTATTCACCTTCCCCTGGGGGTATGTTTGCCCCAGGTTGAGAGTCAATGATATAGTGGAATGTACTGCCACCTATTGGGGAGTGTGGTGCTACAGCAACTTGTTTAGTTGTTCCCTGGATATGCACCCTTGTGCCCCCTCCTGGCCAGTATTAGTACAGTCACTAGCTAGACACTTCCTGCTCTCATACCCTGTTCATGTCAGTATCATTGCAGAGACAGTGCTTAGAAAGTCATTGTCTTCTTACACTACAAAGACCCTGAAAATCATCCTCTGTACTGCACTTCTGAAGAAAAACTACGCTGACTTCACCTTCTGTGTCTTGTTGAAGCCTCAAGAAGGACCTTTACTCCTTTACCCCCCCTTACTTCTATAGCTGGGATCTGCACACACCCAGCAATCCAGTGGTGTCCTGTAGGGATCCACCACCCCACCACTACATACCTGATCTCATGCCACCATCTTCTTCTGACATCATCATGGGGTCACCTTTCTCTTCCAGGTTCATGCATCCAGTCCCATGATGACACGCATGTACCACAGGGTGTTATAGGGGGAAAGCTGCAAAAACCAGGAAGATAAAGTGCCCCCCCGATTATGTGGTGCATGCACCTTAGAGAATCCCACAGCCTCCTAGGGTTCCAGATGTGGGTGTTCTAGAAGTCCATGGGCAATGACTACTTCCTTCTCACCTAGATGAGAAATCAGAAAGTGTGGGGATGTGATCTCCAAAAATCAATTTAAAAATCTGATGAAGTAAGAGAAGGGTGATGGGGGGTGACAGTAAGTGGGAAGGGTGGAAGTCCAATTCATGTTATCTTTGTATTTTGTAGTCAGCGAGCGGCCATACTGTCCATGCAGACTGGGCCACTGCATAAAGGGGAAGGTGAAACAGACCATTACTTCAGGAAACAACATCCAAACCTGTCCGCCTCATATTGTCTACACATAAGTGCTTTGTTCTGTTCAGAATTCAAATTGTGACAAGATTTTCCACATTCTGAGATTCGGGTGTGTACAAATTTCTGAATTACAATAGCAACAAATTTAGACAACTATAAAATAATGAAATTAAATTTCATCAGAAATTCAAAAAGAAATTGAGTCGAATTGAATTTGAATTGAATTTGAATTTTATTTTGAATTAGATTCTAATTCAATTAGACTCAAGTTGTATTTGAATTTCTGATTAAATGTAATTTTATTCTTTTGGATTAGTTTAAATATAAACATATTACCAACTATTTCTGATGTCCTTCAAATTTGAATTTTGAAAAGATTAGAATAGAACAGAAAATAAAAGTGTACAAGAAAAAAAGAATAGAATAGATTAGAAAATAAAAGACTAGAATAGAAAATAAAGGATTGGGACATAAAATCACAGAATAGAATAAAATAGAACAGAAAATAAAACTGTAGAATAAAAAAGAAATGAATAGATTAGAAAATAAAAGAATAGAATAGAATGTAAAGTGGGGCGTGGTCTGCCGCAGCTGGAAGATGGACGCTTAGTGTGAGAGCTCCCACCGACCGGATCACTCTTCACTGCCACACAACGGAGCGGGGTGAGAGAGAGCTGCAGCAATATGGTGAAGACTGACCGGACATCATCCGGTGCCCGATTGCGATCCCCACGGAGCCAGGGAGTGCAGGGGCGGCATATACAGGAGCTCTTCCGCTCCCAGCAGCAAAGGGAAGGGCCGCAGCCATCCCCTTCTCCCTCTGCATCCCCCTCCCCTCCTCCCTCTACAACCGCTGATGTGCTTAACCCTTCCTGCTCTGCCATGCATGCTGCTCCAGACACAGTACCTCAGCATGATGTCCCCACTGCATCCCAATCACTGTCCCTAAGAGATCTTCAGGTGGTGGCCGCTGACATTAAGGCCACCCTGACTGCCACACTTACTGCAGCCCTGGGAGATCTGCATGATGACTTAAGGGCTATGGGTTCGCGAATAGACCGGGTGGAATCCGCATCCAGGCAAAACGGAGCCGCCATTATTGATAAACAACATAAGTCAGCTATACACGCTTCAACTATCAGAGAACTCCACAGGCGTATCAAGGATGTAGACAACCGTGGCCGCAGGCGTAATATCAGAATCTGTGGTCTCCCAGAATCAGTAGAAATTACCAATATTCCCAAGGTGGTAATGGCCATATTCAATGATCTCCTTGGTCGCAACACCGATTGATATCGAACGTGTGCACAGAGCGATCCGACCCAGGAGGGGGGAAGCAGACCCACCCAGGGATATCGTTTGCTGCCTAGTAAGTTTTCCGCTCAAAGAGGATATCCTCCGATTTGCTAGAGACAGAAGGTGCCTTTTATATGGGGGAACCGACATACAATTGTTTCAGGACTTATCCAGTATCACCCTACGTCAACGGCGCGCTTTACGCTCTCTTCTGGATACACTCCGATCACGCAACATCCCCTACAGATGGAGGTTTCCTTTCTGCCTCTCTGTACAAGCTAACGGTCGTTCTTACAACCTGCGAACCCCTGAGGAATTGCCCTCCTTTTGTACCTCCATGGATATCCCACTGATCGACCTGCCTGACTGGTATAGCTCCATGAGATTACCGCCACCCCAGGATCTGGGATTGGAGGGCAGCGCTATGGATTGGCACAGTCAGTCTCATCGTAGAGGTCGGATGACTCCATTGACTCCTCCGAGACTCCCCATGGGGGATGCCACGGCTACCTTCAGCCCGACGGCCTCTCCGGCACACAAGAAGCCGTGGCGCGAAACCTAATGGTCTGTAATCTTCACTCAATATTGCTACTCCGGTGCAAACCTTACTGAGCTTCTATGTTTTATCACTATTTCATATTCGTTCTCGTTCTTCCGCCCCGAACGTTCCAGTCACTCATTCGCTCACTGATCAATGCTCGTTGGACTACTAATTTACTGCCCTTACTACTTACCTGTCAAGATTGCTGCCTGTGCTCCATGGGATTCACATTCAGTCGTTGTCCTGTACGCAACTATTGGACCTCTACAGTCCCTCCCTGCTTGACACGGGGTTGGGCGTTGGTCACACTCCAGCCGAATCACCCTCCCATGAGGGGAACCAATTTCCAGACTCCGCCTCGGTAGTCAGCAACAAGTTCTCTGCATCCCACAACCTTCCGCCTCCAGTTAGTTCTCGATTTGAGCCTTCTCCCAGCCTCCTCTGTCCTATTACCATCCGGACGCATCCTGGTAGATCAACATCCTTCAGCCTCACTCTTCAGCCTCGTCTTCCTGGCAAGCCCTGAACCTCGCCTCTCCGTCTCTGCGGATGTCCTGATGCGCGCTCGGGGTGGTTCGGTGGTGCATTGCTCTCCCCCCCCCCCGCAGGCATTGAAATGCTCGGCCTTCTTGATCCTTTGGAAGAGATCTCCGCCTAATTTGTAATGTATACTCTATGTGGGACTATGTCAGAGACTCTATATCTCCACTGGGTGGTGGTTTGAGGGGAGGTGGATATAGGATGTTGGGACGGATAGCAGCTTTTTAGGGGAGTGCAATAGCTAGTACTATTAGCAGAGTCTGGCTGTCTGGATGAGCATCACCTCCCCCCGCCACTTGCTAGATCTTCCAGAAGGGAGCCATGTCGTTCTTTCCAGCCTGTCTACACCTTTTAGCTTGGCCGACGAGGTTTACCTGAGGGCTTGCGTGCCATAGGCCACCCTCATACACATTCTCCCTCCGCCTCTCCTCCACACTTTTATGCCAATCTGAGGGAGGTGATGCTCGTCCTCTCTGCTACCCTGGGGGCCTCGGAAACTATATTCATGTCTGGGGGGGGGTTTATTGTTTACTGTTTGGTATTTAGCCCTTTTTATTTTCGTATAATTTTTTTTTTTTTTTTTTGGATTGATGACGGGCTCTAGTCCTAAGGACTGTTGAATGGGGGCTTACTGGGATTTTACTTGTTTTTCTTTATGATTTTTCCTGTATTGCTATTGTTGACTTGTTGTGTCTTCGCCTCGTGATTTGGTTTGCCTGTAATATTTGTGGGGGTCATTCACTATCCTCCTGTCAGTGAGGAGCCCCTTCCCTGTCTCGCTCTCGCCTTCACATAGACTGTCCTTCCCAATGCACTCATCTTATATGGGCCCTGACACTTTTTATATACCAAGTGTAGAGCGGCCCCCTGCTTGGCGGCATCCCAATCATGTTACACCTAGTCCCATCACCCCAGTCTTCGTTCTCTGCCCGTCACATAGCACCTTACCCTCCACGGAAGACCGGGAACTGAACTTAACTTAACCTACCGTAACTTAACTTAACTTGACTCTACTTAACTTAACCTACCCTCATCCACATGCACCACCCTGAGGACTCCTGACACCACTTATCTCTCTCGAACCCCGCCCCCTCCATCTCATCTTTTCTTACACAACTTTTTATAGGGGGCCACCGGCCGGCAGTTGTTCACATCCTGGTTCTACGCCGACCTCGTTTCCCACACAGTGAGCTAGGTGAGCTATACTGACCCCTTTTTCGGCTATTATTTCTATCTCTTTTCTGAGCCTTTTTTCCATCTTTCTTGCGCTCTTCTTCTTTTTCCCCGATCCCCTTTTTTTTCTCTTCCTGCTTTTCTCCCTCTTGAGTGGAATAGCGGGTCTGTTCCTTTAGCCGTATACTATCTTTAATCCTCCCTTTCTTTTTTTGTGCTCTTGTGTGTTTTTTTTTTTTCTCTCCTTGCTCTCTCCCCTCCCCCCTCCTCTTTCCCACCCCCCGGATCCTCGTCATATCGAGGTATCTGGCTTAGGCAACACCACCCAGCAGCCATGCTCTCCTCCGCCTCACAGACGGGACAATTGTCTCTGAAACTTCTTTCACTCAATGTCAAAGGTCTGAACACACCTGAAAAGCGTTCCATGCTTCTCTCCTATTTACACAAACAGAAAGCGGATGTGGTCTTTTTACAAGAAATGCACTTTCACCAAGACTCCATTCCAAAGCTTTACAATTTCTGCTTCCCCACGGTCCTCCAAGCCACCAACCCCATGGCTAAGTCTAAGGGGGTTGCGATATCGTTCGCCAGACACCTTCCATTCCATGTCACAGATTCCCTGGTTGATCCGGAGGGTAGATACCTGTTCATAAAGGGGGTATTTGCCAACAGACCTATCACATTTGCCAATGTCTGTGCCCCCAATACTAAACAGGTCTCTTTCACACGCTCCCTCGTCTCAGCCCTAGCTGCTTTCCAGGAAGGGATACTGGTACTTGGGGGTGATCTGAATGTCCCCTTGAGCCCTCTGTTAGATTCCTCCTCGGGATGTTCTTTTTTACCCTACAAGGCTCTTAAGCAAATACATATACAATTACAGCACCTGCAACTACATGACTCCTGGCGTACACTTTACCCTACAGTCAGAGACTACACTTTTTTCTCTCCTCCGCACAATAAGTACTCTAGGATTGATTACTTTTTTTTGTCGCAACCAGATCTCCCACTCCTCCATGCTGCTACTATAGAACCGATGGGTCTATCTGATCATCAGCCTATCACCATGACTTTACGGTTCCCCATTTCACACCCGCGCTCCAAATACTGGCGTCTGGATGCTTCCCTTCTTGCGGATGCCGCTATTGTTCAAGAGATCCGCTTTAATATGACTGAATATTTTTCCTTGAATAGTTCTACGGACACCTCACCCATCACGCAATGGGAGGCCCACAAGTGTGTCATGCGGGGCATCCTCATAGCCAATGCGACGAGACGTAAGAAAGTCAAACAGGAGCGTCTGAAGCTCCTCTCAGATAGGATCCGCTCTTTGGAGAGAGCACAGAGAGACTCTGGCTGCGTCGACCCTTTCGGAACTTTCGAACACACGCACGCAACTTCTCATGGAACTGAGTAAGGTGGTTAGAAAAAGATACATCCTTTCACAAAAGCTGTATTACGAATTTGCAAACAAGAGCGGGAAGTTTTTAGCCAGAGCTCTTCGTGAGAAATGGGCCAGCATTACGGTACATAAAATCAGAGGCTCTGATGGCATTGAGGCTACATCCAACCCCGATATTGGCTCCCATTTTGAATGCTACTATAAATCTCTATACAACCTCCCTCCGGAACGTCCCCCTATGCACACGGACCAGTCTAGAGCTTCCTTGATCTCTGAATTCCTCCATCTCTACGGTCCACCTGCCCTCTCCGAGGATTTGGTTCACGCTCTGGAAAAAGACCTCACCTTAAATGAGCTGCAGTCCGTGGTAAAACAGATGAAACCGGGTAAGAGTCCGTGTCAGGGATCCCGGTCTTCGCCGCGGAGCGCAAATCTGCACATGCGCGGATTGCCCAGGTACATCAGCGTGCGGGCTTTAGGACCTGGGCATCCGCTGTGGCAGTTGCGGCCGCGCATACGGGCGAGCGCCTGGCACCAATGACGGTGCAGGGCGCGCTATTTAAACCGGCCAGGCAATGTCCTCATTGCCGCAAGGTCTTGTTCCTGTTCCTGTGTTCCTGTAAAGTACGTTTCCTTGTTGCCAAACTCTGCCTGTCCTGATTTATGCTGACTCTCTCCTGCTCTGACCCCCGGCTCGTCCCTGACCATTCCTCTGCCTGTAGTTACTGCTATTTGGACCCTCTGTTATTGAACCCGGCGTGTGACCTGACTACTCTTTGCCTACTGCTTGGTACCGCACCTGTCCCCACCGTTACCGACCCGGGTAGTCTGACCACGCTCACTCCTAGCAGTCATCCATCCATCCCGCTCGGACCTGGACCCATCAGCCCCTTCACAGCAGGCTCATCCCGGGCACATACCCTCAGCGGGACCCCTCTACCATAGCTGGGTGCGCCCAGGGGCGCGACCTGGTTCCAATCTTGCACCAAGTCCATCCCCACCATCAGGGGCTCTGGTGAAAAGGCAGACTGGGACTTAGACTCCGCGTCCTGGGGAATCCCGTGCTGTGGATCACTAGAGATCCTGTTGTGCGGGGCCTGACAGTCCGGGCCCTGATGGTTTTACAGTAGCCTATTACAAATCTTTTCTAGATATCCTGGGTATTCCATTTCTTTCTGCTTTTAACACTCTCACTCAACCTTCAAGGCCGCCTAACCACCTTTTGGAGGCTCACATTACAGTTATCCCCAAAGGCGGGAAAGACAATACCCAGGTCTCTAACTACAGACCCATTTCCTTGTTGAACGTGGACATCAAGCTATTCGCAAAGATTATTGCCAATCGTCTTCTCCCCTTGCTTCCCTCCGTGGTCGACTTGGACCAAGCGGGATTTGTCCCGGGTAGAGAGGCAAGGGACAACACTATCAAGGCCCTTAATCTCAACCAGTGGCTCCATAGATCTAACTCTCCTGGTTTTTTCCTCTCCTTGGATGCAGAAAAAGCCTTTGATAGGATTGCCTGGGATTATTGAATGCGTCTTTAGCGGCATTGGGTTTGGGGGAGAAGATGCTTAACTTTATAATGGCCCTCTACTCTGCCCCTACTGCCCGGGTCCAGGTGAACTGCCATTTGTCCAACTCCTTTCATTTATGGAATGGCACACGCCAGGGATGCCCCCTCTCCCCGCTCTTGTTTGTCTTATCCCTTGAGCCCTTGTTACGGAAAATCTGATTAAACCCCGACACTAAGGGAATCAGGGTAGCAGACAAAGAGTATAAGCTTGCAGCCTACGTGGATGACATTCTCCTGTTCCTTGCTGACCCTCACACCACCTTGCCGAACTTACTGAAAGACTTTGCCCATTTCAGATATTTGTCGAATTTTAAGATTAACTTTTCCAGATCAGCCGCCCTTAACATTACCTTGTCTGCTGAACTAGTCTCTCTTTGTGAGGCCCAATTCCCATTTCACTGGGAAAGGAAATCCTTTACCTATCTCAGTATTCAGCTTACCCGTAACCTTGATGACCTTTATGTGAAAAACTTTCTTCCTTCTCTTCGCTCTATGCAGGAGGACCTCAATAAATGGCACCGTCCTTGTTTCTCTTGGTTTGGAAGGGCAGCGATCATTAAAATGAATGTACTACCCCGTCTCCCGTATCTCTTTCAAACATTACCTATTCACTTACCTCTTGCTTTCTTTGCATCTTGTAAAAGATTGTGCTCGTTGTTCCTATGGAGTCACAAGCGTCCGCGTATTGCTTACTCCCAATTGACCCTTTCTAAACTTAGAGGGGGAATTGGATTCCCTGACCTTCACCGCTACTACTGGGCATGTCATCTCTCCTGGATAGTTGATTGGCACGTTCACACTGCCTCTAAAGACTGGATATCTATAGAAAATGCTTACTCACCCCTTCCATTGGCATCGATCCCTTGGCTTTCAACGAAGCACACGCCCCATGCTCTTCTCACTCACCCTTTGGTGGGACCTACTTTAAAAATTTTCCGTTCAGCTTGTAAATCTGCATCCATTTCCGAAACACCCAACCCCCTAACCTCCATTCGCCTCAACCCTGACTTCCCCCCCCCCGGAATGCATAAAGACTTCTTACTGAAACATTGGCCACACAAACAGATCTTAGTAAAACATTTTCTTCACAAGGACAAGGTGAAAACACTCTGAGATTTGCTTGAAAGCCTGGATATCCGCAAATTCCCTTTTTGGGCATATTTCCAGATTAGACATTATCTGCTCTCTCATAAACCCCCTCATAACTGGTTCCGTTCTCTTACCCCATTTGAATCTCTATGCGCGAAGGCTGAACCGCGAAAACATCTGATCTCGGAGATCTACCCACTTCTAGTGGAGAGTCGGTCCTATGACTCCCTCCCCTCATGTCAGGCCTGAAAGAGAGATCTTGATGCTGACCTATCAGACTCAGACTGGGACGTGATATTTCAATACTCTCATAAATGTTCCCTCAATGTTTCGACTCAGGAAAACAGCTACAAAATAGTCTCTAGATGGTACTGAACCCCCTTGAGAATTTATCTTTTTAACCCCACCTTTGCTAACAGTTGCTGGAGATGCGGGACCTCAGATGGGTCTTTTCTTCACATATGGTGGTCTTGCCCGATTCTCCAACCTTTTTGGCAAGAGGTCCATAAGCTAGTAGTGTCTGTAACCACCTTACCCTTAGCTTTCTCTCGGCTCAATTCCTCATCCACCACTCTTCCCTTCCCGGGGCTCAGTACTTCAAATCATTAGCTATGCACATGATCAACACAGCCAGACTCTGTATTCCTGTTCTGTGGGGCTCCACATGCCCTCCCTCTGTACGTGATTGGCTCACCCGAGTGGGCAAAGCGGCAGACATGGAAGAACTTATTGCATCTGCACTCGACACTCCTACAAAATTTTCCCACGTGTGGGCCTGTTGGACCCACTTTCTGACTACCCCTGCGTATCGATCCCTCATGGGCCAACCTGTCTGAACTTGACTTGGACTTCCTGATGGTGTTACTCAGTTACATTTGTCCTGTTGGGAACCAACATATTCCTCCTGGCGTTCCTCCCATATTCCCTTGACGCCGACGACGCAGCATAGATTCCACCCACTCCCGTTACTGTTCATATTGATGATAAGACAATCTCGGTGGTCATCCCCTCCCTTACTTTATCCTCCCCATGTGCTTCCCTCCCCCCCCTCCCTTTTTTTTTTCTTTTCCCTCTCTCTCTTTCTCTCTCTCCTTTTTCTTTCTCTCTCTATCTCTGTCCCTCTCTCTCATTTTTTATTTGTTTCTTTCATGCGCGTACATACGTTCCGGACATTTCTTCAAGAAGAATACCGAGAATGCTGCCAGCACCATCTCCCTTATTTCACTTGCGGTCCACACGACAAGTTATTCCTACATTCGCATTCCGACAATTCCACTATCTCGGTCTGTAATATTGACTCTTACCCAGGCGTCACATGTACTCTCCTCCCCTCTACAGCTTTTTACCTCCGGACGTTTCGGTAGGAGGCCAGACGTCTCTTTATTTCAACCATTTGACAAGTATACCTGAATATTACAGGCACAGCCCTGTCGTGGCCTAGTTTATTCGCACTGATTGATCTGGCGTTGGACTGCATTTGCTTTTGTTTGCTATATATGCTTTGCTACGTGTCCTATGTACGCTTCATCTGTATATTTTTGTGTGTTGATTTGCACTTTGTATTCAATAAACTTTGTTTTTTTTGGAAAAAAAAAAGAATAGAATGTAAAGGAAAAGGATATAAAATAACAGAATCGAATACAATAGAATAGAACAGAAAATTAAGAAATACAATAAAACAGAACAGAAGATAAAGAAATAAAATACAAAAGAATAGTATAAAGCAAAACAGAAAAGAATATAAAATAAAATAATAGAATAAAATAGAATAGAAAATAAAAGAATAGATGAGAGTAGAAAAAGAATAGAATAGAGTACAACAGAACAGAATAGGAAATAAATAGATTTAATAGAATAGAAAATAAAGGAAAAAATAGAAGAATAGAATAAAAAAGAATTGAACAGAACTGAAAAAATAGAATAGAATACAATTGAAAGAATATAACCGTCTTCCAAACTTCAAATTTCAACCAGAACAGCTATTCTTCACAATGATTTTGGATCGATTTGATATTTTTTATTTGGTCTAAATGAATTTGAATTGAAATCAAATAAATAAAAAGATGAACGGAATTCAAATTTGAAAACTAATAAACAAAACTAAACGAATTGTGAAAATGAATTTAAAGAATGAAACTAAACAAAATGAGTTCATTAACGAATCAAAAGGAAAACAAAATGTATTGTGCACATGTGTAATATTGTCTGATGTCTGGAAATCAAATCTCTCCTTTTATTACAAGCAGCTTCCCATAATACTGAGCTGTGCTCCCCTCTGTACCCCCTGGACAGCCTGGGGGTCTTCAGACATATTGTACCCTCCATGTCCCATCATTACACCCCTCCCCCAGCCTGTGCCCTCCATACCTCTCTGAATATCAGGGTAAGACGTCCTCCTGGAAAGGACAGTCCCAGCCGTGCTTCATCACTATAACATTCACCAGAGAAGTGTGTGATTGAAGGTGACGGGATGGTGACCTGAAGACCATAAAGACCACAAGGATGAGTATGAGGAGGACCAGACCTAACAATCCTATGATTCCATACTGCCTGACATTTGTAGTGCCGGGATTTACTACCGCCCCCCAATAGTCATTCATAGAGCTGACAATCTCTCCATTCAATACCCCGTGTTCATTGCATCCCCCCAAATCTCTGCTCCTCTGCTGAGGTGTTTTACCCTCTGACAGGGTCTTGTCATTCCAGGAAAAGATTTAAGCCGCTCATACATGAATCAAACTTCGGGCGGTTTAAGCAGGGCCCGGCCGAATTCTGACACATGTATGGGCAGGCTGGCTGTACAGAAGATCTACCAATCCACTTCTGTACAACCAGCCCGTCGGATTTTCCCGCTCGATCAGTGTCCCCGTCTATAGCCGGCAGTGCTGATCAGTGTATTGTGATGGCGGGGAAGTCTCCCCAATGTCAGAATACAATAACTCTGCCAGGATCCACATTCAGTTTGGATAAGGAATCAAGTGGGGTTATTATAGCTCCGCCCACTGGTTGGGGGGGGGGGTCCACGTATCTGTATGAAATTCCCACAATGACCAATCTTAAGGGTACAACATATCCATGTCATCATTGGTTTCTATTCAGTCTGAACCACTTGACCTCCGGAAAGGTTTTACCCCTTCATGACCAGGACATGTTTTGCTATTCGGCACTGCGCTACTTTAACTGGCAATTCCGCAGTCATACAACGCTGTACACAAATACAATTTGATTATTTTATATCACACAAATAGAACTTTATTTTGGTGGTATTTAATCACCACTGGGATTTTTATTTTTTGCTATAACCGATAAAAAAAAACTGAAATTTTTTAAAAACCTGTTATGTTCTACTTTCTGCTATAAAACATATCCAATAAAATCAAATTTCTTCATAAATTTAGGCCAATATGTATTCTGCTACATGTCTGCAAACTATAGTGTGTGTGAGTATGTGTGCATATATATATATATACATTAGATGGGCAACAATGAGACAACCCCCAAAACAGGAATAGTTTTACAGGCGGAGGTCATTGACATTTTTTTGCCTGATAATCTTTTCTGACTGTTTTTCACTAGTTTTGCATTTGGCTAGGGCCAATGTTACTACTGGTAACATGAGGCCATACCTGGACCCTACAGAGGTTGCACAGGCAGTCCTCCAGGATTGCACATCAATACGTGTCATTGCCAGAAGGTTTGCTGTGTCTGTCAGAAGGTTTGCTGTGTCTCCCAGCACAGTCTCAAGAGCATGGAGGAGATTCCAGGAGACAGGCAGTTCCTCTAGGAGAGCTTGACAGGGCTGTAGAAGGTCCTTAACCCATCAGCAGGACCGGTATCTACTCCTTTGTGCAAGGAGGAACAGGATGAGCACTGCCAGAGTCCTACAAAATGACCTCCAGCAGGCCACTGGTGTAAATGTCTCTGACCAAACAATCTGAAACAGACTTCATGACGGTGGCCTGAGGGCCCGACGTCCTCTAGTGGGCCCTGTGCTCACTGCCCGGCACCATAGAACTCAACTGGCATTTGCCATTGAACAACAGAATTGGCAGGTCCACCACTGGCGCCCTGTGCTTTTCACAGATGAGAGCAGGTTCCCCCTGAGCACATGTGACAGACATGAAAGGGTCTGGAGAAGCTGTGGAGAACGTTATGCTTCCTGTAACATGGTTCAGCATGACCGTTTTGATGGTGGGTCAGTGATGGTCTGGGGAGGCATATCCATGGAGGGACGCACAGACCTCTACAGGCTAGACAATGGTACTCTGACTGCCATCAGATATCGGGATGAAATTCTTAGACCCATTGTCAGATCCTACGCTGGTGCAGTAGGTCCTGGGTTCCTCCTGATACACGACAATGCCCGGCCTCATGTGGGGAGAGTATGCAGGCAGATCCTGGAGGATGAAGGAATTGATACCATTGAATGGCCCCCACGCTCGCCTGACCTAAATCCAATAGAACACCTCTGGGATATCATGTTTCGGTCCATCCAACGCCACCAGGTTGCACCTCAGACTGTCCAAGATCTCAGTGATGCCCTGGTCCAGATCTGGGAGAAAATACACAATCCGTCGTCTCCTTAGGAGCATGCCCCAATGTTGTCAGGCATGCATACAAGCACATGGGGGCCATACAAACTACTGAGGACCATTCTGAGTTGCTGCAATGAAATTTCAGCAAAATGGACTAGCCTGCTGCATCATTGTTTCACTTTGATTTTCGGGGTGTCTTTGAATTCAGTCCTCTGTAGGTCGACCATTTTCATTTCCATCCAACGATGGGGCGTCCTTATGTTCCTAACACATTACCCCGTCCATGTCAGTACAGAGATCCAGCAGGAGAGTTTTCCCCATTGGGATCTGATGTGTTTTCAATGTGTTCTTTTCATTTTTTTGAGCAGTGTATGTACAAAAAAGAAGGAATTGCGGCCATATTAGTCCACAGACCCGATTAATCGTATGTCCGTGATCTCTGCTGTTACATATATGCCCAACATGGACCAGCAATGTACTGGAACGTCACTGGAGTGGTTATACCGGGACTATCCACCTCCCACCATCCATGGATTTCTTGGGCTCTCCTGTCCTAACATGGACCAGCAATGTACTGGAACCTCACTGGACTTTGAGTGGTTATACCAGGAGGTGGCTGCAGCTACAGGGATCATCCTGGTATCATTTGTTCAGCTGGCGGTCGGCTTTCATGTAAAAGCAATCCTAGAGGCTAATTAGCTGCTGGATCTATTTTACAAGCAGCTGGAAGGGCTCTCTCCCCTCCTCTCACCATCCATGGATTTCTTGGGCTCTCCTGTCCCACAGGGGAATCCAAGAATGAGGCCAGCAGTTCTGCCATCTGGAAGCTACGAGCATTTCAGTTTCATTGGATATTAAGGCGCCATTTTTAAAAAGGGAAAGCATCCAATCACACTGATCTTGGTGAGATCAGATGCGTCAAGGGCAGAGGAGAGATCTAGAGTCTAATAGACCTCAGATTTCTCAGAAAACAATACCTGTCTATTGCTATCACAGGGGATATTTACATTCCCTGGGATAACAATAAAATTGATCCCCCCAAAAAAGGGAAAGTGTAAAAATAAAAACAAATTATAAATTAAAAAAGAAATCACCACCAAAAAATTGCAACACCCAACATTTTATTCTCTAGGGCCTCTGCTTTAAAAACATATATATTTTTGGGGGGTTCAAAGTAATTTTCTAACAAAAAAAAATGTTTTTTCGTCTTAACAAAAAATGTCAGAAAAGTGTTCTTCAAGTTGTTAGAAGAGTGGGTGATGTGTGGCAGAAACTGCTAATGTTGGCTCTGAGATGCCAGGATAGTAGAAGCCCCCCCCCCCAAATGACCCCTTTTTGGAAAGTAGACACTCCAAGGTATTTGCTAAGTGGCATGGGGAGTATTTTGCAGATCTCATTTGTTGCCACAAGTTTTTGGAAAATGAAGAAAGAAAACAAAAATAAATTATTTCTTTTCTTTTTCAAAACCTGTGACAAAAATGATAACTGAAAAATACTCACCATGCCTCTTATTAAATTCCTTGGCCTCTAAGGGGCCTACCTCTAAGGGGTCATTTAGGGGGTGTTTGTACTATCCTGGCATTTTAGGGTCTTCGAAAATGTAATAGATAGTGGAAACAATTCTCTCTCATGTGGTATCCCCATACTCAGGAGATGTAGCAGAATGTGTTTTGTGGTGTTATTCCACATATAGCCATGACATCTGTGATCAATATATAATTTAAGTCACAACTTTGTGTAAAAAAAAGAAAAATTGTAATTTTCCAAAAATTTGTCACAAAAAAATAAAATCCATTCCATGGACTAAACATGCCTCTCAGCAAATTCCTTGGGGGTGTATACTTTCCCCATTTGGTCATTTGGGGTGTTTGTACTGCCCTGGCCTTTTAGCACCTTAAGAAATGTGATTGACAGTCAGAAAGTAAAAGTAAATTGCAGTATATATACCATAGTTTGTAGATGCTATAACTTATACACAAGCCAATTAATATACATGTATTGGGATTTTTTTTTTTTTACCAAAGACATGTGGCAGAATACATTTTGGCCTAAATGTATGACTAACTTTGAATTCATTGTATATTTTTTATAACCAAAAGTAGAAAATATGTTTTTTTTTCAACATTTTCGGTCTTTTTTTGTTTATATCACAAAAAAAGAAACTCAGTGGTGATAAAATACCACCAAAAGAAACTCTACTTGTGTGAAAAAAAGGCATACATTTTGTTTGGGTACAGCGTTGCATAGCCACACAATTACCAGTTGAAACAGCACAGCGCCAAATAGCAAAAACATGGCTTGGTCATTAAGGGGGGTGAATCCTCCGGAGGGCAATTGGCTATAAGAGACCCTCCATAATAACAATGATCTTTAATAGTATATTTAATACAACCATGTTTAATCTCCATTAACTGTCAATTCCAATGCTGGATATCGCAGATCGCTATGTGGAACCTTTTATTATTTCATCCACCTTTCAACCAAAATGAACATGTCCTGGAAGAAGGTGACAAGTGTGGAAGAGCAGAGTTTGGGGGGAGATGCAATGAACATTGTACAATAAAGTTCATTGAAAAGAGAGATAAGTGGTCATGCCTCCTTTGTATTTATTGTTGGAGCATTTCTGGGGAATAGACCGACCCCGTTGTTGGATACATCTCCAGTGACTGGTGAGTGCAGTCAGGGCCATCCCAGTAATACCATTTCCCTGTGTTGTTCAATATACAGAGCTGACTGAAGTAACCCTAAACAATAAACCTGTGCTGGGCTGTGAGACTGACTACTCCTAATTCACTAAAATTGCTGAGCAATAGGCGGCTACAAATCCAAAAGTAGTGTAAGAATGCTCCTAATAAACAATGATAATAAAAATCAATCCCACAAAGATCAGTGAACTAATATATACATAAATAATGACAATAATATACATGACCATACAGTGAATAATAAGTGCCAAAGTGAGTGAAAAAAACAACATGATCAATACAAATATGAAAAAAAATGATAGAACCAATGATGAAACGCATAGGAAGGAGCACTGAGCCTCTGGTGTCCATTCAGCATGGAAGGTCTGTGTCTCGTGGCATCTATAGAGCTGTCAGCTGGATCACTCGATGTGGGGGGCTGCTGGAGTGACCCCAGCCTAAGACTACATACAGAGTTCAAAGTCTTTGCATTTGTTATTGTAGGTATGGTTTTAAAAATTACTTGGCTGTTCTAAACAGGGAGCACCAGGTGTACTTTTTATATGTTTTATGTTTGGGAAGGAAGGCATTGTCTCATCCTTCAGTGCAGATGATCCCAGCTACTTAATGGGAACAATGTCAAACAATAAAAGAGAAAAATTCCCAGCTCAGCTTAGCAACCAGCTTGCAAACAAACCAAATTTTGTAGAGTTAGGAACTGCAGGATATCGGGGTGCCATGAAGAGGCTCTGCAGCTTACACATGGATTTGCAAATATGTGCCAACTAAACCCCTGTTTTTAATGCATACTGTTACCAACCAGCCTGCAAACAAACCGAATTAGCCAGTGTAAGTTGAGCTGGGAATGTTTCTTTTATTGTTTGATATGCGTCGCCCTTCCATGTGCTCCTTGCTGTGAAGGCCAGTTATAGATTGGGGCAGTGCCCATTTTTTGCACTTAATGGGAACCAGCCTGACTACCCCTCTTATAATTTAGGAGGTGGGAGTCTGTCCCTTTGCCTCCTTGGTGGAGGAACACAAAACTCTTTCACATGAGTTAATGTTTGACATATTTGGAGGATTTACTTGTTTATCTTTTATTGAGCAGATATCTGTACTGTACAGAACACTGGGAAGGTGTCCAGGATGGCAGATATATTCCCCCAGTCAATGAATCCGATTCCCTTTAAGGGGGCCAGTTTTGGGAGATATTACCTAGTACTCATTTGTTCTCACCCATGTAGGGAGAGGTGTTTGCCTAGAGAGAGGACTGATTTCCAGTACTCTCTGGATTGATACGTCTGTATTAGGGACCCAGAATTTCAGAAGCTCAAAGAGTTTTGGGTGGGTAGAACCTTCAAAGCCTGACTACCAGGACTCTGGTCTCAAAGGGGTTAAGCCCCAGGCAGGGGAGGCTTGAAAGGCAGCAGGGTGAAATCAGCACCTGTGGCGGGGGGCAGTGTGGAGTCGCTCAAGTTGTAAGCAAAGATTGATACTCTTGGGAACTAATACATAATCTGCTGAACCTTTGAGGCCCACCCGGCACACCAAATCAGAGGAACCCTACCCCAGTATGGGGGGACCAAGAGTCTGGTGGTGAACCAGTTGTATGATATGTTTTGCTGGAACCGTGAACTGTTTTATTTGATTTTGTGCTGAAGGAAGCTATTTATGTTACCCCCTTTGGAGGAATTAAAGTATAACTAAAGGTAGTTTTAGATGGAGTGGAGAGGGTTTAGAACACATATTTAGGTTTTTTTATTGCTGTCTGTGCCCCCGTTGGGGATATTCCCAACCCCCCCCCCCCCCCCCTACTATTTGTCCTGATTACTATTATCATTGAAAGTGAAAGCAAAAGAAAATCCCAAAATTGTCCCCAAAAAAGTAATAGAGCGGAAATCTTCCAATGGGGACGCTAGTTCTGGTGACTTGGGGGCCCTAAGGGATTCCCTTAATATGCAGAGATTTAATCTCACTTCCTCTTTTGGCAATGGGACAGGAAGTGAAGGGAAATCTTCCCAACAGGACACAGAAAAAAAATCCTACAGGGGTCATTATACTTCCTTACTGTCCAAGGTAGAATAAAAACTTTTTGCCTTTATTAAAAAAAAAGTTTGCTTTTAAAAACGGCTGCTGGTGATCTCAGGCCCATATCACAGTACTGATCACATTATTTGTTCACTCTCTTTAGCACATATTATTAACCACATGGTCACCCATACAGTATATTGTATTATTATAGTTTTATATAACTGTTCACTGATCTTTGTGGGATCAATCATTATTGCGCAACTTTAGAATTTGTAATTTGTTGATTACTTGGAAATGTTAGTGCCTTAGGACTAGTCAGTCTCACAGTACGGTTTATTACAGGTTTATTTTTTATTATTTAGAAAGTAATAAGACCTTTGAGTATTGCTGCTTTTAGTGTAATTGTTGCACACATTGTTGGGTGGTAAGTGGAGGAATTGTTTTTTATATAACTGGAGTAACCTGTCAACTAATCCATACATTCATCAACAGTGTGATGTCCATTTATTGGAAGGTTTCCACATTTTGTATGACTTCTTTTTGCTATTCCATAGTTATAGCTCTGAGCTGAGAAGAGAAGGGAATTGTTACTGCAACCTGACAGCAAAAGGGAATCACAGAGCTAAAGGAATTGTAGAAACTAAATTGTAACATCTAAGACAGGACACAGCAACAGTGTGATGTCCAGTTACTGGGATGTCTCCACATTTCATATGACCCTTCCCTTAGCCACTGTGTTATATATATTAGCTGGTAAGAGTTGGGGAATTGCTACTGTTACAACCAATGATAATAGCACTCTGTTGTAAGATTTATGGCCATTGCTCTTTGCTGGCCGCCCTGTCTATGACCTCAGAACTGGATGTCATATAGTCACTAATCTCGTAATCACAGGATTTAATGATCTAAACCAATCCTGACTCATACAACTGGATTCTTCACTGGATGTTCTTCATTGGCATTGGCTCTCAGGCCTTTACAAATTCTAGATTATATTCAGGACTTACTTACATTTCTGATCTTGGTGGTGTTCACCATTAGTATGAAGGTTGCCGTTATTCTTAGACAGACTCCTGATTTGCCAATCACAGTGTATTTTGTGGGAGAGGGTGGAGGAGAAGGTCCTTGGGTGGTATGATCGGTGGGTAGCACAGTGGTACGATGTGTGGTGTGGGATTTGGTCCTTTTTTGACAATTATCATACTGTGGAGTTGTTATATTCTGCATAGTATCTGGTCTTGGTGTGACAGATTGACCCCCTCTGATGAACTCTGCAGGAGAGGGTGGAGGAGAAGGTCCACGTGTTTCTCCGATGTACTCTGTGGGAGAGGGTGGAGGAGAAGGTTCTTGTGTGTCTCCGATGTACTCTGTAGGAGAGGGTGGAGGAGAAGGTCCTCGTGTGGTATGATCGGTGAGTAGCACAGCGGTACGATGTGTGGTGTGGGGTTTGATGGAGGGTGGAGGAGAAGGTTCTTGTGTGTCTCCGATGTTCTCTGCAATCAAAACATCAGATGAAGACAAATGAGTGACATCTCAATGACAGCTACAGCTGAAATGATGAATAAATCAACAATCAATAAATCTCTTTTCATGGATCATAAACAATGACAGCTTATCACTTGTGCATGTCCCAGATTTGAGATATTTTGGAGACTTTTGTTATATTCATTGAATATACGGCCAGAGATTTTTTTTAGGAATAAAGTAGGGAAAGGTTTAAACCCCTGTGAGTTTTTTTTTTTTTTTTATGTCCTAAACACAGATTTATCTTTAATTACTGTCAGAGGAATGCCAGGAGAGAGGAGGAATGCCAAGAGCAGAGAACTCTCTAGAAAAATAAGACAAAATCCCCTCTTAGAGAGCTGTCACCAGAACAAATGTCCTACTGGAAGATTTCTCCTCAATTCCTATTTTTTTTTTATTAAGAAAAGATATGCAGCAGAATACATTTTGACCTAAATTTATGACGAAATTTGATTTTTTTTTGATTTTTAGTGGACATGTTTAACCACTTGCCCTCTTGAGGATTTACCCCCCTTAATGACCAGGCCTCTTTTCGCTACTCAGCACTGCACTACTTCAACTGATAATTGCGTGGTCATGCAATGCTTTACCCAAACAAACTTTACGTCCTTTTTTTCACACAAATAGAGCTTTCTTTTGGTGGTATTTGATCACCTTTGCACTTATTTTTGCGCTATAAACAAGAAGACTGAAATTTTTGAAGAAAAACAATAGTTTTTACTTTTAGCTATAAAAAATATATAGTAAACTCAAAGTTAGTTATAAATTTAGGCCAAAATGTATTCTGCTATATGTTTTTGGTAGTAAAAATCCCAATAAGTGTATATTTATTTTTGTGGAAGTTATAGTGTCTACAAACTATGGTATAGATACTGCAATTTACGCCTTTTTTTTTTTTGCTATACAGCGCTGCGCTAGTTTAATGGACAACTGCCCAGTCATGCAATATGGTACATAAATGGAAATTTCTTTTGGTGGTATTTGATCACCTGTGCGCTTTATTTTTGGTGCTATAAACAAAAACCTTTTGCAAATTTTTTTTTTTTAGAAAAACAATATTTTCTCATTTCTGTCAAAAAATATAAAAAAAAACTAATTCCATCATACATTTAGGTCCAAATGTATTCTGCTACATGTTTTTGGTTAAAAAAAATCCCAATAGGTGTATATTGATTGATTTGTGTGAAAGTTATAACATCTACAAACTATGGTATAGATCAGTGGTTCTCAACCTTCCTAATGCCGCAACCCTTTAATACAGTTCCTCATGTGGTGACCCCCAACCATAAAATTATTTTTGTTGCTACTTCATAACTGTAATTTTGCAGTGGGAGGAGTAGTGCCACATCATTGGTGTCAGTAGGAGGAGTAGTGTCACATCACTGATGTCAATGGGAGGAATAGTGTCCCATCGGTGGTATCAGTGGGAGGAATAGTGTCCCATTATTGGTATCAGTGGGAGGAATAGTGTCCCATCATTGGTATCAGTGGGAGGAATAGTGTCCCATCATTGGTGTCAGTGGGAGGAATAGTGCCCCATCATTGGTGTCAGTGTGGGAGGAATAGTGCCCCATCATTGGTGTCAGTGGGAGGAATAGTGCCCCATCATTGGTGTCAGTGGGAGGAATAGTGCCCCATCATTGGTATCAGTGGGAGGAATAGTGTCCCATTATTGGTATCAGTGGGAGGAATAGTGTCTCCTCATTGGTGTCAGTGGGAGGAATAGTGCCCCATCATTGGTGTCAGTGGGAGGAATAGTGCCCCATCATTGGTGTCAGTGTGGGAGGAATAGTGCCCCATCATTGGTGTCAGTGGGAGGAATAGTGCCCCATTATTGGTATCAATGGGAGGAATAGTGCCCCATCATTGGTGTCAGTGAGAGGAATAGTGCCCCATCATTGGTGTCAGTGGGAGGAATAGTGCCCCATCATTGGTGTCAGTGGAAGGAATAGTGCCCCATCATTGGTGTCAGTGTGGGAGGAATCGTGCCCCATCGTTGGTGTCAGTGGGGGAGAGGAATAGTGCCCCATCGTTGGTGTCAGTGGGGGAGAGGAATAGTGCCCCATCGTTGGTGTCAGTGGGGGAGAGGAATAGTGCCCCATCGTTGGTGTCAGTGGGGGAGAGGAATAGTGCCCCATCGTTGGTGTCAGTGACACCAATGATGGGGCACTATTCCTCCCACTGACACCAAGGATACTTACCTTGCTGACCCTGCTCCAGCCTGGGCTCGCTCCCTCCCTCTCCCATCTACAGCCAGCATACCTGGCTGCAGCAGCACCGTCTGCATGGTACAGACACTTACCGGTCAACTGTCTTCCTTCTCCGGCCGCTCTCCTCCTCTTCACTCGCTCGATCTTCGCGGTGCCGCTCGGCTCCTCCTCTCCAAGCTCCACCTCCTCACAGGTGATTGGCCGCCTGTGTGCCTCTCCTAAGCTACAGTTCCGGCGGCCAATCACCGGCGAGAGGTCGGAGCTGTTGAGTGATCCAGGGGGTGTGTCCAGATGACAGGGGCAGCATGTCATCCCGCCCACACCTGGAGACGGATAGAGGAGTGGTGTCTCAGTTCCTAAGACCATCGGAAATATGTGTTTTCCGATGGTCTTAGGCGACCCCTGTGAAAGGGTCGTTCGACCCCCAATGGGGTTGCGACCCACAGGTTGAGAACCGCTGGTATAGATAATGGAATTTACGTAGCTTTTACTTTCTGACTGCCCATCACATTTCTTGAGGTGCTAAAAAACCAGAACAGTACAAACACCCCCAAATGACCCCTTTTCATAAAGTAGACACCCTAAACTATCTGCTGAGAGGCATATTGAGTCCATGGAAGATTTATTTTTTTTCTGGAAAAAGACAAATTTTTTTTTCTTTTTCTACACAAAGTTGTCATTTAAATAATATATTTAAATGATGCCATGGGTATATGTGGAATTACACCCTAAAATATATTTTGCTACTTACTCAGTATGGAGATTCAACATGTGTGAGAATTATTTGGAGCCTAGCCACATACAGGAGCCTTAAATCCAATGACCACTTTGAAAGTCTGAAGGTGCGTAACTTCCTCATTTCACTTCCTCACCACCTATCACAGTTTTGAAGGCCCTGAAATTTCAGGATAGCACCAACCCCCCCAAATGACCCCTTTTTGGAAAATGGACACCCCTAGGAATTTAAAAAGAGGCATGGTGAGTATTTTGCAGATCTCATTTTTTTTTTCTCACAAGGTTTTGAAATCTAAAAAAAGAAAAAATATGTTTGTTTTTTTTCTTCATTTTCCAAAACCTTGTGGCAACAAATGAGATCTGCAAAATACTCACCATGCTTCTTATCAAATTCCTTGGGGTGTCTACTTTCCAAAAAGGGGTCATTTGGGGGGGTTTGGTGCTATCCTGGCATTTCAGGACTTCCGAAACTGTCATAGGTAGTCTGGAAGTAGAATGAGGAAATAAAGTCTTTTAAAAGCCTGAAAGTGCTTGTGGTAAAATAGTCTTCTATTGATCCAACATGCCTCTCAGCAAATAGTGTGGGGTGTCTACTTTCCAAAAAGGGGTCATTTTGGGGGGTGGGGGCATTCTATGCCCAGCATTAGAAGTTTATGCCACACATCTCTCACTCTTCTAACCACCTGGAGGCCAAGCTTTTTCTGACACTTTTTGTTCACATGAAAAAAATCAGTATTTTTTTTTTTGCTGGGAAATTAATTTAAACCCAAACATATATTTTTTTTTAAAGCAAACACCCTTGTGAATAAAATGATGGGTGCTGCAATTTTTTCATGTTTCATAGTTACTCGCGCAGCGATTTTTAAAACGCAATGTTTTTTTCAATATATTGGCCAATTATTTGGTAAAATATAAAATATTTGTATGCTGAGTAAACAGATACCAAACATAAAATGCTTTAAAACTGTGCATGCCCCGTGCAATGGCGACAAACTGCATACGTTTTTAATATCCATAGGCAATGTTTTAAAAGCCTTTACAAACTACAATTTTAGATTTACAGAGGAGGTCTAGTGTTAGAATTACTGCCCTTGATCTGACATTAGTGGCGATACCTCACATGCATGGTGCAACTGCTGTTTCCATACTGGCACAGGGTCAAGGCTCATGAACGCAGGTGCGCCCGTGTGCGGGAGGGGAGGGTACTTTTTTTTATTTTGTTAATTATTTTTACACTATCCCTTTATTTTATTTGTTTGATCACTTTTAATGCTATCACATGGAATGCAAATATCCCCTATAACTTCAATGGGCATTGTCATATATTCTTTTTTCAGAAATCTGGGGTCTATCAGACTCTACATCTCTACATTTTTAGTAATATTGAGGGTTAGGCCCCAAAAAAATATAAATTTGAAAACCGTAATTGGTTTCTATGCGAATGATCTGGCAAGGTTTGAATTTGGGTTGGCGGCGATACATTGTTGTGCATATAAAATGCTTTGATCCACAATCAATGCATACAGATCTTCCATGAAAAAACGGCTCCAAAAAATCAAGGGGAGTAGTTAAATGTGCTATTTCCACCTGAATTCCGGGTTGGACAATGAATGGGGGAAGTACAAGTGCTGCAGAATTTGTGGGCTGTCAATTGGGTTTACAAGCACATCTGGATACTAGGGGCTCTACGGGCTTGTGTGCGAATTCTTGGTGGTTGAGGGACAATACTTGTGCTCGCCACCACACCAGCTTGTACTGCACTTATGGGACTCGCCACGTCACCAAGTCATACTGCAGTGCTCTTATTAGTATTATTATTCAGGATTTATATAGCACCAAAAGTTTGCTCAGCACTTTACAGTTTAACGGGAGACAATACAGCAACAATACAGTTCAATAAAAGAGGGTTAGGAGGGCCCTGATCCTGGGAGCTTACAATCTAAGAGGTATGTGAATGACCAGGATGTACTAGGCCACTAGTACTCGCCAGTTCACCAAAAGGTAGCGTGGCACTAGTACTGGCACTCTGCTGCATATGAAAGTCATCAATATTTACCGGCAAGTGCTAGCAGAGATCAGGCCTGATTTTGCCAACACTGCGGTTTTGTGTGCAATGTATCAAGTGACAGTGACCTACTGACACTGCACTTGCTGGGGGAGAAGGAGGGGGGTAAGCGTAGGGGCAAAACACAGGTGCCAGGGTTGACCCCGCTAATGCTGTATTTTTAGGGACACTATACTAATGTGAACGCTGGTATAGTGCTGATCTGATCAAAGATATTGATCCGTTCAGACACTATACTAGCAATGGAGGTTTATTGTGTATGAGCATGTTCCTGGCAATCAAGGGGTTAAATGTGATGACTGGTGTACTGATGGGCAATCTGACGCTATCTGGGAGGGGCGTGAAAACCACGGCAGCGCAAATCATGTATATATGTATATGATTTTGTGCACCCATGCCTCCCTGTAGCAGTATTTCTGCTACAGGGTGGTCAGGACGCGGTTACAGAAGCGGTTTGTGTTATGGTGCTGCGTTACTTTAACTGATAATTGCGTGGTCATGCAATGCTGCACCAAAATTAAATTTACACCCTTTTTTTTTCTCCACTAATTGAGCTTTTTTTTTGGTGGTATTTGATCGCCTGTGCAGTTTTGTTTTTTTTTGTTTTTTTTCGCTGTAAAAAAAGGTCCGACAATTTTGAGAAAAAAACAATATTTTGGACTTTTTGCTATAAAACATGTCCAGTAAAAAAATGTAAAAATCAAATTTCATCATAAATTTCGGCCAACATGTATTCTGTGACATGTCTTTGCTAAAAAAAATGCTAATACATGTAAATTGGTTTACATGAACGTTATAGCGCTTACAAATGGCGGTACACATTCTGGGTTTTTATTTTATTTATACTTCTAATAGTGGTGATCAGCAACTTATGGCGGTAATCAGCGACTTATGGCGGGACTGCGGAGGACATTCTGACACTGTGGGAGAACTGACTTGGGGTCACTGACATCCCCGGTGACACCAATACAGTGATCAGTGCAAAAAAAAAAAACACTGACACTGTACTAATGGCACTGGGGAGGAAGGAGTTAACTTCTGGAGACAATCAAAGGGTTAACTGTGTGAGGTGAGTATTTTACTAGGGGGCAGGGGTGTGTACTGCTCTGTTACACACTGATCCCAGAGGCTGTGTCCACCGATCCTGGAACAGTGAGCTTAAAGCTGACAGGGAGGAAAGCGCCATTGAAAACAATGCAGCCTTCCTCTCTGTCAGTGATTGCCGGCAATCTCCGGGCTCCAGAGGGTAATCACTGGTCAGGACCCGATTGACATCCGCGGGCATGATCAGTGCCGCGGGTATGGTGGTCATGCGTTTCACGTGTGCCTCCTACCCTGGAAAGTAGGATCACATTTATATACGTGATCCTGCACACAGGGGCCGCCTTATAGCAGTATATGTACTGCGGGCAGTCCCCTAGTGGTTAATAGCAAAAGCTCAAAAATATAGTTTTTTTTTTTTCTCAAATTTTTGTTCTTTTTTTGCTTATAGCACAAAAAATTAAAAAGGCATAGAATCAAATACCACTGAAAGAAAGCTCAATTTGTGGGAAAACAAGGACATAAATTTCACTTGGGTGCAGCGTTGCATGACCGTGCAATTGTCAGATAAGTAACGCATCACTGTAATGCAAAAATTGGCCTGGTCATGAAGGGGGGTAAATCCTCAGGAGGGCGAGGAGTTAAACATAGATACCACAAATGCTACATTTACCAATCATGTGGTGCCAAGACAGTTGTTAATGAATCCCCTCAAGTTATATACAATGGCTTCCAGATAACTGAATTTCACTCTCTGAGGACTCATGGGTGTAACTCTCTGGTCTAGGTGATTTATTGACATTTGTATCATTGTGTTTGGAACATCTAAACATTGATCCTTTGTGGTTGTAGTGATGATACATCTTCATATTTACATTATCTTCATCACTTCCCTTTGTATACATAACACTAAAGAACATATTTCAGAGGCTTGCTCTCTCTTCATCCTTAGTGACCAGCTGAGTTATTACATTTTATTTTATATTTTACACTTTTTAGCATAGTTGGGATCTTGTTAATTTTTTGCCATCCATATTTTTCTTTTCACAGCTTAATATTTCCTCCTAAGACAGGAGACCGCTTTCCACTTCAGTTTTTAACAAGGTTTGTGAACCAAGATGGCAGCAATGGCAAAGTCCATACCCTGACATCACGCCGCCGCGTCCGTGATTCTGAGCGGCGGCCATCTTGGTATGTGATATATTGATTATTCCACATGGAATGTTTTTATGGATTACTTTTATGACTATAAAACTACTACACTATATACCAACCCCTGGGCTCCGTGTGGTGAGCATCTCTCCGTAGGACCTAACCGGACTGGTAAAGTTGCTGGAGAGTGGATGGTATAGATCTCATGATATTCATGCTACTGACCAAGTAGCTCTTTGGTGAGTACATAGTGGTGGAGGACCTTGCACTGGATACAGAGCACTTTGTGGGATTGCACAATACCTGTCATGATTGACATCACAATTTTACAGATTTACATTGGGAGGACTTTATTGTGCAGGATTCTGTTGTTGGCTATACTGCGACACATTTACATTTCATTTATTTTGTTTTCTTTCACTTTTTTGTTTCATTATTCACTTTTATATTTTTCTTATGCCCTGCACTGCTTTTCATTTACTCTGGTATTGAGATTTTGTCACTAACTTTTTGTGCCAGCTGCTTCCGTATCTATATTCTGTATCCGTATCTATATTCCATATCTGTATTTCGTATCCATGTGTATATTCTGTATCCGTATCTATATTCTGTATCTGTATTCCATATCTATATTCCATATCTGTATCTGGATTCCGATTCTGTATTTATATTCCTTATCCTTACCGCTGGTTCATGAAGTCTGAAGCCCTGCTAGAGTGGTACTGGAGGTTCTGTGAAATACTCCATCAGTGAGCGGACTTGCATATTAGGTGAGTATAAAGTTTTTGGTATCGTTAGCTGTAGAGATGAGCGAAGAAATGAAAAATTCGATTCGGCTGATTCGGCGAATTCCAGTATGAAATTCGATTCGATGCGAATTTCTCCGCTACGAAGATGACTTATAAAAAGGGTTTCTAGGCTTCAGAGAGCCTTTAAATTAGTGCAGAACACTGTACCTTTAATTTAAATGCCCTTGGAGATGAGGAAGGAGAAGGAGAAGGATGAGAAGAAGGAGAAGGAGAAGGATGAGAAGAAGGAGAAGGATGAGAAGAAGGAGAAGGAGAAGGATGAGAAGAAGGAGAAGGATGAGAAGAAGGAGAAGGATGAGAAGAAGGAGAAGGAGAAGGATGAGAAGAAGGAGAAGGATGAGAAGAAGGAGAAGGAGAAGGATGAGAAGAAGGAGAAGGAGAAGGAGAAGGATGAGAAGAAGGAGAAGGATGAGAAGAAGGAGAAGGAGAAGGATGAGAAGAAGGAGAAGGATGAGAAGAAGGAGAAGGATGAGAAGAAGGAGAAGGATGAGAAGAAGGAGAAGGAGAAGGATGAGAAGAAGGAGAAGGATGAGAAGAAGGAGAAGGATGAGAAGAAGAAGGATGAGAAGGAGAAGGATGAGAAGAAGAAGGATGAGAAGAAGGAGAAGGAGAAGGATGAGAAGAAGGAGAAGGATGAGAAGAAGGAGAAGGATGAGAAGAAGGAGAAGGAGAAGGATGAGAAGAAGGATGAGAAGAAGGAGAAGGATGAGAAGAAGGAGAAGGAGAAGGATGAGGAGAAGGAGAAGGATGAGAAGAAGGAGAAGGAGAAGGATGAGAAGAAGGAGAAGGATGAGAAGAAGGAGAAGGAGAAGGATGAGGAGAAGGAGAAGGATGAGAAGAAGGAGAAGGATGAGAATAAGGAGAAGGAGAAGGATGAGAAGAAGGAGAAGGAGAAGGATGAGAAGAAGGAGAAGGATGAGAAGAAGGAGAAGGAGAAGGATGAGAAGAAGGAGAAGGATGAGAAGAAGGAGAAGGATGAGAATAAGGAGAAGGAGAAGGATGAGAAGAAGGAGAAGGATGAGAAGAAGAAGGATGAGAAGAAGGAGAAGGAGAAGGATGAGAAGAAGAAGGATGAGAAGAAGGAGAAGGAGAAGGATGAGAAGAAGGAGAAGGATGAGAAGAAGGAGAAGGAGAAGGATGAGAAGAAGGAGAAGGAGAAGGATGAGAAGAAGGATGAGGAGAAGGATGAGAAGAAGGAGAAGGAGAAGGATGAGGATGAGGAGAAGGAGAAGGATGAGAAGAAGGAGAAGGAGAAGGATGAGAAGAAGGAGAAGGATGAGAAGAAGGAGAAGGAGAAGGATGAGGAGAAGGAGAAGGATGAGAAGAAGGAGAAGGATGAGAATAAGGAGAAGGATGAGAAGAAGGAGAAGGAGAAGGATGAGAAGAAGGAGAAGGATGAGAAGAAGGAGAAGGATGAGAAGATGGAGAAGGAGAAGGATGAGAAGAAGGAGAAGGAGAAGGATGAGAAGAAGGAGAAGGATGAGAAGAAGGAGAAGGAGAAGGATGAGGAGAAGGAGAAGGATGAGAAGCAGGAGAAGGATGAGAAGAAGGAGAAGGAAAAGGAGAAGGATGAGAAGAAGGAGAAGGATGAGAAGAAGGAGAAGGATGAGAAGAAGGAGAAGGAGAAGGAGAAGGATGAGAAGAAGGAGAAGGATGAGAAGAAGGAGAAGGAGAAGGATGAGAAGAAGGAGAAGGATGAGAAGAAGGAGAAGGATGAGAAGAAGGAGAAGCAGAAGAAGAAGGATGAGAAGAAGGAAAAGGAGAAGGATGAGAAGATGGAGAAGGAGAAGGATGAGAAGAAGGAGAAGGAGAAGGATGAGAAAAAGGAGAAGGATGAGAAGAAGGAGAAGGATGAGAAGAAGGATGAGAAGAAGGAGAAGGATGAGAAGGATGAGAAGAAGGAGAAGGATGAGAAGAAGGAGAAGGATGAGAAGAAGGATGAGAAGAAGGATGAGAAGAAGGAGAAGGATGAGAAGAAGGACAGTTCTGTGACAGTTTCTGTCTATTTCTGACAGTTCTGGGACATTCACTCCATACAGCGGTTGAAACAGCTGTATGGAGTGATTGTCCCAGAACTGTCATAAATAGTCTATTTCTGACAGATCTGGGACATTCACTCCATACAGCTGTTTCAACCGCTGTATGGAGGGAATGTCATAGAACTGTCAGAAATAGACTATTAATGACAGTTCTGGGACTGTCCTTCCATACAGCGGTTGAAACATTGTATCTATTTGTTTCCATAAATGGATCCATTTATGGAAACAAATACATACAATGTTTCAACCGCTGTATGGAAGGACAGTCCCAGAACTGTCAGAAATAGTCTATTTCTGACAGTTCCATGACATTCCCTCCATACAGCGGTTGAAACAGCTGTATGGAGTGATTGTCCCAGAACTGTCATAAATAGTCTATTTCTGACAGATCTGGGACATTCACTCCATACAGCTGTTTCAACCGCTGTATGGAGGGAATGTCATAGAACTGTCAGAAATAGACTATTAATGACAGTTCTGGGACTGTCCTTCCATACAGCGGTTGAAACATTGTATCTATTTGTTTCCATAAATGGATCCATTTATGGAAACAAATAGATACAATGTTTCAACCGCTGCATGGAAGGACAGTCCCAGAACTGTCATTAATAGTCTATTTCTGACAGTTCCATGACATTCCCTCCATACAGCGGTTGAAACAGCTGTATGGAGTGAATGTCCCAGAACTGTCAGAAATAGACTATTTATGACAGTTCTGGGACATTCACTCCATACAGCGGTTGAAACATTGTATCTATTTTTTTCCATAAATGACATTCTGCAGATACACTTAGAGGAGCGCTGCAGATACACTTTTTGCCGGCTTGGAATTATTCTTATTTTCATCCTACTTCTTCTTTTTCTTCTTATGAGGATGAGGATGAAGAAGAAGAAGTAGGATGAAAATAAGATTAATTCCAAGCCGGCAAAAAGTGTATCTGCAGCGCTCCTCTAAGTGTATTTGCAGAATGTCATTTATGGAAAAAAATAGATACAATGTTTCAACCGCTGTATGGAGTGAATGTCCCAGAACTGTCATAAATAGTCTATTTCTGACAGTTCTGGGACATTCACTCCATACAGCTGTTTCAACCGCTGTATGGAGGGAATGTCATAGAACTGTCAGAAATAGACTATTAATGACAGTTCTGGGACTGTCCTTCCATACAGCGGTTGAAACATTGTATCTATTTGTTTCCATAAATGGATCCATTTATGGAAACAAATAGATACAATGTTTCAACCGCTGCATGGAAGGACAGTCCCAGAACTGTCATTAATAGTCTATTTCTGACAGTTCTATGACATTCCCTCCATACAGCGGTTGAAACAGCTGTATGGAGTGAATGTCCCAGAACTGTCAGAAATAGACTATTTATGACAGTTCTGGGACATTCACTCCATACAGCGGTTGAAACATTGTATCTATTTTTTTCCATAAATGACATTCTGCAGATACACTTAGAGGAGCTCTGCACATACACTTTTTGCCGGCTTGGAATTATTCTTATTTTCATCCTACTTCTTCTTCTTCTTCTTCATCCTCATCCTCTTCTTCTTCTTCTGAGGATGAGGATGAAGAAGAAGAAGAAGAAGAAGTAGGATGAAAATAAGATTAATTCCAAGCCGGCAAAAAGTGTATGTGCAGAGCTCCTCTAAGTGTATCTGCAGAGCTCCTCTAAGTGTATCTGCAGAATAGAGGAACTCTGCACATACACTTTTTGCCGGCTTGCAATTATTCTTATTTTCATCCTACTTCTTCTTCTTCTTCTTCTTCATCCTCTTCTTCTTCTTCTGAGGATGAGGATAAAGAAGAAGAAAAAGAAGAAGAAGTAGGATGAAAATAAGATTAATTCCAAACAGGCAAAAAGTGTATGTGCAGAGCTCCTCTAAGTGTATCTGCAGAGCTCCTCTAAGTGTATCTGCAGAATAGAGGAACTCTGCACATACACTTTTTGCCGGCTTGGAATTATTCTTCTTTTCATCCTACTTCTTCTTCTTTCTTCATCCTCATCCTCAGAAGAAGAGGATGAGGATGAGGATGAAGAAGAAGAAGAAGAAGAAGAAGAAGAAGAAGTAGGATGAAAAGAAGAATAATTCCAAGCCGGCAAAAAGTGTATGTGCAGAGTTCCTCTATTTCTGACAGTTCTCTCACAGCTTCTTCACATGTACAGCGGTTGAAACATCTGTATCCTAAATGGAAACTAATAGATACAATTTGTATCTATTAGTTTCCATTTAGGATACAGATGTTTCAACCGCTGTACATGTGAAGAAGCTGTGAGAGAACTGTCAGAAATAGAGGAACTCTGCACATACACTTTTTGCCGGCTTGGAATTATTCTTCTTTTCATCCTACTTCTTCTTCTTCTTCTTCTTCTTCTTCTTCATCCTCATCCTCATCCTCATCCTCTTCTTCTGAGGATGAGGATGAAGAAAGAAGAAGAAGTAGGATGAAAAGAAGAATAATTCCAAGCCGGCAAAAAGTGTATGTGCAGAGTTCCTCTATTTCTGACAGTTCTCTCACAGCTTCTTCACATGTACAGTGGTTGAAACATCTGTATCCTAAATGTAAACTAATAGATACAATGTTTCAACTGCTAAACATGTGTTCCTTCTGTCAGAGAACTGTCAGAAATAGCGGAGCTCACTGCAGGGACACTTTTGCCGGCTGATCGGGAAATGTTCGATTCGCGCACCCGAAGTAGGCAAAATTTCGGTTTCGACGCGAATCGAATATTTCCTGAAATTCGACTCGAATTCCGGTTCGCCTGGTTCGATTCGCTCATCTCTAGTTAGCTGGTACATGTGTACAGGTGAAACTCGAAAAATTAGAATCTGGTGCATTCGTTGATTTATTTCAGTGCAGCAACTTAAAAGGTGAAACTAATATATGAGACTCATTACATGCAAAGCAAGATAGTTCAAGCTGTGATTTGTCGTCATTGTGATGATTATGGCTTACAGCTCATGAAAACCCCAAATCCACAATCTCAGAAAATGAGAATCTTGTGAAAAGGTGGAATATTCTCGGCTCAAAGTGTCCCACTCTAATCAGATAATTCAGCCATAACACCTGCAAAGGGTTCCTGAGCCTTTAAATGGTCTCTCAGTCTGGTTCAGTAGAAATCACAATCATGGGAAAGACTGCTGACCTGACACCATCATTGACACCCTCCATAAGGAGGGAAAGGCTCAAAAGGTAATTGCAAAAGAAGTTGGATGTTCCCAAAGTGCTGTATCAAAGCACATTAATAGAAAGTTATGTGGAAGGGAAAAGTGTGGAAGAAAAAGGTGCACAAGCAGCAGGGATGACTGCAGCCTGGCGAGGATTGTCAGGAAAAGGCCATTCAAAAGTGTTGGGGACTTTCACAAGGAGTGGACTGAGGCTGGAGTCAGTGCATCAAGAGCCACCACAGACAGACGAATCCTGGACATGGGCTTCAAATGTCGTATTCCTCTTGTCAAACCGCTCCTGAACAACAAACCACGTCAGAAGCATCTTACCTGGGCTAAAGAAAAACAGACCTGGTCTGTTGCTCAGTGGTCCAAAGTCCTCTTTTGTGATGAGAGCAACTTTTGGAAACCAAGGACCCCGAGTATGGAGGAAGAATGGAGAGGCCCAAGGACCCCGAGTATGGAGGAAGAATGGAGAGGCCCAAGGACCCCGAGTATGGAGGAAGAATGGAGAGGCCCAAGGACCCCGAGTATGGAGGAAGAATGGAGAGGCCCAAGGACCCCGAGTATGGAGGAAGAATGGAGAGGCCCAAGGACCCCGAGTATGGAGGAAGAATAGAGAGGCACACACTACAAGATGCTTGAAGTCCAGTGTGAAGTTTCCACAGTCTGTGTTGATTTGGGGAGCCATGTCATCTACTGGTGTTGGTCCACTGTGCTTCATTAAGTCCAGGGTCACCGCAACCGTCTACCAGGAGATTTTGGAGCACTTCATGCTTCCTTCCACAGATGAGCTTTATGGGGATGCCAACTTAATTTTCCAGCAGGACTTGGCACCGCCCACACTGCCAAAAGCACCAAAACCTGGTTCAATGACTGTGGGATTACTGTGCTTGATTGGCCAGCAAATTCACCTGACCTGAATCCCATAGAGAATCTATGGGGCATTGCCAAGAGAAAGATGAGAGACATGAGACCGAACAATGCAGAATAGCTGAAGGCCGCTATTGAAGCATCCTGGTCTTCCATAACACCTCAGCAGTGCCACAGGCTGATAGCTTCCATGCCATGCCGCATTGAGGCAGTAATTGCTGCAAAAGGGGCCCAAACCAAGTACTGAGTACATATGCAGCTTCTACTTTTCAGAGGTCCGATACTGTTCTATGTACAATCCTTGTTTTATTGATTGCATGGAATATTCTCATTTTCTGAGATTGTGGATTTGGGGTTTTCATGAGCTGTAAGCCATAATCATCACAATGATGGCAAATCACGGCTTGAACTATCTTGCTTTGCATGTAATGAGTCTCATATATTAGTTTCACCTTTTCAGTTGCGTTACTGAAATAAATGAACTTTTGCACGATATTCTAATTTTTCGAGTTTCACCTGTATATTCCGTATCCATACTTGTATTTCGTATCTGTATTCTGTATCTGTATCTATATTCCGTATCTATATTCCGTAACCGTATCTATATTCCATATCTGTATCTATATTCCATATCTATATTCCATATCTGTATCTATATTCCGTATCCATACCTATATTCCGTATCTGTGTTCCGTATCTGTGTCTATATATGATCTTCAATCAATGAAGCTATGGAATCTTAGACTTTCCTTCAATAGATAATTCAGTGCTCAACACCCCATCAAAGTGAAAACTCACCAGAAACTGGTGAAATACCAGCATGTCTTTATAAACTCAGTAGATGTGATAAACTCTGCAGCATATCATTTTTATCAGCTGAAGGTTCCAATGAACTCCATAGGTGACATGTGACCAAAGTAAAGAACATTCTCCATAGCGTGATTGTCAGTAACCCGGATATGACCAGAGATATGTGGACTGACACAGGGAATATCAGGCTTCAGGAGCAATGTAAATAATATAATTTATTTGTGAGACACCAATATACAACGCACAGTACAATCAAACAACCAAAATAACAAAGACCTTCACCCAATATATATACAGTTGCAAGAAAAAGTATGTGAACCCCTTGGGATTACGTGGAGTTTTGCATGAATTGGGCATAAAATGTGCTCTGAACGTCATCTAAGTCACAGCAATAGAAGAACACAGTCTGCTGAACATAATACTACACAAACATTAGATGTTGCCATGGTTTAATTGCACATAACATGTAAACATTCACAGTGCAGGGAGGAAAAAGTATGTGCACCTTTGGACTTAATAACTGGTTGACCCTCCTTTGGCAGCAATAACCTCAACCAAACGTTTCCTGTAGTTGCAGATCAGACCTGCACAACGATCTGGAGTCATTTTGGACCACTCCTCTTCACAAAACTGTTTCAGTGTAGCAATATTCTTGGGATGTCTGGTGTGAATCGCTCTTAAGGTCATGCCACAGCATTTCAATCGGGTTGAGGTCAGGACTCTGACTGGGCCACTCCAGAAGGTATATTCTGTGCTGTTGCAGCCATTGTTTTGTTGAATTACTTGTATGCTTTGGGTCATTGTCCTGTTGCATCACCCATCCTCTGCGGAGCTTCAGTTGGCGGACAGATGGTCGTACGTTTTCCTGCAAAATATCTTGATAAACTCTGGAATTCATTTTCCCATCAATGACTACAATCCGTCCAGGCCCTGAGGCAGCAAAGCAGCCCCAAACCATGATGCTCCCTCCGCCTTGTTTCACAGTGGGGATGAGGTTTTGATGTTGGTGTGCTGTGCCTGTTAGGGATCCGGGTGTGACCAGAAATGTGTGGACTGACACAGGGAAGTAGCAGGCTTCAGGAACACAGGCGTAGTCAGGGCTGGAGAGGTGGAATGGTCAGGCAGGCCGTTAGGTACTGTCAGGCACCGCCTGGCGGGATCTCTAGTACCCACAGAATGGGATTCCCCAGGGCGCGGAGTCTAAGCCCCAGTCTGCCTTTTCACCAGAGCCCCTGATGGTGGGGATGGACTTGGCGCAGGACTGAGACCAGGTCATGGCCCCTTAGTGCACCCAACTGTGGTAGAGGGGTCCGCTGAGGGTATGTACTGTGGGGAAGCCTGACATGAAGAGGCTGGCAGACCTGGTAACAGGGACTGATCCGTGCGGGATGGATGGATGGATCGTCTGAGTAGCGTCAGGCATAGGCAGGCCAGGTCAGCAACGTGCAGGCAGTGTGGTACCGGAGGAGCAGGCAGAGAATAGTCAGGGTCACAAGCCGGGTTCAGTAACTCACGGGCAGAGGATCAGGCAGAAGGATGGTCAGGCAAGCCAGGGATCAAGCAGGAGAAGTCAGCAGAGGTCAGGATCAGGCAGGGTCGGCAACAAATCAGATAGTAGCAGAACAGGAATACAGGATACCAGGTACAGGGGCTCATGGGAAACAAACACCAAGGCCCAGATCACAGGTCTGGTCATTCCTTAAATACACCTCCTGCAATCAGCCCCAGGTGTTGGCTGACTACAGGAGTGAGCTTCTGGCTGCTGAAAGCACCCGCTGGTCAGCCCTGGTACTGCAGCCCACACGGCAGGTGAGTCCCACCACCAGTGCTGCGTCCATTCCTGACAGTGCCTTTTTTCTCCACACATAGTGTTGTGTGTTCTTCCCAAACAACTCAATCTTGGTTTCATCTGTCCGCAGTATATTTTGCCAGTAGTGCTGTGGAACATCCAGGTGCTCTTTTGTAAACTTCAAACGTGCTGCAATATTCTTTTTGGACAGCAATGGCTTCCTCTGTGGTGTCCTCCCATGTACTCCATTCTTGTTTAATGTTTTCCCTATTGTAGATGTGTCAACAAAAATGTTAGCATGTGCCAGAGATTTCTGTAGGTCTTTAGCTGACACTCTGGGATTCTTCTTTACCTCATGCAGCATTCTGAGCTGTGCTCTTGCAGTCATTTTTACAGGACGACCACGCCTAGGGAGAGTAGCAACAGTGCTAAACTTTCTCCATTTGTATACGGTCTGTCTTACCGTGGACACATGAACATCAAGGCTTTTGGAGATACTTTTGTAACCCTTTCCAGCTTCATGCAAGTCAACAATTCTTGATCGTAGGTCTTCTGAGAGCTCTTTTCTGCGAGGCATGGTTCACATCAGACAGTGCTTCTTGAAACCAGTAAACCCAAAACAGGTGTGTTTTTTAAGGGCAGGACAGCTGTCAGCAACACATCCAATATAATCACACTGATTGGAGTCAAGGTTGGCTCACTCCTGGCTCCAATTAGCTCTGGGAGAAGTCATTAAACTAGGGCCTCACGTACTTTTTCCTCCCTGCACTGTGAATGTTTACATGTTATGTGCAATTAAACCATGGCAACATCTAATGTCTGTGTAGTATTATGTTCAGCAGACTGTGTTCTTCTATTGTTGTGACTTAGATGACGTTCAGAGCACATTTTATGCCCAATTCATGCAAAACTCCACGTAATCCCAAGGGGTTCACATACTTTTTCTTGCAAGTACAGCAATCAAGTGTAATCCAGCTAGCCAGGGTCATACATGGGAGATTAACCATGGGACACAGAGGAGGATGGACACAGAGCGGGCAACGGGTAGCGGGTAGCAGAGGCTCAAGGGAACAAACAGCAAGGCACCACCTGCAGGCCTGGTTGCTGTTTAAATACACCTCCTGCAATCAGCCTCAGGTGATGGCTCAATGGAATACCATTATCAAAAGGGAATCTGAGCCATTCCTTAGCGCCATCTTGTGTATGATCAAGAAATGACAGCAGAATACATTTAAATCACACAGGTAACAATACACATGACTAAACAATCATATTAACCCTAAATAAGCTCAGATCAAATAATTAAACAATTAAAATACATTAAATGAAAACAGAATAGTAATAAAATAAAGTAAAATACAATACAATGAAATACAATAATTCCATATAAAATTTAAATTCACAAACCTGCATCTTATCAATAATCACTAATAAAACAATTTAAATCTAGTTCAGCATTTAAACCATTAGGAGATAGGGCCTCAGTCATATATATCCATCTAGTTTCGCACTTTGACAGTTCCCTAATTCTATTAGAACCTCGCCTTGCCCTTTGGACAAATTCTACACCTCAAAACGTAATGACGGTAGGATCACGGTTATGACATTTTCTGAAGTGCATAGATACACTATGATATTTATAGCCCTTCATTATATTTTTAACATGTTCAAGTATTCTAATTCTTAAGTGCCTTTTAGTTCTCCCAACATAAATGAGGCCACAAGGACATTCTAAACATATACTACATGAGTGGATAATAATAAAAAAAATGCTCTGCCTGTTGTATAGTGAACAATAAATTTAGTAGCTTGACCAAATTCCAATCCAAATCCAATGGAAGGGAATTTGAAATAGCCACATTTATCACTTGTGAGTCCACTCATGTAATATATGTTTAGAATGTCCTTGTGGCCTCATTTATATAACTAAAAGGCCCTTAAGAATTAGAATACTTGAACATATTAAAAATAAATGAAGGGCTATAAATATCATAGTGTATCCATGTACTTTAGAAAATTTCATAACCGTGATCCTACCGTTCATTGAGAACGCATAAACAAAATGTGCAAAGACACATAAAGTGCGTTTATGCCCATTTTTCAGGGGCTTCCATAATACAAGTCTGTGGGGCCAAAAACTCAGTCCTGCCCTAAGAAAGTTCCTGCATGGCACTTCACTTCTGGGCTCTGCGGTCTCAGAACTGGCATGACGGGTGCCATTGAGTAGAAGAGAGGGAGACAAACAAGTCCATTCACTGATCTCTCCTACCTAGCAATGTGTAAAATGTCACTTCCAGGTCCGGCTGTTACTCTCCCGGCACCTATAGTTGGGGAAGAGCCTAGGGGAGCACAACCTGTACTCCATCAGTTGCAATTGGTTGAAGTTGACTACGAGGCACGGTAATAACCTACCATACATTGCGGTGTGATTTAGCATACATGCATTGGCTGTCTGAAGAGTAAGGATTGAGCCAATCAGGAGTCAGCAGCTGAGATGACCAGATCCAAAAATGCCTAAGTAACAGAAGCCTAGAAAACTAACTATATACAATATGTACAAATATATACAATATGGGAAGCAAGAGTACCAGGCGCAATGCAAGAAGAAGGGGGATCAGGACTGGGTACAAGAACAAGGTGAGGATCAGTAAGGGTGCAAAAATAGTTCAAGAGCAAGATGGATCTGGCAGCAAGCAAGGCAATGAAAACACTGACACAAGGAGTAATAGCAGAGGTGGAGGTTAAATACCCTCCCAGCAGGCGTGGCCAGGTGGAGCTGATTGCAGGAACCTGATTGCTACTGGGAGACACCTGCTGGTGGTCACTGGAACTGCAGCTATCAGCTCAGAGAACCACAGTGCCATCAGCAGGTAAACTCCGCCCTAACAGATCCGGCAACTCGTTCTTCTGAATAATTAGCTTTGTTACATGGAGTAGAGTGTGCAGGTAACACTGACTTATGCGTTTTGACAATAGAAATGAATAAAGCTTCATGACTCTGGTTAAGGCTTATTGCCAAAATGCGTAAGTCAGCTTCTCCTGAACACTATGGTGTTATTAAACATGAATGGAACCGCAGCGCACATGTCAGAACATTGCACGTTTTCATGTGCTGCGGGAATGTGTGCAATATCGCACATGCTCCAACATTGCATAAGTGTGGAGGACACCTTGGAGAGATTTTCCCTCACTTCCTGCTTTGGGGACAATGTTTTACTATCCAGGAAGTGAGGGAAAATCTGCAATAGAGAAATACAGAATTTTGGTCACTACATGGAGCTGACAATCATAATACTCATATTAGACAAAATGCAGCGATCTTTCATGAAGGACGGGCAAATTCTCGAGGCACACACAGCAATCTTTTTTTCAAGTAGACCCCTTAATGTATTTGTATTTCATTTATTCCAAAATGCATATGTAACCCACAGAGGATCTTTCACATAACAGCTGCAAGTTTGAAAACGTAAAATCATTTGGTTGTATTAGTGCAATAAACGATATATACAGGTCTGTGTTCCCAGATACACAGCAATAAAAATACGATTGGAAGACATATAATAATAGCAGAGTAGATAGGACCGCACTGACTGGGAGGTCACCGAGACATGAACACTGACAATGACAGGGACATTTTTTGGGTGGACTGCCCCTTTAACAAATGTTGTATCCCAATATTCATTGGATGGAAATATGAACCGTACATTATGAGGATGGAAGTCAGAACTCTTCATCCTGTTTTCTTTCTTTATATAAAACATGACCAAATCTTATTTAGAGGTATTAAACTAAAACATTGGATAATTATGTTTTCAATTATATTTTTTATTATAGTTTTATATACAAAAAAAACTTTTTTTTTTCACAACATAATACTGTAAAAAAGTGAGCCCTTCACTTTTTTGTTATAAAATCTATAATTCAACCAGCCATTAATATCACGAGAGCATCACCTTAATACTTATACACCTCGTATGTTAAAGTTCTTAAATCACACCCCTACATAAAGAAGACACGCACACCAAAAACATTCAAAACAAAATATAATTTGCTTTTTTTCTCCTTCCACCACCCCCGCAAGCCCCCCTATGATCCATTCAGGGGCATATACCTCTCCATGTCCTCTAATCAGCTTTTTTTTTTTTGTAGCCGTATTGCCCACCTCAGTCTATTCCCTCAGCATCAAGGATGCACAAAAAGATATCCACGGAGACCATATTGCAAAAAAATTCTCATCATTATCTCTTAACATTGCATGCAGTTAGTTCCTCCATTCTCCAAAGGTATTGCATTTCCTCTACCCATTCCACTATTTAAGGGGGGTCTGAAAAAAAAAAACCTTTTTGGCGTCCCTGACAGAGCCTGGGATGATGGACAGCAATGACATCTGCGGAGTTTGAGTAATTTTGGTATTTGTTATAGATTGGTATACATTGAATACAGCTGACCAAGAATTGGGGCAGGGCCACCAAAGGTGGAGTAGTGTACCTAGGTGTGTTTTTATATCTCCAACATTTGTTTGACTTTTTTGGGAATATTCTGTGCTTAGTGGGTATTGGTTCCATCTTGATAATAGTTTAAAGCTCTTTTCCTGGACTCTGCTTACTGTGGACATTTTATGAGTCCACATAAATGTTTTAGTAATATCATCTTCCTAAGAAATAATACTTTCCAGTTCCTTTTCCCATTCAGCTATGTAGTATGGTACTCCTGGAGTTATAGAAGACAACAGCATGATGTAAATAGTTGATATTGGACTTATTGGGGCATGTATCCCTAGGCATAGGTTTTTCCAGAGCTGTAAAAGGTCTGTGTATGGGACCATTCTGTAAAAGGTTTGTATACAATTCCTAAACTGGAAATACACCAGCCAGTTTCCCTGCACCTGATCGGTACCCGCAGACTATTCCCTTAAGGATTTTATATTATTCTCTGAAAGGACATTATATATTGGAGAGATGGAGAGGGAGGTCTACTTAAGTAGTCCCTGTGTGTGTAATCCTGGTGGGAAATCCGGGTTACCCAGGATTGATGTCGTTGAGCTTACATATGTCGGGATGGCTATTGTTTTTAAGTGATTCCACATTTTTGGAAGCGATGATAATAACAAGGGCAATTTAGTCTTTATTGGACATTTTTAATAGGTATTATAGGCAGTAACAAAGGCTGTAGTGGGGATAGAAGAGCCTCTATCTGCATTCATTGTTTCTGCTTTGAATGATATACTGTATGCTATCTATGCTGTAAGTCTAGCCATATGGGCTGCTTTATGGTAAAGTGCTAAGAGTGGTAATCCTAATCCTCCTCGGAGTTTCTTCCTTATAAGAACATCCATTTCTAATCTTGGTTTGGAACTGGCCCATATATATTTTAAAAGTGCAGAGTGTACTGTTCCAAAGAACTTTTCAGGATTGCTTATATTGTATAGTATCCAGTGCCTGGACAAGATCATCTAGAGCTGGGGGTGAACATGCCAAATTGCACCTCCCTCTCCCAAGACGTATGGGCATTATGTGTTAGTAAAAATCCCCACCCCCAAAAAAAAAGAATCGAGAACTAATTTGCATGCTTACCCCCTAAGCATAAATTTCCCCTGCAGGTACAAATCTGCCTCCTCTTGAAATCCCCTTCCCAGCACAAATCCTCTTATTCCCTATTTGCCCCAGCACAAATCCACCTCCCCAAAAAAAATATCCCCCCTAGTACAAATCCTCTACCCCTCAATTTTCACCTCTGAGCACAAATCTGCCTCCACTCCAAATCCCCCTTCCCAGCACAAATTCTCCTCAGTCCTCTATCCTAACACAAATGCCACCAAATTTCCCCTCCTACCACAAATACCCCCAATCATCCCTGTTGGCACAAATCCCCCACCACCACCACATTACCTTTTCTAACGCAAACCACCCCAAATTCCCCCTCCTAGCACCAATCTTCTTCCCCAATTCCCTCTCCAAACACAAATCCCCTCAAATCACCACTCCTACCACACCTCCCCAAATTTCCCCTCCTAGAACAATTCTTATCCCCTGCAAATTGCCTTTCCCAACTAAAATCCCATTGCCTCAACCTCATTGTGGTGCCCCCCTACCTCACATGAGGCCACAGTGCCCAGGGCACTCCTGCCCACCCCTTGTCCAGGTCCCGATAGTATCCCATTCTGAGTCAAAGTCTCTGACAGAAAGGGCCACACTAGGTGATCAACTGCTTTTTCTGTGCCTACTGCTAAGAGGCAGAGAGGTATTTTGTTTTTCTTAGCGTAGTCCATTAGAGTTAAGGCTTTAGTGATATCTTTCACCTCCCTAAAAGGAACAATGCCTGTCTGGTCTAGATGTATAAGAAATGGAATAAAAGATTTTAAGCACCAGGCAATAATCTTAGAGAAGATCTTTATATCTATATTTATAGGTGATATTGGGAGGTAGTTGGAGCAAAGGGAGGAGTCTCGTCCTTCTTTAGGAATATCGGTGTATGGGCCTCTTGAGTTTGTCTAGAAAATAGAATCTGAGACCGCATTGTATGTACAGTACGTGGTAAAGTTGAGAAAACGTGGTCCTCCAGGGTCTTATAAAATGCCCTGAAAATCATGCGTCCCTGGGCTTTTACATAAAGAGGAATCCCTCAAAGGTGTATCCCTCTGAAGACGTGTATGTGCACAAAACACGTCATGTGGACCTTACATGCCACCGAGTCCATGTTTGGCTCTGAATTATTGGTTCTGTGTGGTAAGCAATTCCCCCAGCAGGGCATAACTCTTGGCCAGCAATCTAATTCATTGTGAAGATACACCAGAGGATTCCAGTTTTGTCTGCAGTGTCTGATTATGCTTCACTTTCTTTGGCTTCTGGTGAGTGCATTGTGGTGACGGATTGCACTGAAGATCGGTCACTTTTTTGGATTGCTAACACAATTACTCCTGGATTGCTTATCTCTGCTCTTTTTTTCATTGGATTCTTTTATGAACTTTATTTATTTAGTAATTATTTATTATTGCACTCAACACTTTTTCACTTTATTTGGTGTAATATTTATGTATTTATTGATCTGTAGTCACTATATATTATATGCACATAATAGATATACTGTATCTACTGTGGAGATAATGATTTTTTTCCTTTCTGGATGTATGCTTTCATTCAATATTTGGATTACACTTTATTTTAGCTCTGCACTATTTGCTGTATATATTTGCTTTATGGCAATGCTCTAGAGCACAAATATCCTTCAATAGTGTAGATATTTGATTGGATCTTTCCTTCAATTTTGATCCTAATTGAATTGAACCCCTTAAGACACATTTGAATGTTTCCCATTTAATTGACAGTTTAGTGGGGTCTGTCAGATGGGTTATTTTGTACTCCTCTATGGTCCCCCTTAGGGCCTGTAACACACACTCTTCTTTTAGTAATGATTCATTCAATTTCCATGAAGAACAAGTAGGAAGACCGGATAGTGATCTCATCTAAACTGAATACCAATTTGGGAAGCAGATTGCCAACACGATAACAAATGTGAAATAAAAAATGATTTATCCTACTATATGATATGTGTGGCACCGAGAAGAATGTAAAGTCCCTCTCACTAGGTGCAATACCCACCAGACGTCTACTAATAGTAGTAGATTGGATCCTTCTTATTCTGCACGTTTCCCTGATCTCAGATCAAATATATCACAGACTGGTGCAAAAAGACATTTGTCAGATTCAAAGTAACTGATTACATTTAAAGGGAAAAGAAATGAGTACATTAGATGACTGTATTGGTGGTCACACACTTATTCATATGATCATACAATTAGAGATGAGCGAAGAAATGAAAAATTCGATTCGACTGATTCGGCGAATTCGTGGACAATATTCGATTCGAGTCGAATAAATTCGCTGTGAATTTAACTTAAAAAAGGGTGTTTCTAGGCTTCAGAGAGACTTAATATTAGTGCAGAACACTGTACCTTTAATTTAAATGCCCTTGGAGTCTGCTGGGGAAGAGAAATAATACTGTCACTCAGTATGACATGCAGATGAGTGCCGTCGATCTAAGAATCACCGCACACTTCACTCATTTGGCCAGTCACGGGGCCAAAACCAGTGTTTGGAGCCACAGTGTGGCGGTGGAGGCAGCAGCAATGGGAGGCCATACAGCAACCTATGACAAAATGGAACCCAGCAGGAGTGTGAGGAGACCTGAAAGTGGCACATGGCAGAGTGGGAGCAATGGGAGGCGGTACAGGGACCCAGGTCACACTGTGGGACCAGCAGCAGCGTGACCAGGCGGTACGGGGGCCCATGGCCGATTTGGGGCCTGGTGGCACCTATGGAAGGCCTGTAATCTGCCAGCAACCTATGACAAAATGGAAAACCGCAGGAGTGTGAGGAGTTTTCTAAGTGGCACATGGCAGAGTGCAAGCAATGGGAGGCCGTACAGGGACCCAGGTCACACTGTGGGACCAGCAGCAGCGTGACCAGGAGGTACGGGGGCCCATGGCCGATATGGGGCCTGGCGGCACCTATGGAAGGCCGCTAATCTGCCAGCAACCTATGACAAAATGGAAAACCGCAGGAGTGTAAGGAGACCTCAAAGTGGCACATGGCAGAGTGGAAGCAATGGGAGGCCGTACAGGGACCCAGGTCACACTGTGGGACCAGCAGCAGCGTGACCAGGAGGTACGGGGGCCCATGGCCGATATGGGGCCTGGCGGCACCTATGGAAGGCCGCTAATCTGCCAGCAACCTATGACAAAATGGAAAACCGCAGGAGTGTGCGGAGACCTCAAAGTGGCACATGGCAGAGTGGAAGCAATGGGAGGCCGTACAGGGACCCAGGTCACACTGTGGGCTCAGCAGCAGCGTGACCAGGCGGTACGGGGGCCCATGGCCGATATGGGGCCTGGCGGCACCAATGGAAGGCCTGTAATCTGCCAGCAACCTATGACAAAATGGACAACCGCAGGAGTGTGAGGAGATTTCAAAGTGGGACATGGCAGAGTGGAAGCAATGGGAGGCCGTACAGGGACCCAGGTCACACTGTGGGACCAGCAGCAGCGTGACCAGGAGGTACGGGGGCCCATGGCCGATATGGGGCCTGGCGTAACCTATGGAAGGCCGCTAATCTGCCAGCACCCTATGACAAAATGGAACCCTGGCCTGGGGCAGGCAGAACCGCCGTATCTTTATCACGTTTTTCAGAGGCCACCGAATGGCGACGCTGCATATGCTGACGCAACGCTGTAGTCCCAACATGGGCCCCCTGGCCACGCTTGACTTTCTGGCCACATAGTCGACATTAGGCTACGTTTACTTCCTCGGGCGGCTTGACGAAAACTTGCCACACCGCCGAGTAGGAAACTTTGCACCCGCTACTCCTCACTGGCTGACTGCTACTTCCTCCGTGCACACCGGCACCACTACTGGCTGTGGTGGTAGGCTGCAGTGGAGCTGCTTCTCTACTCCGTGGCCGTTTGCCTCCACTGACACAGCTGCGACCCTGCTGCCTCCTGGCAGCAGCAATGGGAGGCCGTACAGGGACCCAGGTCACACTGTGGGCCCAGCAGCAGCGTGACCAGGCGGTACGGGGGCCCATGGCCAATATGGGGCCTGGCGGCACCAATGGAAGGCCTGTAATCTGCCAGCAACCTATGACAAAATGGACAACCGCAGGAGTGTGAGGAGATTTCAAAGTGGCACATGGCAGAGTGGAAGCAATGGGAGGCCGTACAGGGACCCAGGTCACACTGTGGGCTCAGCAGCAGCGTGACCAGGCGGTACGGGGGCCCATGGCCGATATGGGGCCTGGCGGCACCAATGGAAGGCCTGTAATCTGCCAGCAACCTATGACAAAATGGAAAACCGCAGGAGTGTAAGGAGACCTCAAAGTGGCACATGGCAGAGTGGAAGCAATGGGAGGCCGTACAGGGACCCAGGTCACACTGTGGGACCAGCAGCAGCGTGACCAGGAGGTACGGGGGCCCATGGCCGATATGGGGCCTGGCGGCACCTATGGAAGGCCGCTAATCTGCCAGCAACCTATGACAAAATGGAAAACCGCAGGAGTGTAAGGAGACCTCAAAGTGGCACATGGCAGAGTGGAAGCAATGGGAGGCCGTACAGGGACCCAGGTCACACTGTGGGCTCAGCAGCAGCGTGACCAGGCGGTACGGGGGCCCATGGCCGATATGGGGCCTGGCGGCACCAATGGAAGGCCTGTAATCTGCCAGCAACCTATGACAAAATGGACAACCGCAGGAGTGTGAGGAGATTTCAAAGTGGCACATGGCAGAGTGGAAGCAATGGGAGGCCGTACAGGGACCCAGGTCACACTGTGGGACCAGCAGCAGCGTGACCAGGAGGTACGGGGGCCCATGGCCGATATGGGGCCTGGCGGCACCAATGGAAGGCCTGTAATCTGCCAGCAACCTATGACAAAATGGACAACCGCAGGAGTGTGAAGAGATTTCAAAGTGGCACATGGCAGAGTGGAAGCAATGGGAGGCCGTACAGGGACCCAGGTCACACTGTGGGACCAGCATCAGCGTGAACAGGCGGTACGGGGGCCCATGGCCGATTTGACCTCGTTCATCCCATAGTCCTGCCGACTCACGAATAGCGTGGCCTCCTCAAAGGGCCTGAGCAAGCGCAGGTGTCACGCATGAGCTGACAATGGCTGACATCTAAGTTACACAGGGAGTACCTTTATCCGCTTTTAACATCAGGAAATCTGTGATGGCCTTTAGCTGTTCGTAAAGGCGGTCTAACATATGTAGGGTTGAATTACACCTTGTTGCAACGTCACAGCATGAGGAGTCGGTACGGGGGCCCATGGCAGATTACGTGCCTGGCAGCAGCAATGGGAGGCCCGTAATCTGCCAGCACCCTATGTCAAAAAATTCAATACACCAGCAGTGTGAGGAGACCTGAAAGTGGCACATGGCAGAGTGTGGCGATGGAGACAGCAGCAATGGGAGGCCGTACAGGGACCCATGAGAGACTCTGGACCTGGCAGCAGCATGAGGAGGCGGTATATAGGGGCCCATGGCAGATTAGGGGCCTGGCAGCAGCTATGGGAGGCCCGTAATCTGCCAGCACCCTATGTCAAAAAATTCAACACACCAGCAGTGTGAGGAGACCTGAAAGTGGCACATGGCAGAGTGTGGCGATGGAGACAGCAGCAATGGGAGGCCGTACAGGGACCCATGAGAGACTCTGGACCTGGCAGCAGCATGAGGAGGCGGTATATAGGGGCCCATGGCAGATTAGGGGCCTGGCAGCAGCTATGGGAGGCCCGTAATCTGCCAGCACCCTATGTCAAAAAATTCAACACACCAGCAGTGTGAGGAGACCTGAAAGTGGCACATGGCAGAGTGTGGCGATGGAGACAGCAGCAATGGGAGGCCGTACAGGGACCCATGAGAGACTCTGGACCTGGCAGCAGCATGAGGAGGCGGTATATAGGGGCCCATGGCAGATTAGGGGCCTGGCAGCAGCTATGGGAGGCCCGTAATCTGCCAGCACCCTATGTCAAAAAATTCAACACACCAGCAGTGTGAGGAGACCTGAAAGTGGCACATGGCAGAGTGTGGCGATGGAGACAGCAGCAATGGGAGGCCGTACAGGGACCCATGAGAGACTCTGGACCTGGCAGCAGCATGAGGAGGCGGTATATAGGGGCCCATGGCAGATTAGGAGCCTGGCAGCAGCTATGGGAGGCCCGTTATCTGCCAGCACCCTATGTCAAAAAATTCAACACACCAGCAGTGTGAGGAGACCTGAAAGTGGCACATGGCAGAGTGTGGCGATGGAGACAGCAGCAATGGGAGGCCGTACAGGGACCCATGAGAGACTCTGGACCTGGCAGCAGCATGAGGAGGCGGTATATAGGGGCCCATGGCAGATTAGGGGCCTGGCAGCAGCTATGGGAGGCCCGTTATCTGCCAGCACCCTATGTCAAAAAATTCAACACACCAGCAGTGTGAGGAGACCTGAAAGTGGCACATGGCAGAGTGTGGCGATGGAGACAGCAGCAATGGGAGGCCGTACAGGGACCCATGAGAGACTCTGGACCTGGCAGCAGCATGAGGAGGCGGTATATAGGGGCCCATGGCAGATTAGGGGCCTGGCAGCAGCTATGGGAGGCCCGTAATCTGCCAGCACCCTATGTCAAAAAATTCAACACACCAGCAGTGTGAGGAGACCTGAAAGTGGCACATGGCAGAGTGTGGCGATGGAGACAGCAGCAATGGGAGGCCGTACAGGGACCCATGAGAGACTCTGGACCTGGCAGCAGCATGAGGAGGCGGTATATAGGGGCCCATGGCAGATTAGGGGCCTGGCAGCATCTATGGGAGGCCCGTTATCTGCCAGCACCCTATGTCAAAAAATTCAACACACCAGCAGTGTGTGAGGAGACCTGAAAGTGGCACATGGCAGAGTGTGGCGATGGAGACAGCAGCAATGGGAGGCCGTACAGGGACCCATGAGAGACTCTGGACCTGGCAGCAGCATGAGGAGGCGGTATAGGGGCCCATGGCAGATTAGGGACCTGGCAGCAGCTATGGGAGGACCGTAATCTGCCAGCACCCTATGTCAAAAAATTCAACACACCAGCAGTGTGAGGAGACCTGAAAGTGGCACATGGCATGAGAGACTGTGGACCTGGCAGCAGCATGAGGAGGCGGTATAGGGGCCCATGGCAGATTAGGGGCCTGGCAGCAGCTATGGGAGGCCCGTAATCTGCCAGCACCCTATGTCAAAAAATTCAACACACCAGCAGTGTGTGAGGAGACCTGAAAGTGGCACATGGCAGAGTGTGGCGATGGAGACAGCAGCAATGGGAGGCCGTACAGGGACCCATGAGAGACTCTGGACCTGGCAGCAGCATGAGGAGGCGGTATATAGGGGCCCATGGCAGATTAGGGGCCTGGCAGCAGCTATGGGAGGCCCGTAATCTGCCAGCACTCTATGTCAAAAAATTCAACACACCAGCAGTGTGAGGAGACCTGAAAGTGGCACATGGCAGAGTGTGGCGATGGAGACAGCAGCAATGGGAGGCCGTACAGGGACCCATGAGAGACTCTGGACCTGGCAGCAGCATGAGGAGGCGGTATATAGGGGCCCATGGCAGATTAGGGGCCTGGCAGCAGCTATGGGAGGCCCGTAATCTGCCAGCACCCTATGTCAAAAAATTCAACACACCAGCAGTGTGAGGAGACCTGAAAGTGGCACATGGCAGAGTGTGGCGATGGAGACAGCAGCAATGGGAGGCCGTACAGGGACCCATGAGAGACTCTGGACCTGGCAGCAGCATGAGGAGGCGGTATATAGGGGCCCATGGCAGATTAGGGGCCTGGCAGCAGCTATGGGAGGCCCGTTATCTGCCAGCACCCTATGTCAAAAAATTCAACACACCAGCAGTGTGAGGAGACCTGAAAGTGGCACATGGCAGAGTGTGGCGATGGAGACAGCAGCAATGGGAGGCCGTACAGGGACCCATGAGAGACTCTGGACCTGGCAGCAGCATGAGGAGGCGGTATATAGGGGCCCATGGCAGATTAGGGGCCTGGCAGCAGCTATGGGAGGCCCGTTATCTGCCAGCACCCTATGTCAAAAAATTCAACACACCAGCAGTGTGAGGAGACCTGAAAGTGGCACATGGCAGAGTGTGGCGATGGAGACAGCAGCAATGGGAGGCCGTACAGGGACCCATGAGAGACTCTGGACCTGGCAGCAGCATGAGGAGGCGGTATATAGGGGCCCATGGCAGATTAGGGGCCTGGCAGCAGCTATGGGAGGCCCGTAATCTGCCAGCACCCTATGTCAAAAAATTCAACACACCAGCAGTGTGAGGAGACCTGAAAGTGGCACATGGCAGAGTGTGGCGATGGAGACAGCAGCAATGGGAGGCCGTACAGGGACCCATGAGAGACTCTGGACTTGGCAGCAGCATGAGGAGGCGGTATATAGGGGCCCATGGCAGATTAGGGGCCTGGCAGCATCTATGGGAGGCCTGTAATCTGCCAGCACCCTATGTCAAAAAATTCAACACACCAGCAGTGTGTGAGGAGACCTGAAAGTGGCACATGGCAGAGTGTGGCGATGGAGACAGGAACAATGGGAGGCCGTACAGGGACCCATGAGAGACTCTGGACCTGGCAGCAGCATGAGGAGGCGGTATATAGGGGCCCATGGCAGATTAGGGGCCTGGCAGCATCTATGGGAGGCCCGTAATCTGCCAGCACCCTATGTCAAAAAATTCAACACACCAGCAGTGTGTGAGGAGACCTGAAAGTGGCACATGGCAGAGTGTGGCGATGGAGACAGCAGCAATGGGAGGCCGTACAGGGACCCATGAGAGACTCTGGACTTGGCAGCAGCATGAGGAGGCAGTATATAGGGGCCCATGGCAGATTAGGGGCCTGGCAGCATCTATGGGAGGCCTGTAATCTGCCAGCACCCTATGTCAAAAAATTCAACACACCAGCAGTGTGTGAGGAGACCTGAAAGTGGCACATGGCAGAGTGTGGCGATGGAGACAGCAACAATGGGAGGCCGTACAGGGACCCATGAGAGACTCTGGACCTGGCAGCAGCATGAGGAGGCGGTATATAGGGGCCCATGGCAGATTAGGGGCCTGGCAGCATCTATGGGAGGCCCGTAATCTGCCAGCACCCTATGTCAAAAAATTCAACACACCAGCAGTGTGTGAGGAGACCTGAAAGTGGCACATGGCAGAGTGTGGCGATGGAGACAGCAGCAATGGGAGGCCGTACAGGGACCCATGAGAGACTCTGGACTTGGCAGCAGCATGAGGAGGCAGTATATAGGGGCCCATGGCAGATTAGGGGCCTGGCAGCAGCTATGGGAGGCCTGTAATCTGCCAGCACCCTATGTCAAAAAATTCAACACACCAGCAGTGTGTGAGGAGACCTGAAAGTGGCACATGGCAGAGTGTGGCGATGGAGACAGCAACAATGGGAGGCCGTACAGGGACCCATGAGAGACTCTGGACCTGGCAGCAGCATGAGGAGGCGGTATATAGGGGCCCATGGCAGATTAGGGGCCTGGCAGCATCTATGGGAGGCCCGTAATCTGCCAGCACCCTATGTCAAAAAATTCAACACACCAGCAGTGTGTGAGGAGACCTGAAAGTGGCACATGGCAGAGTGTGGCGATGGAGACAGCAGCAATGGGAGGCCGTACAGGGACCCATGAGAGACTCTGGACTTGGCAGCAGCATGAGGAGGCGGTATATAGGGGCCCATGGCAGATTACGTGCCTGGCAGCAGCAATGGGAGGCCCGTAATCTGCCAGCACCCTATGTCAAAAAATTGAACACACCAGCAGTGTGAGGAGACCTGAAAGTGGCACATGGCAGAGTGTGGCTATGGAGACAGCAGCAATGGGAGGCCGTACAGGGACCCATGACACACTCTGGACTTGGCAGCAGCATGAGGAGGCGGTATAGGGGCCCATGGCAGATTAGGGGCCTGGCAGCAGCTATGGGAGGCCCGTAATCTGCCAGCACCCTATGTCAAAAAATTCAACACACCAGCAGTGTCAGGAGACCTGAAAGTGGCACATGGCAGAGTGTGGCGATGGAGACAACCCACCGACTGTTTTGCTCGCTGCCAAGCTGCCACCCTCTTCTCCTGATGATGCGGAAGCAATAGCCTGATGACGACGAGGCTGCCAAGTGCGATCAGCCTCATCATCATCAATTAGGGTCTCCGCCTCACTACTAGCCCCCTCGGCTGCGTGTGGGTCAGGAGACAGACCTGTCTCTAGACCGGCTACCGAGCCACTCTCCTCGCCACTACTTCTTCGCCTGGCTGCTGAAGAGGCAGATGTCTCCCCCCGTTCCTGACTGCCCTCTGTTAGCTCTTCCTCACTGTACTGGATGACACCGGGAGCACTAGCCTCTGGCTGCGAATAGTGCTGCCTCGACCCCTTCCTCTGCTGCCACATCTGCTCGCTCCTAAAACATTGCCTCCTCTGCCACTCCTCTGCATGTTGTCTGACATACTCTTTAATTAAACGATTATGTGTCCCTGAGTAACAATTCTGTGTCTGTGCGAGTAACAATTCTGTGGCCCTAAGTAACAGTTCTGTGGCCCTCAGTAACAATTCTGTGTCCCTGATTAACGTTTCTGTGGCCCCAAGTAACAGTTCTGTGGCCCTCAGTAACAATTCTGTGTCTGTGCGAGTAACAATTCTGTGTCTGTGCGAGTAACAATTCTGTGTCTGTGCGAGTAACAATTCTGTGTCTGTGCGAGTAACAATTCTGTGGCCCTAAGTAACAGTTCTGTTTCCCTGAGTAACAATTCTGTGTCTGTGCGAGTAAGAATTCTGTGTCTGTGCGAGTAACAATTCTGTGGCCTTAAGTAACAGTTCTGTGGCCCTCAGTAACAGTTCTGTGTCCCTGAGTAACAATTCTGTGTCTGTGCGAGTAACAATTCTGTGTCTGTGCGAGTAACAATTCTGTCTGTGCGAGTAACAATTCTGTGGCCCTAAGTAACGGTTCTGTGGCCCTCAGTAACAGTTCTGTGTCCCTGTGTAACAATTCTGTGCCTGTGCGAGTAACAATTCTGTGGCCCTAAGTAACAGTTCTGTGGCCCTCAGTAACAATTCTGTGTCCCTGATTAACGTTTCTGTGGCCCCAAGTAACAGTTCTGTGGCCCTCAGTAACAATTCTGTGTCTGTGCGAGTAACAATTCTGTGTCTGTGCGAGTAACAATTCTGTGTCTGTGCGAGTAACAATTCTGTGGCCCTAAGTAACGGTTCTGTGGCCCTCAGTAACAGTTCTGTGTCCCTGTGTAACAATTCTGTGTCTGTGCGAGTAACAATTCTGTGGCCCTAAGTAACAGTTCTGTGGTCCTCAGTAACAATTCTGTGTCTGTGCGAGTAACAATTCTGTGGCCCTAAGTAACAGTTCTGTGGCCCTCAGTAACAATTCTGTGTCTGTCCCTGAGTAACAATTCTGTGGCCCTAACTAAAGTTTCTGTGGCCCTAAGTAACAATTCTCTGGCACTCAGTAACAATTCTGTCTGTCCCTGAGTAACAATTCTCTGGCACTCAGTAACAATTCTGTCTGTCCCTGAGTAACAATTCTCTGGCACTCAGTAACAATTCTGTCTGTCCCTGAGTAACAATTCTGTCTGTCCCTGAGTATGAATTCTGTGGCCCTAACTAGCGTTTCTTTGTCCCTAAGTAACAGTTCTGTGGCCCTGAGTAACAATTCTGTGTCTGTGCGAGTAACAATTCTGTGTCTATGCGAGTAACAATTCTGTGGCCCTAAGTAACAGTTCTGTGGCCCTCAGTAACAGTTCTGTGGCCCTGAGTAACAATTCTGTGTCTGTGCGAGTAACAATTCTGTGGCCCTAAGTAACAGTTCTGTGGCCCTCAGTAACAATTCTGTGTCTGTGCGAGTAACAATTCTGTGTCTGTGCGAGTAACAATTCTGTGGCCCTAAGTAAAGTTTCTGTGGCCCTAAGTAACAATTCTCTGGCACTCAGTAACAATTCTGTCTGTCCCTGAGTAACAATTCTGTCTGTCCCTGAGTATGAATTCTGTGGCCCTAACTAGCGTTTCTTTGTCCCTAAGTAACAGTTCTGTGGCCCTGAGTAACAATTCTGTGTCTGTGCGAGTAACAATTCTGTGTCTGTGCGAGTAACAATTCTGTGGCCCTAAGTAACAGTTCTGTGGCCCTCAGTAACAGTTCTGTGGCCCTGAGTAACAATTCTGTGTCTGTGCAAGTAACAATTCTGTGGCCCTAAGTAACAGTTCTGTGGCCCTCAGTAACAATTCTGTGTCTGTGCGAGTAACAATTCTGTGTCTGTGCGAGTAACAATTCTGTGGCCCTAAGTAAAGTTTCTGTGGCCCTAAGTAACAATTCTCTGGCACTCAGTAACAATTCTGTCTGTCCCTGAGTAACAATTCTCTGGCACTCAGTAACAATTCTGTCTGTCCCTGAGTAAAAATTCTGTGGCCCTAAGTAAAGTTTCTGTGGCCCTAAGTAACAATTCTCTGGCACTCAGTAACAATTCTGTCTGTCCCTGAGTAACAATTCTCTGGCACTCAGTAACAATTCTGTCTGTCCCTGAGTAACAATTCTGTGGCCCTAAGTAAAGTTTCTGTGGCCCTAAGTAACAATTCTCTGGCACTCAGTAACAATTCTGTCTGTCCCTGAGTAACAATTCTCTGGCACTCTGTAACAATTCTGTCTGTCCCTGAGTAAAAATTCTGTGGCCCTAATAACGTTTCTGTGGCCCTAAGTAACAATTCTCTGGCACTGAGTAACAATTCTGTCTGTCCCTGAGTATGAATTCTGTGGCCCTAACTAGCGTTTCTTTGTCCCTAAATAACGATTCTGTGGCCCTCATTAACAAGTCTGTGTCCCTGAGTAATGGTTCTCTGTCCCTAAGTAACTTTTCTCTGTCCCCAAGTATCGTTTCTGTGGCCCTAACTCTGTCCCTGTCCCTAGTACAGAGCGGTCTGCCTCTGTTCAATGACTGCAGGCAAATGAAGAATTCCAAAATGGCCGCTATTTATAGCTCGACCATTACACAGTGCTGGCTGGCTGGCTGCTGATTGGCTGATGCGATCACATGTCGTTGAGGAATGCATTATGGGTCAGCGCGCCTTGTCTGCGCGCCTTCCCAGGCATCCCCGCTCCGTCGCCACACATGTCAGCCGCCATTTTCTGAAAAATTTTGATTCGCGCGTCCGAATTAGGCTATTTTTCGGATTCGGCACGAATCGAAATTTTTCCGATATTCGACTCGAATTCCACTTCGGATACTTCGATTCGCTCATCTCTACATACAATCCATCATTCATTGTCACCAAAATAATCAAATTACATAAAAAGTCACAAATCAAAAGCTCTCCATTCAGTTGTTTTTGAGCTCTCAATAGATTTCAGCTCTGCAAAGTCAATCAGTCGTGGTGGAATTTGTCCACTGTTTCTGATCAATTGATCAAATATCTGTGTCAGAGAACTGACTGTAATTCAGATTGATTATCATTTATATGATAGCTGGGATTTTTGATAAATATTTTCAGTCAATTGCAGTGAGTCCCATCTGATACTTGTGCAGTTCCACTTATTAATTATTCAGTAGTGGTGTACTCCAGGATTCATTGTTGTTAGTGGTGTACCCCAAGGATCAGTGTTATTAGCGGTGTACCCCAAGGATCAGTGTTATTAGCGGTGTACCCCAAGGATCAGTGTTATTAGTGGTGTACCCCAAGGATCAGTGTTATTAGCGGTGTACCCCAAGGATCAATGTTATTAGCGGTGTACCCCAAGGATCAGTGTTATTTGCGGTGTATCCCAAGGATCAGTGTTATTAGCGGTGTACCCCAAGGATCAGTGTTATTAGGGGTGTACCCCAAGGATCAGTGTTATTAGTGGTGTACCCCAAGGTTCAGTGTTATTAGTGGTGTACCCCAAGGATCAGTGTTATTAGTGGTGTACTCCAGGATTCATTGTTATTAGTGGTGTACCCCAAGGATCAGTGTTATTAGCGGTGTACCCCAAGGATCAGTGTTATTAGTGGTGTACCCCAAGGATCAGTGTTATTAGTGGTGTACCCCAAGGATAAATATTATTAGTGGTGTACCCCAAGGATCAGTGTTATTAGTAGTGTACCCCAAGGATCAGTGTTATTAGCGGTGTACCCCAAGGATCAGTCTTATTAGTGGTGTACCCCAAGGATCAGTGTTATTAGTGGTGTACCCCAAGAATCAATGTTATTAGCGGTGTACCCCAAGGATCAGTGTTATTAGTGGTGTACCCCAAGGATCAGTGTTATTAGTGGTGTACCCCAAGGATCAATGTTATTAGTGATGTACCCCAAGGATCAGTGTTATTAGTAGTGCATCCCAAGGATCAGTGTTATTAGTGGTGTACTCCAAGGATCAGTGTTATTAGCGGTGTACCCCAAGGATCAGTGTTATTAGTGATGTACCCCAAGGATCAGTGTTAATAGTGGTGTACCCCAAGGATCAGTGTTATTAGCGGTGTACCCCAAGGATCAGTGTTATTAGTGATGTACCCCAAGGATCAGTGTTAATAGTGGTGTACCCCAAGGATCAGTGTTATTAGTGGTGTACCCCAAGGATCAGTGTTATTAGTGGTGCACCCCAAGGTTCAGTGTTATTAGTGGTGCATCCCAAGGATCAGTGTTATTAGTGGTGTACCCCAAGGATCAGTGTTATTAGTGGTGTACCCCAAGCATCAGTGTTCTCTTAGTGGTGAGGTTGGTGGGACTATAGACTAGATTATTATTCCCAGTGTGGTTCTTTCTTTTATCAGTTTTAGTAAAAAGAATGTCAAGTTGCAGTTTCTATAGCAGGCTAAATCATTTGTGTATAAGAGAGGTATAGGCTCCAGAGAGAGCGAGAGAAACATCATCTGACCTGTACAAATCATTAGTAGACCTCATTTGGAATAAGCAGGTCTGTTTTGGGTTCCAATCCACAAAAATGATATTGGGGGCTTGGAGGAGCTCAACTATGAGGAAAGATTAGCTGAACTGAATGTATTCTCTCTTGAGAAGAGGAGAATAAAGGAGGGATATGATCACCATGTATAAATACATACTGTAAATGGTTCATATAGTAAACTTGATTTAGAATTATTTACTTTAAGGTCATCATAAAGGCAAAGAGTGCATTCTGTATGTCTGCTGGAAAAGAGTTTTAACCCCCAGACCTGTCTTCATAGTAAGAGCTGTGAAAATGTGGAATAGACTCCCTCAGAACTTGTTCTGACCAGCTCAGTAGATTGTTTTAAAAAAGAGATGGATGCATTTCTAAATGTAAAAAGTTTAACTGGAATTATAAGTAATAACACCGGGGTTTGTTCCAGGAAATATCTGATTGACTTTTCCACGCTGGAGCAAATTGGATCATGCTTTATATACAGTTTTTTTGCCTTCCTCTGGATCAGATGTGGATATTGGGTTCTCTATATGGAATTTTATTTATTTATTTTATTGCTGAATGTATATGGACTTGAGTCTTTTTTTCAACCTGACTATCTATGCAACTATATTCAGCAACTGGTGGAAACATAAATGGAACTGCAGTCTCACTATCAATTTGTCTGAACCTATTGCACAACCAAACTTCAATCCTCCCTGTTCCTTGCACATCTGTCTTTGGAAATGTCCCTGCTAGGCTTTGAGAAGATCCTTCTTCATTAGTATATCTGATGCTGGGAAATTAGCGAATGCAATAAAAACCCAAAGCTCTATTGTATTATAACAAATCTATAACTACAAATCTGATTGGATACGGATCATATTGTAATTGCACTTATAGCTTGGAACCTTGTAAGGAAGGTCTGATCTTCTCACCGTCTTCTTGTGTCTTCCCATGGACTTTATGAATCATGCTGATCACATACAGGAAGATTTAGTTTTATATATGATCTGATTGCCCATCTATTTTACCAACCCCTGTGTAATGTGGTGGTCTATCTGTCTGGAAATGGTGTGAATGGATTCTCTATGTGGGTCCTCATTTTGCATAACTGTTGGTGGATTTTGTTGACCTTCCATATCTTATGAGTCAATCTATTATAGACAGAATAAATCTGTCACCACTGGGTACTCACCCTCCATCATATTGTCTCCATCCAGTGCACAGAACAAGGTGACCCCATGTAGAAGGAGGAGAGGTAAAAGTAGACAGACTTCCATCCTGCAGGATGAGCACCGAGCAATGAAAGCAGAATCAGTTTGTGAAACTGATAATAACAAATCTTTTTCAGTAGAAGGATGGAGCTGTTATCAGAATCAGATGAATTCTACTCATATCTGGATGTATGTCGATGATATCTCACAATTCTGTACATTTGGTTACAATGATAACACTTGTCTTTAAGACAGTTACAGTTGGAAGTGCCACTTGTGTAAGCTGATGAATAAGCATGTGACAAACAGTCAGTCATTGTATCTCTTGGGGGATCTGATTTATTCAATAAATATCTAAAAATCTAATGTATTAAAATAATTATTCCTAATTACATACTACCTGTACGCTAAAGAAACCAAAAAGGTATTCGCTGTAACAGATAAAACAGAATACAAACCCTTTCAGTGGCCCAGTTCTCTCCATTCCAGGAGTGCAGGCTCCATTAGTCTCTTCACCATTTAAAGCCTACCTCCAGGTTTCATTTAACTTTTGTTTGTTGACCAAGCTGGCCACTCTTTCATCACTGTATAGACTGTATGCAATATCAGCTCTGGCAGCAGTACAGGGACTTCCCAAGGTCTTGGTGTTGGTCAGCCATTGACAGGAAGCCACAGGCCCTCAACATGAGGTGGTACATTACGAGGTTTGACCCCTTCCCTGGCAAAGCACCTTGTTTCCATGTTGATGAGAACAAGGGCCTCTTTCCTACAATCCTATCCCTGTGGTTTTAGGGTCCACAGGCAGAGGCTTATTGGAATCTGGAAGCCCCCTTTAACAATATGGAGCACCCAGATACCACATCCTCATATGAATGAATAAATGTACATAATACTCCTAGTGATGTATTAAAAAAATGTAAACTGTAAAAAAAATAAGCAAAGACACTGTTTTTGACATTTTCCATCATAAAAAGCGATGCCTGATGTCTGCCCACCCACTGAAAGAAAGAGTCTGATTGGAAGGACCTGGTGTGAATTGGGAGGCACCTCAAGCCTTTTTTTTGTAGGGATCTACCATGAACACATTAACATCCACACCAGTCCCACATCTAGGATAAGGGTCTGGCATAGATGAATGGAATCCCCGGCTGCTTTGTTTACAGACAGAACAAAGAGGCTGGGAACTGTTATTTTGCCAGCAGTTTAAGCTCATTTTCTTTGTATATGTCGGTGTTAATGTAGTAGGTTGTATACATCATACAGATGAGCCACTTCACAGGCAGTGTCGGGCACCCGCCAGGCATGGCATTTAATGAAACTTTCATGTTAAATGTGTCACTTTAAGTATTACTAAAATCAGTGCTTTCAAATACAATTTAAAATGGTTGTAAACCTGGACCATGACAAATGAACAAAGCATATTTTTCTATAGTGTCTAATTGCTTCAATCCAAAGCACTGAGTTTGAGTCATTTCTGGCAGGCTTCCCTGACTATAAGCAATCACAGGTGATAGGAGAGGGACCTCCAGCACACAGCCTGTGATTGACGGCCTCGGCTGTACATGTTTCCCTATGAGATTTTACAGAGGGGTATGTCCATTCATTTCACTCAGATCTCAGATTATATCCTGCTCTCCTGTCTGAGCTGTGCAGTGTATGACATCAGATTTCTACCTCCAGCCTTCTTGAAGCTCAGAAGAGCTGTGTCAATTCTGCACTTTAAATGGCAGTAGAGGAGAGAGGGCTGCAGATAAACAGCTCCAACTTATATAGGAGGATTTGGACTTCTTGTATCACCTGAGGCTGGTCACCTCACTTGGTATATGTAAGGGTTTACAACCAGTGAAAGAGCCCAATCCCCATGCCATTTGTTTGACAATTCCTTGTCTATTAGCTCAGAAACTATCGAAAACATGTTCTCCGAACAATGCTTGAACAAAACCCAGGCGTTTTCTGCTCATTATTCTCTTTAACAAAAAATTGTCTTTTTTCAGTGGATATAATTTAGAGTTTTTCAGTTATTCTGTGTTTTTTTATGTATTTGCTTTTCTTTTTTTTGACAAGGCTGTTATTTTACAATAAACTGTTTTTTTATTTTATTTTTTTAATACATGGCATCCCATTAAAAAGTGGGCCTTTGTTTTAGGATGGTATTTTAAGGTTTATATCTCTTTTGTAGTTTTTTTTTTATTTTTTTAATTTTTATTTTATGTTGATAGGGCCTTTCTAAGCTTGGTGTGCTCAATGTGGAGCCATGATTTCCCAGACCTTGGATTTGGACTTGACTGTTCTTGGAGCTGCCTTTTTTTCACAGCACATAGCTGCATCTTTTGAAAAAAAAGAGCATTGGGCGTATAAACCACCTCTCATTATATCACTCACATTCACTGCTCTCTTCTATCCCCAGAGATGATGACATTTAGGCATACATCATTCAGCCCTATTATCCCTGATTAACCACTTGAAGACGGGACTGTTTCACCCCCTTCCTGCCCAGGTTGTGTTTCAGATTTCAGCATAGTCACACTTTGAATAATAGTTACTCGGGGGGCGCATGCGCAGCATGGAACGGAGAAGCAGCTAGTTGGCTCAGCTCCGCACACCGGACGGGAATCCTGCTATGCTAGAGGGACTTCAGATAGATATTTACATTTCTTCTATCACCCCTTGATTTTCAGATCCTGTGCATGCCTGCCTCCCTCAAGGAGAAAACAGCACAAGAGTGCCCAGAAATCCCTAACTCAATACCTTATGCTGGAACAGGAAAAATCACACATGGCTCAAGATGGTTCCGGTGTCCTCTCAGCTCCTCCTATATATTACCTTCATCAGATCATGATACAATAATCACTCCACAAGATCCTGAGTACTCTAATTCTCTCACTAAAGTTGATCTTGACAAGAGTTTAGAGAATATGTATCATAAAATAGCAGCTAAATTCCCATCAGAATTGCATAATACTTCCAACAGTCTCTCACAGGAGTTAGCTGCTCTAGGGGGCCACACTGACAGGCTTGAGATGAAACATGATGAACTCAGTCTGGCTTATACAGATCTCAGTAGAGAACATGAATCCCTTTCACAGGCCTTTTCATTAGTTCAAGCCCAAGCTGAAGATCTTGACAATCGAAACAGGAGAAACAATCTCAGAATTCGTGGTATCCCTGAATCAGTTACAGATCTGATGGTTATTCAAATCACTATTACCTGACCAGGATCCCACGGCTTTCACTTGTGATCACAGGGCTCTTTGCCCCAAACCGCCACCAGATACATCTCCTAGAGATCTGATTCTTTGCATGAAGAACTTTTTATTTAAGGAAGACATATTAAGATCTGCAAGGAACATTCAAAACATCTTCTTTGATGGCGTTAAGATTCAAAGCTTTCCTGACATCTCACCAGCTACACTAGAGAGACGCTGGAAAATGAAAAAAGTGACACCATAATTTTCTTCAGCCAGGATCCATTATAGATGGGGTTTTCCTTTCAAACTCGTCATTCCACATAATGGTTCTATTTATGTTGCCACCACTCTGCAAGAAGGACTTGATATTTTAGTCAAACTTGGTCTTCATGAGACTGACTCTTCACTTAGACCCCCAAACACACCTTGTCCAACACCAATTTGGTTCACTCTGGCTTCCAGATGTGACAGATGTCATGTTCACCATGAGATGAAAAGTTAATTACTACAGTCTACTACATCATTATGACTGTTCTTGAAGTAGACCTACACTAGTGTTGAAAACCTAGTTGAATAAGTTGAAGAGAAAGACCACCTTTTTTTTGTGTTTTGTCTTTTGTCCTCTTCATACAACAGCTATATGATTATGGTCTGTCTCTTTGGTTATACCTAGAGATGAGCGAATTATTCAAAAATTTGGTTCGGCTGATTCGCCGAATTTGCCGAATAAATTTGCTTCTAGCCGAATATATTCGCTGCGAATTTAACTTATAAAAAGGGTGTTTCTAGGCTTCAGAGAGCCTTTATATTAGTGCAGAACACTGTACCTTTAATTTAAATGCCCTTGGAGTCTGCTGGGGAAGAGAAATAATACTGTCAGTCAGTATGACATGCAGATGAGTGCCGTCGATCTTAGAATCACCGCACACTTCACTCATTTGGGCAGTCACGGGGCCAAAACCAGAGTGTGGAGCCACAGTGTGGCGGTGGAGGCAGCAGCAATGGGAGGCCATACAGCACCCTATGACAAAATGGAACCCACCAGCAGTGTGAGGAGACCTGAAAGTGGCACATGGCAGAGTGTGGCGATGGAGACAGCAGCAATGGGAGGCCGTACAGGGACCCATGACACACTCTGGACCTGGCAGCAGCATGAGGAGGCGGTACAGGGGCCCATGACAGATTACAGGCCTGGCAGCAGCATGAGGAGTCGGTACGGGGGCCCATGGCAGATTACGGGCCTGGCAGCAGCATGAGGAGGCGGTACAGGGGCCCATGGCAGAGTGGCGGAGCGTAAGCAGCTTCAATTAAAGGCCATACAGAGGCCTATGTTAAAAAGTCCCCCCAGCAGCAGCGTGGGGAGACGACTATCAAGAGTCCAATGGCAGAGTGGCGGAGCGGAAGCAGCTTCAATTGAAGGCCATACACAGGCCTAGGTTAAAAAGTCCCCCCAGCAGCAGTGTGGGGAGACGACTATCAAGAGACTACACTCCCCCCGACTATCAACGATTCTGTGTCCCTGAGTAACGATTCTGTGTCCCTGAGTAACGATTCTGTGGCCCTAAAGTCTCTGTGGCCCTAACTCTGTCCCTTAATACACACAGGTCTGTCTCTCTTGAATGACCGGAGGCTAATGGAGAATTCTAAGATGGCCGCGATTTATAGCTCCACCATTACACAGTGCTGGCTGGCTGCTGATTGGCTAATGCGATCACATGTCATGAATGCATTATGGGTCAGCGCGCCTTGTCTGCGCGCCTTCCCAGAGATCCCCGCCCCATCTTCTCTGTCCATTTTCTCCGTCGCCACACATGTCGCCGCCATTTTTGGGAAAATTTGATTCGTGCATCCGAAGTTTGCTAATCTTCGGATTCGTCGCGAATAGAATTTTTCCAAATCTTCGGAACGAATTCCACTTCGTCATGTTCGATTCGCTCATCTCTAGGTATACCTTTATGATTTATAGTTTGTTGCTTAATGTTATGCTCCTTCTATGCAGAATTACACTCCCTACCTCTGAGGTACATTGGTTTACAATTAAGACATTGCACCTTTCTGTTGTATAACTCATTTTTTTCCCCGGTACTTCCCGTCCATTCCGTAGTAATGCAGCCCTATTCATACTTGGTGTATTCTGTTTTTAAGGTATTGCCAAGTTTGAATTTGGGACTTATTAGTCCCATAAGTAACAGATTGTTATCAGGTGTCGCTGTGATCCTTGATCCATTTTTTTATGTATTTATGTTGCCTTATTTTGTCCGCTAGCTTTTTGTATTTTGCTGGCTGTCTTGACAAAGTTTACAAGTTATTTTATATTTTGTTGAGGCTCCCGGGTAACATGAATGTCTTAGGCTTCAAGATCCCGATCTTGTATTCTATTCTCTCTATTTGACACAAACTAATACAGGTTTATAAACTAAGATCTCTAGATATTTCATTATTGACTATTGTGTGCAGAACCCCCTGTTTTCTATACCTTTTTATAAATCAAATATTTTGTTTTATAGTTACTTATTTTCCACATAATGGTAATTAAAATAATTTCACACAATGTCCAGGGATTTAATTCCCCATCAAAACGCAGAAAAGCTTTTATACAATATAAAAAATAGGTGCAAAAATCATTATGTTACAAGAGACACATTTTCAACTTGATAAAAATACAAAATATTTCTATAAATTCTTTTCCCAAGCTTTCTTTACCACGTTCTCTTCTAAATGGAGAGGTGTTGCTATTTTGTTTTCACAACTCTTTGGCATTTGATATCCAACAAGTGTATAGAGATTCTAAAAGCAGATTCTTAATCACTAAAGGTTCTTTGGATGGTAAAGAGCTTACCATGGCAAATGCTTATGCCCCTAATGAGGCCCATAAGGTGGTTTTTCTGGAGTTTTTTTGATGTTTTAGAGGGACACTACCATATGCTGGTGGGAGGGGATTTCAATTTAGTATCTCAGTCTTCTCTGGATAGAAGTAACCCAACCACCAGCTCAAAAGTTTTTCCTAAAACTCTTGTAAGGCTTCTGAAAAGCAATCAATTAATTGATTCCTGGATGGCCCATAACACTGGTGCTAAAGAATATTCTCTCTTTTCACACCCTCATCAAAATCAAGCCAGGCTTGACTACATTTTTTGTACTCCAGTAATCTTGGCAGGCTCTCTTTCAGCTGATATAAATCCTTGTGCATGGTCAGGCCATCATATGGTCAGACTGGACGTTTCATTTATTGGCATGCCTGCTACTCCATACTCATGGCATCTGAATGACTCCTTACTTTCTGACCTTTCTATAAAAAACAAAATTACTTCAGCTCTAAAGGAATATTTCTCTTTGAATTCTATACCCGGAACATCCATCCCTATTATAGGGGCTGCTCATACGGCTGTCTTACAAGTCCACTTTATTAGTATTGCTACAGCATGAAATAAAGAAAATTGGCTAAAAATTAATTCTCTCACTAAGGAAGTAAAACTGTTACATAGCATACATGCTCAAACTCCTTCTAATGATATTTCTAAAGCCATATCAGATAAGAGATTAGAATTGGACGCGCTTTTATCAGCTAAGACAGAAAAAAATGTAAAATGGTCAAAAGACAAATTTTTACTTTATAGCAACTCAACCATGTTTGCATGAAAACTCAAACAAACAATAAGCCCCCCTCACATATACAAACTTAAATCCACATGGGGTAAAATCTCCTCATTACCTAAAGAAGTATGGAAAATGTTGGAGAAGTTCTATAAGAATCTACTCGCCCCCTCCTTCAGATATAATATCTGATTGCATTTTGGAATGGTTTAATAATATTCCCCTTCCTTTAATTACAAAGGCTAAAAAAGATATAATAAATTCACCTTGCACAGAAGTAGATTTACTCAATGTTATTAAATCTTTAAAAAGTTCTACAGTGCCAGGTCCAGATGGATATACCTCAGCTTATTATAAGAATTTTGCCACAGTTTGGCCCCTAATTTGTCATCTCTTTTCAATTTCATTCTTCAGGGTCATTATCTCCCTGACGAAATGTTATTGGCAAATATGTTGTTGTTACCTAAGCCTAAAAAAGACCACCTTTATCCTCAAAATTACAGCCAATCTCGGTAATTAATAATGATCTAAAAATATTTAGTAGAATTCTAGCTGACAGTTTGGCCTCTATTATTCCTTCTATTATTTCACCAGATCAATCAGGATTTATTCCTTACAGGCCAATTACGGACAATATTAGGCTGGCTGCCAATGTCAGACAAGATGACAATCTGAACTCTAAAGAGGTGGCTATATTAAGTTTAGACATCCACAAAGCTTGTGATAGCATGACATGGCCCTATCGTAATACTCTACTTCATCGATTTGGTTTTCAAGCATTATACAATTCCCCCAAAACAAGGATCAAAATTCCTGGATTTAACTCAGAGTTTTGCTCTGTGGGTAGAGGCACTCATCAGGGGTGTCCTCTTTCTCCCCTGATTTTCGCCTTGGCGATGGAGCCCCTTGCTAAAGCGATTAATAAACATCCAGACATTGCAGGATATTCTGATGGTTTTCAAGAATTTAAACTTTGCTTATATGCAGATGATGCCCTACTTTTTATCACTAAACCATTACTCTCTTTACCGAACCTTCATTCTATCCTTGATCAATTCTCCTCCCTTTCAGGTTTACAGGTCAATTTCACTAAATCTAATGCGTTATCAATCAATATAATCTCCTCTCCTGAGAGAAAGACTTAAAATCTCTTTCCCATTTCAATGGTCTAAAGATTCAATTCCGTACTTAGAAATTGATCCTTTAGTGTCCTATTCCATCACAATTTCCATACTATTCATAAAATAATTACGAATCTTCTTAAACTCTGGAAAACATTCCCTATATATTTTCTGGACAGAGTGACAGCCATTAAAATGAGTATACTTCCTAAGCTATTGTACCTATTTAGACCCTCCCAATAAAAATCTCTAAAGAATTTCTAGATAACATTCAAAGAGAGATAAATATATTTATATGGCTTGGCAAACATCCAAGATTCTCTAAAACAATACTTTATAACTCACAATCCTCTGGTGGATTGAGATTTCCACATTTATGGTCATATTATCTTGGCGCCAGATTTGCTCAACTTGCACAATGGAATATTCACCACTCTAATGTCCCCAGGATTAGATTTGAGTCAGGGTCAAGTTATCCTTACTACCTGCCTGGTTTGCTTTGGGTATCTAGTATATCTCATACAATGACTGCCCCATATAACACTCTCGTAGCACAATCTGTACATCTATGGAACTCATATAAAAACAAATTTAACTTGATCTCTCAGTTTTCTCTGTTGATTTCCTTTTTGGGAGATCCTAAATTGGGTTCAGCATTCTTATCTACAAAAAATTATATGTGTCGGCTAATCAATAAATTGACTACATTATACTCATTACAAACTAGTTCAGGTTTTATTTCATTTTCAGATCTTTATTCTCTTAAAATATCCCCCTTAGAGGACTACATAGATATCATCAAATTAGACAATTTTTGCCACAAATTATTCCTTAGCTGCCTCAAAAGATATTACTATTTTTGAAAGGATATGTAAATCTTCTCCTAGAGGTAAGGGTATTATATCATCTATCTACAAAGTGATACAAACATCACCTATTCCGGATAAACTCTCTTACATGTTACAGTGGGAACAAGAATGTGGTGCCCAATACTCTTTAGTGGAATGGTCTAACATGTTACTGAATCTTTGTAAACACACGCCCTTTCTATTTCCACAAGAGAAACAGCTATGAAAGTAATAACTTGTTGGTATTATACTCCTACAATTCATAATATGTATGTGGATTCTTCTGAAAGTTGTTTTAAAGGCTGCTTAGTGGTGGGCTCTTTCTTACATTTGTTGTGGGGTTGTTAAGTTTTGAAACCAATATGGCTTAGAATATCTTCTTTAGTCTCTCGTCTGGTGTCTGATCCCGTCATTCTCTCTCCATCGATATGTTTATTATTTGCACCAATTCCTGGCTTGTAATTCAACTGATCCATACTATCTGTGTCGCCACACAGTGGTCTGTAGCCTTCAATTGGAAAAGCCCTTTGGTTCCCTTCTCACATACCGTGAATAGAGTTGACTGTGTTATGCTGTCAGACAGAATTTTCCATATGACCTCTGAAACCATGCATATCTTCAATGCAAAATGGGACCCATGTCTCTCTATCAGAAAAACACTCAGTGATTACATTTAATCAGTGTTTTTTTTCTAAATAAAGGGAAGGTTTTGGAAGAGAAGCATTTTTCTTAGTTTATCTTATAAAACTTTGTAAATAAATAATATTTCATCACAAATTTAGGCCAAAATGTATTCTGCTCCATTTCTCTGGTAAAATTAGTGTAGAGCTGTAGAGTCTACAAACGATCATACCTACAGTATATACAGTATATTTGAAAATTGATCAAAACTGAATTTTCAATGCACTCATCTCATCTACAGTGCCTTGAAAAAGTATTCCACCCCCTTGAAATTTTCCACATTTTGTCATGTTACAACCAAAACCGTAAGTGTATTTTATTGGGATTTGATGTGATGGACCAACACAAAGTGGCACATCATTGTGAAGTGGAAGGAGAATGAGAAATGGTTTTCAAATTTTTTTACAATCTGAGTAAGTTTGTCGTGCATTTGTATTCAGCCCCCTACTCTGATACCTCTAACTAAAATTTAGTGGAACTGATTGCCTTCAGAAGTCACCTAATTAGTAAATAGAGTCCACCTGTGTGTCATTTAATCTCAGTATAAACACAGCTGTTCTGTGAAGCCCTCGGAGGTTTGTTAGAGAACATTAGTGAACAAACAGCATCATGAAGGCCAAGGAACACACCAGACTGGGCAGGGATAAAATTGTGGAGAAGTTTAAAGCAGGGTTAGCATATAAAAAAAATATCCCAAGCTTTGAACCTCTCACAGAGCACTGTTCAATCCATCATCTGAAAATGGAAAGAGTACGGCACAACTGCAAACCTACCAAGACATGGCCGTCCACCTAAACTAACAGGCTGGGCAAGGAGATCATTAATCAGAGAAGCAGCCAAGAGGCCCATGGGAACTCTGGAGGAGCTGCAGAGATCCACAGCTCATGTGGGAGAATCTGTCCACAAGACAACTATTAGACATGTACGCCCCAAATCTGGCCTTTATGGAAGAGTGGCAAGAAGAAAGCCATTGTTGAAAGAAAACCATAAGAAGTCCCATTTTCAGTTTATTTTTTTTAATTGAACTGCTGCTTTAAAGAAATAATGTACTACCCCCCCCCCCCCCGGTCGCACTGGGTGTGACTTGGCATGCGATTTGCATGCCCTGCGATTTGAAAATTGCATGACAAGTCGCACCCTATTGTCCACAATTGGAGCGGTCATATTGGTGTTGTTCCGACTTGGTCGGAGCCGCACCAATTTCAAAAGTAGTACATGCAGTACTCTTAGTGCGATTTGCATAGACAGCTGTATCAGATGTCTTGCAAATTGCACCTGAAATCGGTGAGTTCCCCAACTTAGAAATCGTGCGACTTCACTGTAAGTTACACAATTTCAAAGTCGGGCTTGATGCGACCGGGATGTTAAACAGCAGAGGGTAAGCTGAAAAGCATGCTGGGAATCCAGAACATTGTGAGGGCCAGCAGAGGACTCAGACTTACAACATGAAAGGAGATTTTCAAACTTATATTAGATTGGCAATAATAACTATTGTTTCTATTGCTATTACAATGCTGATGGTATAAAATATAAATGTACACGGAGACCATAGATTTTACTTACAAGTCATGAAAAAAGTTGCTGAATTATTGCTGAATAAACAGACCCGTGGTGTAAATTTACAAATGGCTCTGCTTCATAAGATACAAGAGCTGAAATTATTAATAAACATTGATTCCGTGCAAACTATTATCCTGTAAGATGCCGAGATAAAATAAAATCTGATAATGGCGAGCTTTCAGAAATCACATGAGCTTCTAGTTCTTATCCTGATAAACCAAAAACCGTTTTCTGATGTCTGATTCTATAGAATTCTTTGTGCTCAGATATCTTTGTGAAACCATCTTGTCCTTTCATTCTGTATCTTGCTAAGCACATTTCTCTTGTCCACAGACCAATCTACCATTCCACCAGTATGCAGATATACTGTATAACAGAGGAATCTGCAGTAAATGCATATTAAATCATTTAACATTTCCCAGCTGTGACCACTAAAGCAGGACTAAAATGTATAAAAAATGATTATTATAATACAGGATTTATATGTTGCCAACAGTTTGCGCAGCACTTTACAATATAAAGGAAGGCAGTACAATTACAATACATTTCAGTACAGAAGGAATAGAAGGGCCCGGCTCATGGACCTCATGGAGCTGCCGGGGATGATCTGATGGAGGTGACTCAAGTACAGTTCTCAGGTGGAGGTGGGGGAGGCTTCCCTGAATAAGTGAGTTTCCAAAGATCGCCTAAAGGCAAACAGGGTGGGGGCTGACCGGACATACTGGGGCAGGGAGTTCCAGAGGATGGTAGAGGTTCTGGAGAAGTCCTAGAGGCATGGGATGAGGTGACGAGGGAGCTAGAGAGGAAGATGTCTTGGGAGGAGCAGAGCGGGCGATTTGGACGATATCTGCGGATGACGCTGGTGATGTAGTTGGGAAGTGTTGTGGATGGCTTTGTACGTTGTAGTTAGTATTTTGACTTTTGTATGTTGGGTTAGTGGAAGCCAGTGAAGGGATTGGCAGAGAGGGGCAGCAGACGCTGATCAGTTGGTAAGGTGTATGAGTCTAGCAGCAACATTCATAATAGACTGAAGGGGGGATAGACTGTGTAATGGTAGACCAGTGAGGAGGGAGTTGCAATAATCAAGGCAGGATATAACCAAGGCATGGATACGATTGTTTTTTGGTGTCATTGGTCAGAAAGGGGCAGATTTTAGAAATGTTGTGGAGGTTGAGGCAACAGGATTTAGCCAGTGATTGGATATGAGGCCCGAAGGAGAGGTCAGAGATTGCTCAAATTTTTAGTAGGAGCTTCTTTGTAAATCCCTTCTGCCAGAACATCTTTCCCTTCTTGGGAGGGATTTTCTAAGGTGTATGCACCATGCAGTGTATCCCCCACCACCTGTACAATGCTGAGAGTAGGAGCCAGATACAGGGAGAATGCAACTCTCATGCGGCGTACCCATATGAGAGAATGACATCGTTGTGGCTGCTCAGTGAGCAAAGAGAGAACATAAAAGGTCAGAAGAAAAAATCCAGAAGATGGCCGCAGTGATGACAGAACATTGAGACATCCCATAGATGAAGGAGGACAAACTGGGAGGTAAGCTTGCCATATTTCCCTGTTATATGTCTGCAAGGTGGCGTCTGATATTATGTAGGGATGAGATGAACATAACTGGGTTCGGCTCACAGGACGTTTGGCGCACAAATATGTTTGGATGTCAAATCCCAAGTCCACTGAAGTCAATAAGAACCAGACCTTTAAAATCAATTATTAACCACTTCCACACCGCCCTATACCAGAAATACTGCTACAGGGCAGCACGGGTGCACAAAATCACGTATATATACCTGCTTTTGCAGTTCCGGGTAGGGGGCGCGCCCTAACCGTGCCGCCATTCGTGGCCTTGGCTGTTAATCACCAAGTCTCGGTCGGTGATTCCCCACCGGCACCCGGCGATCTCTGAGGATTTTTGACTAGGAGAGACTTGTATGTAAACAATACAGATCTCTCCCCTGTCAGCTCCTACACACTGCTTTGTATGGCTGTGCATAACAGTGTGCTTACAGTGAAACACACACACAGCACACATAGTAAAGCAGCACACAGTTAGCCATTTGATGGCCCCAGATGTTAACCCCTTCCTGCCCAGTGTCTTTAGTACAGTGTCAGTGCTTTTTATTAGCACTGATCACTGTATTGGTGTCACTGGGAATGTCAGTGCCCCCCAGTGTCAGACTGTCCAGCACAATCCCACATAAGTTGCTGATCGCCGCCATTACTAGTAGAAAAAAAAATTCCAGTATATATACCGCCATTTGTAAATGCTATAACTTTCATGTAATCCAATTAATTTAAACATATTGGGAATTTTTTGAGCAAAGCCATGTAACAGAATACATTTTGGCCTAAACTTATGACAAAATTAGATTTTTTAAATTTTTTACTGGACATGTTTGACAGCAAAAGGTAAAAAATATAGTTTTTTTGTTTATAGAGCAAACAATAAAAACCGCACAGGCAATCAAATACCACCAAAAGAAAGCTATATCTGTGGGTAAAAAGGACATAAATTTCATTTGGGTGCAGCGTTGCATGACCGTGCAATTGTCAGTTAAAGTAGCGCAGCGCCATAAAGCAAAAAATGTCCTGGTCAGGAAGGGGGGAATCCTGTGGAGGGCAAGTGGTTAAAGTATAACTAAAGGCAAAACTTATTTTTTTTTAATTTTGGATAGAGTGGAGATGGATTAGACCCCCTGTCAGTTCTTCTTGCTGTCTGCACCCCTGTTAAGGAGATTCCCCCTCTCTATTTGTCCTGTTTACCAATGTCATTAAAAGTGAAAATTAAAGTAAAAAAAAATCCCTCATTTTGTTTGTCCTCAGAAAAGTAAATCTTCCAATGGGGAAATCTTCCAATGGGGACTTTAGTTCTGGTGACCTGGGGGTCCCCAAGGAATTCCCTTAATTTACAGGGATTTACTTTCACTTCCTGTTTGGCTTTGGTAAGGGAAGTGGAGAGAAATCTCTGCAATGGGGCACAGATGGTGAAAAAAATCTGACAGGGGTTATAACCCTTCCTTCTGCTATCGACTAGCATTCAACATAGGAGGCCCCCATATTAAGGGAGAACAAGGGGGTCTTCTCCATAACCCTGACCTGCTGGTTGTGAGGGTGATGTATAAGACTCTGGAAGCCCCTTTAAGATAAGGAGGCCCCCAGATATTTGCCCCCCACATGAATGAGTGAGGGATGTGTGGTATAGGAAATGCAATTCAAGCAGTAAAGAGTGGGACTTTTAAGGTGCCAATAAGAACACTTACCTTTTACATTAAAATCTATTTTTATTATACATGTTTTGTGAGTGTTACTCTGAGTGGTGGTTTCAACATGTTTCGCTCATCGCTTCATCAGGAAACGACAAAATTCCACAGAACACTACACAGAAAAGAACATTATTAAGTGACATTATCCGTACACAATTGTTTCATCATCCTTATTACCATCATATTTGGGTGTAAATAAAGGAACACATACCCCATCTGCCTAAACTCATGGGCACCTCCAGGACCACCCCAGACTTTCAAGGAAGAGAAACCCCCCGCCAAGAACCCCAATCTAGTTAATGGGGATATCTTCATGCGGATATTTTCTAACCAAACAATATTTTTCAGAATATTTTGACAGTATTTCCCTGTCTAGGTCCACATTCTGCTCCTCCCCCGTTGGCTGGATTGGGGGCAACACATGTCGAAACCACCACTCAGAGTAACACTCACAAAACATGCTGAAGGCACCTTGAATCTGTATACAAACAAGTGTACTGTTTTTATGTTCAAATATTTTTTATTAAACATTTTGCAGTTTTACATAGTCTAGATTTGCGGTTCAAACAACATGACAGGTTAACATGCAAGATAAATACCCCACCATTAGGCCGGGGTATGGTTTCCAATATTGCATTCAAAGCAAACATAATAACACTTAATGAGCCGCAAATCTTAGTGCATTAGATTGTAAGATGAAATAGGAAAAAAAAAACAGCGAACTAGAACATATAGTAGGGTATATAGTAGGAAAGGGAGGGATATGAGGAAGGGGGGGAGGGGGGGGGGAGTTGGAACCAACCTATCGCTTGGGTGTTACAGAGTATAGTTACAATAGTGTAAGTAATCAGCATATTACAGAACATTTCGGGTTTCGTAGCCATCTACCCCATTGAAATAGAAACTTATGGTAGGTTGAGGTATTTAGGGATGATCTCCTCTCCATGTCACATTGGAAGTTTAGGTCCGATATGAGTGAGGTGAGAGAAGGAGGATTAGTGGAGTTCCACAATCTAGTGATATTAGTCTTTGCCGCAGCTAGTATGTGAACAATGATCGTGCGGGTCTCTTTAGGGAACTGATCAATGTCAATATGTAGAATAGCGAGGGCGTGATTAGGAGCGATTGGAGCATCAGTTAATGTTGAAATGAAATGAAAAACATTGTTCCAATATGATCTAATGGACTTGCATAACCAGAATATATGGAGAATTGAACCTATGTCTCCGCATTGTCTCCAACAAAGAGGAGAATGTAGAGGGTAGTACATGGAGAGTTTAACTGGAGTCAGGTACCATTGGTGTAGTATTTTTAAAAAGGATTCCCAGTGGGAGCTACATCGAGAGGCTTTATAGGTAATATTAAAGGTTTTCTCCCATGAATGGAGTGGGATTTGTTGATCTAAAAGTTTCTCCCAATTGCTAAGGGAAGTCTTTTGTGGAGAAAATTGCGAGTTAATACTGAGTGTATAAAAAGAAGAGATCCCTTTTCGCAGATATTTTGGTTTGTTTAGGAAATTATATGCTGTAGTAGGGATGTTAATCAGAGTTTGAGTCGAAGTGTTGTGCAAAGCATGTGCAATTCTTAAATACGTAAAATGTTCTGAGTCAGGGAGATGAAAATTATTTTGCAAAGTGGAAAAGGAATCAATGGTATTTCTTGTATACAGCTGTTGTAAGTGTGTAATGCCATGTCGGTGCCATTGTGTAAGAGTCAAGAAAGGTAATATCAGGTGTAGGGTGGTAATTGGGGTGGGTAACGATATCTTGTCTATCGAGGGGTAATTAATGAGATCATACCACGCCTGTATAGTAGCTTGAATGCAGGGGTGACGAAATATATCATTGGTTAGCTGCGTACGTAGAGTAAATAGGATATCTCTAGGTGAGTTCAAATGCATTGGAATCGTTTCCATAGTAGACCAAATCTTTTCTTGGGTTGGGTGCCACCAGAAATAAACCTGATCTAGGAGGGTTGCAATGTAATATGATTTGAGGTGTGGGAGACCTGCACCACCTCTGGATACTGGGCGTATTAGGAGATTGGTTGTATATCTCGGTCGTTTTGAGTTCCATATGAATTTGGCGAAATTTGTTTGTAGCTTAATAAAGAAGTTGTTTGGGATTGGAACAGGAAGCGTGCGGAATATATATAAAATTTTGGGAAGCATACACATTTTCAGGGTCGCTATTCTCCCGAGTTTGGATAGAATAGATGTGCGTAAATTGTTTAGTTCCAACGGGATAGAATCTAAGTTTATGATTAGCCCCATAGAGTTTCTCTAACGAGGAGGTGAGGTTAATTCCCAGGTAGGGTATGCTGTGTTGTTCCCATATAAAGGGAAATTGTTTACTTAATGATTGCTGGATTTTAGTAGGTACATGGAGATTTAAAATCAAAGATTTGGTTTCATTAAGTTTATAGTATGAGACTTGTGAGTATGACTGAAGGTGGGTCCGTATTGCGTGAAGAGATTTTTGTGGGTTTGTGATCATTAATATGATGAAGATTAATTATGAGAAGTTTGTACTGTATGTACTTTGTTCCATACCAGGACCTGTTTTCTATTACTCGCTGTAAATATGGTGATTACCTCTGATACCATAAAGTTACTAATGTTATTATATATATTTGGATACTTGTTCATGCTCTCACAATGCTACTTCAAGCATCCCAAAACTCCCTCTCATGTCTGTGAAAATAACCTCTCTAAATGTGAGGAAATATGAATTGTTTTTGGACCAAATTCTGTACTTTTGCTTTGTTAAAAATGGAACAGAGAAAAAAAAATGGAAGTAAATGGACAAACAGTCAGTTCTTGCATTGTTAAGGGTCCTTTCATACAGGCATTCTGTTTTTTTAATCAGTTCAGCCAAAATGAAGAGTTTTTTCATCCGTTTACATCAGTTTTTACATCAGTTTTTTTACATTCACTACTAGTGCAAAATTGGACCATTTGTCAGTTTACATCCATTTTTCCTTAGACGGATGATTAGAGATGAGCGAATCGAACATGACGAAGTGGAATTCGTTTCGAAGATTGGGAAAAATTTGATTCGCGCCGAATCCGAAAATTAGCAAACTTCGGATGCACGAATCGAATTTTCCCAAAAATGGCGGCGACATGTGTGGCGACGGAGCGGGGATGTCTGGGAAGGCGCGCAGACAAGGCGCGCTGACCCATAATGCATTCATTCAAGACATGTGATCGCATTAGCCAATCAGCAGCCAGCCAGCCAGCACTGTGTAATGGTGGAGCTATAAATCACGGCCATCTTAGAATTCTCCATTAGCCTCCGGTCATTCAAGAGAGACAGACCTGTCTGTATTGAGGGACAGAGTTAGGGCCACAGAGACTTTAGGGCCACAGAATCGTTACTCAGGGACACAGAATCGTTACTTAGGGACACAGAATTGTTACTCAGGGACACAGAATTGTTACTCAGGGACACAGAATTGTTACTCAGGGACAAAGAATCGTTACTCAGGGACAGACACAGAATTGTTACTCAGGGACACAGAATTGTTACTCAGGGACACAGAATAGTTACTCAGGGACACAGAATCGTTACTCAGGGACACAGAATTGTTACTCAGGGACACAGAATTGTTACTCAGGGACACAGAATCGTTACTCAGGGACACAGAATCGTTACTCAGGGACACAGAATTGTTACTCAAGGACACAGAATCGTTACTCAGGGACACAGAATCGTTACTCAGGGACACAGAATTGTTACTCAGGGACACAGAATCGTTACTCAGGGACACAGAATTGTTACTCAGGGACACAGAATTGTTACTGAGGGACACAGAATCGTTACTGAGGGACACAGAATCGTTACTTAGGGACACAGAATCGTTACTTAGGGACACAGAATCGTTACTCAGGGACACATAATTGTTACTCAGGGACACAGAATCGTTACTGAGGGACACAGAATTGTTACTCAGGGACACAGAATCGTTACTCAGGGACACAGAATCGTTACAGAGGGACACAGAATCGTTACAGAGGGACACAGAATTGTTACTCAGGGACACAGAATTGTTACTCAGGGACACAGAATTGTTACTGAGGGACACAGAATCGTTACTGAGGGACACAGAATCATTACTCAGGGACACAGAATCGTTACTCAGGGACACAGAATTGTTACTGAGGGACACAGAATCGTTACTCAGGGACACAGAATCGTTACTCAGGGACACAGAATCGTTACTCAGGGAAACAGAATTGTTACTCAGGGACACAGAATTGTTACTCAGGGCAGACACAGAATTGTTACTCAGGGACACAGAATTGTTACTCAGGGACACAGAATTGTTACTGAGGGACACAGAATCGTTACTCAGGGAAACAGAATCATTACTCAGGGACACAGAATCGTTACTCAGGGACACAGAATTGTTACTCAGGGACAGACACAGAATTGTTACTCAGGGCCACAGAATTGTTACTCAGGGACACAGAATTGTTACTCAGGGACACAGAATTGTTACTGAGGGACACAGAATCGTTACTGGGGGACACAGAATCGTTACTCAGGGACACAGAATTGTTACTCAGGGACACAGAATCGTTACGTTATTTTTGGGGTGCTTATTGAATTAAAGATTATGTCAGACAACACGCAGAGGAGTGGCAGAGGAGGCAATGTTTCAGGAGCGAGCAGACGTGGCAGCAGAGGAAGGGGTCGAGGCAGCACTAGTCGCAGCCAGAGGCCAGTGCTCCCGGTGTCATCCAGTGGTCGTGTCTCCACCGACAACCCTGCCGTCATCGATTGGTTGGCTCGGTCATCTTCCTCTTCCCAGGTCACCTCTGACACCTACAGCCAACGGTCAGTGGGTACGTCAGACACAACCGTTAGTTGGCATGGCCCGGGAGCAAGCCCACTGAAATCACGTGTCCTCTACCTGCCCCTGTCCTTTGGTGTTCCCTCACCAAGCAAAGTATCGCATGCTGTGGGCTCAGCCCCACTGTACAGTGAGGAAGAGCTAACAGAGGGCGGTCAGGAACGGGGGGAGACATCCGCCTCTTCAGCAGCCAGGCGAAGAAGTACTGGCGAGGAGAGTGGCTCGGTAGCCGGTCTAGAGACAGGTCTGTCTCCTGACCCACACACAGCCGAGGGGGCTAGTAGTGAGGCGGAGACCCTAATTGATGATGATGAGGCTGATCGCACTTGGCAGCCTCGTCGTCATCAGGCTATTGCTTCCGCATCATCAGGAGAAGAGGGTGCCAGCTTGGCAGCGAGCAAAACAGTCGGTGGGTTGCCCAGGAGGCAGCAGGGTCGCAGCAGTGTCAGTGGAGGCAAACGGCCACGGAGTAGAGCACCAGCTCCACTGCAGCCTACCACCACGGCCAGTAGTGGTGCCGGTGTGCACGGAGGAAGTAGCAGTCAGCCAGTGAGGAGTAGCGGGGGCAAAGTTTCTTACTCGGCGGTGTGGCAATTTTTCCTCAAGCCGCCCGAGGAAGTAAACGTAGCCGTATGTCGACTATGTGGCCAGAAAGTCAAGCGTGGCCAGGGGGCCCATGTTGGGACTACAGCGTTGCTTCAGCATATGCAGCATCGCCATTCGGTGGCCTGGGAAAACCGTGATAAAGATACGGCGGTTCTGCCTGCCCCAGCCCCCGCTCCATCACCCGCTCCGTTACTTGCTCCGTCACCCGACGTCAATCGCCCTCTATCAGCCAGTCAAGGCTCCAACACCTCTGCTGAGGGGAGTTGTCGCTCGTTGGCATCTTCCGCTCATTCAGATGCTCCTTCTCCTGCTACTCCTCTTCACGGATTCCGTCAGCAGTCTTTTTTGGAATCCGTTTCCAAGAGACAACAGTTTGCGAGCACGCACCCGACGGTGCAGAAGCTGAATGTCCTCCTGTCCAAGTTGCTGGTGCTGCAGTCCCTCCCTTTCCAAGTGGTGGACTCAGCACCTTTCCGAGAAATGATGGCTTGTGCCGCGCCGCGGTGGAGAGTGCCAAGCCGGCATTTCTTCGCCAAAAAGGCAGTGCCAGCCCTGCATTCACATGTAGAAGAGATGGTGGGCCAGTGTTTGAGCATGTCGGTCTCTGCCAAAGTGCACGGCAGCGCCGACGTGTGGAGCTGTAACTACGGTCATGGACAGTACATGTCATTTACGGCCCACTGGGTGAACGTGGTGCCGGCTGAACGTGGTGCCGGCACAGCCGCACCAGCAACTTGGACAGGTCACGCCGCTTTTGCCTCCACGTTTGCACGTCCTTGGTCCACAAAAGATGTCCGCCTCTACCACCTCTTCTTCCGCCGTGTCCTCAGCCGCCACCCCCGTGCCAAGTCCCATTACCCGACCGGCATATCACATGTGCAGGGCGCAACGGTGTCACGCTGTGCTGCACCTGGTATGCCTTGGCGAACGTAGTCACACAGGGGAGGAACTTCTGAGTGTAATGAACAGAGAAATCGACAGATGGCTGTCTCCGCGCAAACTGAAAATCGGAACCATGTTGACCGACAACGGAAAGAACATGGTGTCTGCTCTGCGTCAAGGAAGGTTGTGCCATGCGCCATGCATGGCTCACGTGTTCAATCTGGTTGTCAAGCGGTTCCTAAAATCCACCATCCCACTGCAAGACATCCTTAAAATGTCACGTAAACTTTGCATGCATTTCAGCCATTCCTACACCGCAAAGAGGTGATTGTAGCCGTATTAGTGCATTTGCGACAGAAACAATTGAGTACTGTCCGTGATACTTTTTTTATTTGCACTAACATACAATTTTGAGGACAAGCTTTCGGGGTATGTCCCTTTCTTCAAGGTCTAAGCAGTACTATTAAAAATCACAAAGTTTAAGCAGAATGTTAGAATGGATTGAGAGAAAAAAAAAAAAAAGGCTACAGATAAGATACATCAAAAGTGAGGGGAGGAACTATTCCTGAACAGCATGGAACAAAAACCATACAGATACTTTCGCAATATTGATGATATTTTCATCATATGGACGGAAGGTGAAGAAAATCTAAAACAATTTTACTCATTGATGAACACTTTTCATCCATCAATCAAACTAAAAATGGAATGCTCAAACACACAGGTCAACTTCCTAGACACCACAGTATACATCAGGGATGATACGCTTCACACCTCAATATACAGGAAACCCACTGACAGATGCAACTACCTCCACAGTTCTAGCTTCCACCCCCAACACACGAAACATGCCATCATACACAGTCAGGCCATCAGATACCACCGAGTATGTTCTGACCCAAGAGACAGAGATAAACATCTTGGGACACTAGCAGACGCCTTCCATAAGAAAGGTTACAAGGACAAAACTATCAACACCAGCATAAACACAGCCTTGAGAACCCGAAGGGAAAATCTGCTTCAGTACAAAGAGAAAAAAACAAACAACCGTGTACCTCTAGTAACTACATACAACCCGGCACTAGAAGGGATAAGAAAAATAATCAAAGATTTACAACCCATCATAACAGAGGATGGAACTCTGAAAGAAATATTCCAGTAACCCCCAATACTGGCTTTCAGACAACCCCCCAACCTCAGAAATAAACTAATCAGTAGGAAACTTCCTTCTGATTATGATGCCACAAATAATGGAAGCAAACCCTGCAATAAGAAACGCTGCAAGCTGTGCAACCAAATCAATCCATCAAAAAGTGTCAGACACTCAAAAGGGATCTTCAATATCTCCGGATCATACAGCTGCACCTCCAGTAATGTTGTATACCTTATCCAGTGCAGAAAATGCAGCAAAGGATCTTATGTTGGTGAAACAGGACAGAGGTTGCAAACACGGATGAATTTACACAGACATACCATCAAGGAACATAAAGAAGATGACCTCTGCACACCTGTGGGACACCATTTCTCACAACCAGGCCACAATATGGAAGACCTCAATATTTTAGTTCTGAAAGGAAAATTTAAATCCATCCAGGAAAGAAAAACATTTGAACTAAGAATGATAATTCTATTTGACACTAAAGATAACGGTCTTAATTTGGACATGGGATTCCTCAACCACTATCCGACAGCTTTATGACTATCTATTAGCTAAAACTTGACCCCCTCTGTGTGAGTGTTGTATCCCCCCTCCCCCCCTCACTTTTGATGTATCTTATCTGTAGCCTTTTTTTTTTTTTTTTTTTTTCTCTCAATCCATTCTAACATTCTGCTTAAACTTTGTGATTTTTAATAGTACTGCTTAGACCTTGAAGAAGGGGACATACCCCGAAAGCTTGTCCTCAAAATTGTATGTTAGTGCAAATAAAAAAAGTATCACGGACAGTACTCAATTGTTTCTACACCGCAAAGCACACCCTCCTTGAGCTGCAGCGGCAGAACGGAATTCCACAGCATCGCCTGATCTGCGACGTTGCAACAAGGTGGAATTCAACCCTACATATGTTAGACCGCCTTTACGAACAGCGAAAGGCCATCACCGATTTCCTGATGTTACAAGCGGATAAAGGTACTCCCTGTGTAACTTAGATGTCAGCCATTGGCAGCTCATGCGTGACACCTGCCGCTTGCTCAGGCCCTTTGAGGAGGCCACGCTATTCGTGAGTCGGTAGGACTATGGGATGAACGACGTCATTCCTCTGTTGCACGTCCTGGAACAAATGCTGTTAACAATGGCTGGTCAGGGTGCGGTAGACGTGGCGCACAGATCTCAACGCCACATGACCCCTGTGGGGGCAGGACAGGAAGAAGAGGAGGAGGTAGAGGAGGACATTGGTGCTCAGGAATTATTGAGTGAAATGGGTGGTTTTTCCACTCAGCGGACAGGAGTGGAGGAGCAGGAGCATCTGGTAGAGGAGGAGGAGGAGACAGAGGACCCAGACGCACCGTGGCAGTATGCTGTGGAGATGGAGGCAGGGAGTCCCTCGCATTCCTTGGCACAAATGGCCCATAGCATGCTCGGTTGCTTGCGTAGCGACAGCCGAATAATAACCATCAGACAGAGGGATGACTTTTGGCTGTCCACCTTGTTGGACCCTCGCTACCGTTCCAAAATGGTGGCCTTTTTCACACCTGCTGAGAGGGAGGCCAAAATTACGTACTATAAAAACCACCTATGTAGTCAGTTGGTCTCTGCCTTTCTGCGCCAACGTCCATCCTCAGACACTGTGGGCCCTGTGCGCTCGCGTTCCGCTGCCATGGCAGCAGGGGAGGGGTGGGGTGGTAGGAGCAGTGGCAGCTCCACCAGCAGCGGCTGCCTCAGTCTGCAGTCGATGATGAGTAGCTTTCTTCACCAGCGCAGTGAGGAAACTACTAACCAGCCGCAGCAGCAGCAGCAGCAGCAGCATCAGGTGGACCTGGAGCAGGAGCTCAAACAACAGGCTTGGGCCTACTTGGACAGCACCCTGCCAACCGAGGTAGACAATCCCCTTGACTACTGGGCAACAAAACTTGACCTTTGGCCCCAACTAGCTGAATTTGCCCTTGAAAGGCTGTCATGCCCGGCCAGTAGCGTGGCATCGGAGCGCGTGTTTAGTGCGGCAGGAGGTATTGTAACTCCGCGGAGGACACGATTGTCCACCCAAAGTGTGGAGAGACTCACGTTTGTGAAAATGAATCAGGCGTGGATTAGTCTGGATTTCAAACCACCAGTTCCTGACACAACTGACTAAATCCACCATGAATCATGCCCCAAACATGTTATTATTTTTAACATAGGCCTCTGTATGGCCTTCAATTTAAGCTGCTTACGCTTCGCCACTCTGCCATGGGCCCCTGTACCGCCTCCTCTTGCTGCTGCCAGGTCCAGAGTGTGTCATGGGTCCCTGTACGGCCTCCCATTGCTGCTGTCTCCATCGCCACACTTTGCCAAGTGCCACTTTCAGGTCTCCTCACACTGCTGGTGGGTTCCATTTTGTCATAGGGTGCTGGCAGATTACGAGCCTCCCATTGCTGCTGCCAGGCCCGTAATCTGCCATGGGCCCCCGTACCGACTCCTCATGCTGCTGCCAGGCCCGTAATCTGTCATGGGCCCCTGTACCGCCTCCTCATGCTGCTGCCAGGTCCAGAGTGTGTCATGGGTCCCTGTACGGCCTCCCATTGCTTCTGTCTCCATCGCCACACTCTGCCATGTGCCACTTTCAGGTCTCCTCACACTGCTGGTGGGTTCCATTTTGTCATAGGGTGCTGGCAGATTACCGGCCTCCCATTGCTGCTGCCAGGCCCGTAATCTGCCATGGGCCCCGTACCGACTCCTCATGCTGCTGCCAGGCCCGTAATCTGTCATGGGCCCCTGTACCGCCTCCTCATGCTGCTGCCAGGTCCAGAGTGTGTCATGGGTCCCTGTACGGCCTCCCATTGCTGCTGCCAGGCCCGTAATCTGCCATGGGCCCCCATACCGACTCCTCATGCTGCTGCCAGGCCCGTAATCTGTCATGGGCCCCTGTACCGCCTCCTCATGCTGCTGCCAGGTCCAGAGTGTGTCATGGGTCCCTGTACGGCCTCCCATTGCTGCTATCTCCATCTCCACACTCTGCCATGTGCCACTTTCAGGTCTCCTCACACTGCTGGTGGGTTCCATTTTGTCATAGGGTGCTGGCAGATTACGGGCCTCCCATTGCTGCTGCCAGGCCCGTAATCTGTCATGGGCCCCCGTACCGACTCCTCATGCTGCTGCCAGGTCCGTAATCTGTCATGGGCCCCTGTACCGCCTCCTCATGCTGCTGCCAGGTCCAGAGTGTGTCATGGGTCCCTGTACGGCCTCCCATTGCTGCTGCGAGGCCCTTAATCTGCCATGGGCCCCCGTACCGACTCCTCATGCTGCTGCCAGGCCCGTAATCTGTCATGGGCCCCTGTACCGCCTCCTCATGCTGCTGCCAGGTCCAGAGTGTGTCATGGGTCCCTGTACGGCCTCCCATTGCTGCGGTCTCCATCGCCACACTCTGCCATGTGCCACTTTCAGGTCTCCTCACACTGCTGGTGGGTTCCATTTTGTCATAGGGTGCTGGCAGATTACGGGCCTCCCATTGCTGCTGCCAGGCCCGTAATCTGCCATGGGCCCCCGTACCGACTCCTTATGCTGCTGCCAGGCCCGTAATCTGTCATGGGCCCCTGTACCGCTTCCTCATGCTGCTGCCAGGTCCAGAGTGTGTCATGGGTCCCTGTACGGCCTCCCATTGCTGCTGTCTCCATCTCCACACTCTGCCATGTGCCACTTTCAGGTCTCCTCACACTGCTGGTGGGTTCCATTTTGTCATAGGGTGCTGTATGGCCTCCCATTGCTGCTGCCAGGCCCGTAATCTGCCATGGGCCCCCGTACCGACTCCTCATGCTGCTGCCAGGCTCGTAATCTGTCATGGGCCCCTGTACCGCCTCCTCATGCTGCTGCCAGGTCCAGAGTGTGTCATGGGTCCCTGTACGGCCTCCCATTGCTGCTGCCAGGCCCTTAATCTGCCATGGGCCCCCTACCGACTCCTCATGCTGCTGCCAGGCCCGTAATCTGTCATGGGCCCCTGTACCGCCTCCTCATGCTGCTGCCAGGTCCAGAGTGTGTCATGGGTCCCTGTACGGCCTCCCATTGCTGCTGTCTCCATCGCCACACTCTGCCATGTGCCACTTTCAGGTCTCCTCACACTGCTGGTGGGTTCCATTTTGTCATAGGGTGCTGGCAGATTACGGGCCTCCCATTGCTGCTGCCAGGCCCGTAATCTGCCATGGGCCCCCGTACCGACTCCTCATGCTGCTGCCAGGCCCGTAATCTGTCATGGGCCCCTGTACCGCCTCCTCATGCTGCTGCCAGGTCCAGAGTGTGTCATGGGTCCCTGTACGGCCTCCCATTGCTGCTATCTCCATCGCCACACTCTGCCATGTGCCACTTTCAGGTCTCCTCACACTGCTGGTGGGTTCCATTTTGTCATAGGGTGCTGGCAGATTACGGGCCTCCCATTGCTGCTGCCAGGCCCGTAATCTGCCATGGGCCCCCGTACCGGCTCCTCATGCTGCTGCCAGGCCCGTAATTTGTCATGGGCCCCTGTACCGCCTCCTCATGCTGCTGCCAGGTCCAGAGTGTGTCATGGGTCCCTGTACGGCCTCCCATTGCTGCTGCGAGGCCCTTAATCTGCCATGGGCCCCCGTACCGACTCCTCATGCTGCTGCCAGGCCCGTAATCTGTCATGGGCCCCTGTACCGCCTCCTCATGCTGCTGCCAGGTCCAGAGTGTGTCATGGGTCCCTGTACGGCCTCCCATTGCTGCTGTCTCCATCGCCACACTCTGCCATGTGCCACTTTCAGGTCTCCTCACACTGCTGGTGGGTTCCATTTTGTCATAGGGTGCTGGCAGATTACGGGCCTCCCATTGCTGCTGCCAGGCCCGTAATCTGCCATGGGCCCCCGTACCGACTCCTCATGCTGCTGCCAGGCCCGTAATCTGTCATGGGCCCCTGTACCGCCTCCTCATGCTGCTGCCAGGTCCAGAGTGTGTCATGGGTCCCTGTACGGCCTCCCATTGCTGCTGTCTCCATCTCCACACTCTGCCATGTGCCACTTTCAGGTCTCCTCACACTGCTGGTGGGTTCCATTTTGTCATAGGGTGCTGGCAGATTACGGGCCTCCCATTGCTGCTGCCAGGCCCGTAATCTGCCATGTGCCCCCGTACCGACTCCTCATGCTGCTGCCAGGCCCGTAATCTGTCATGGGCCCCTGTACCGCCTCCTCATGCTGCTGCCAGGTCCAGAGTGTGTCATGGGTCCCTGTATGGCCTCCCATTGCTGCTGCGAGGCCCTTAATCTGCCATGGGCCCCCGTACCGACTCCTCATGCTGCTGCCAGGCCCTTAATCTGTCATGGGCCCCTGTACCGCCTCCTCATGCTGCTGCCAGGTCCAGAGTGTGTCATGGGTCCCTGTACGGCCTCCCATTGCTGCTGTCTCCATCGCCACACTCTGCCAAGTGCCACTTTCAGGTCTCCTCACACTGCTGGTGGGTTCCATTTTGTCATAGGGTGCTGGCAGATTACGGGCCTCCCATTGCTGCTGCCAGGCCCGTAATCTGCCATGGGCCCCCGTACCGACTCCTCATGCTGCTGCCAGGCCCGTAATCTGTCATGGGCCCCTGTACCGCCTCCTCATGCTGCTGCCAGGTCCAGAGTGTGTCATGGGTCCCTGTACGGCCTCCCATTGCTGCTGTCTCCATCGCCACACTCTGCCATGTGCCACTTTCAGGTCTCCTCACACTGCTGGTGGGTTCCATTTTGTCATAGGGTGCTGTATGGCCTCCCATTGCTGCTGCCTCCACCGCCACACTGTGGCTCCACACTCTGGTTTTGGCCCCGTGACTGCCCAAATGAGTGAAGTGTGCGGTGATTCTAAGATCGACGGCACTCATCTGCATGTCATACTGACTGACAGTATTATTTCTCTTCCCCAGCAGACTCCAAGGGCATTTAAATTAAAGGTACAGTGTTCTGCACTAATATAAAGGCTCTCTGAAGCCTAGAAACACCCTTTTTATAAGTTAAATTCGCAGCGAATATACTCGCATCGAATCTAATTTATTCCGAGAATTCGGCGAATCAGCCGAATCAAATTTTTGAATAATTCGCTCATCTCTACGGATGATCATCCATTTACATATGTTTTTCCATAAAGATAAAATGATGTTCATTTTTCATCCATCAACAGATGGATGCAAAACGAAAAAATGCAACTCCTAAGCTCAGTAGTCCATTTAAGAGGTCCATGATGTAGAGGGAAGCCTTACAACTAAACAGTGACATATTTTGTGCACAGGAGACACATTTGCGCACATATTCTCCTTTAAAAATATTACACCCTAAATCCCCTCATTGCTATTTCACGAAAGCAGAAAAAAGAGGGGTCATTATCGCAATAAGGGACACAGTGGTCTTCTCCCAACAATTCATAGAATGTGACAAGAACGGCAGATATATCATTTTAGGGGCTCTAATAAATCATCAACCATACACATTAGTTACACTGTACGCACCTAACATCAAACAACAAGCATTCTTCCAGGCTCTAATGAAAAAGATACACAAGATCCATATAGGTCGCCTGGTACTAGCCGGGGACTTTATCGGAGTGCCAGACAAAACTTATATGATGCTTGGAGAGGCTCCTCACGGGTCTGAAAAAGACTACACCTTCTACTCAGCAGCCTTAATGGTGTACTCCTACATTGATCTGTTCCTGGTAGATAGAGATACATTGCTCCAAACTGTCTCCTTCCAAATCAGACTAATCACATGGTCAGATCACACCCCGACCTCCATCTCAGTACAGGCTTCTATCTCTCCTCCCAACAAAGGGGTATGGGGATTAAACACAGCAATACTACATAATCCTAGATATCGGGAACAGATCGAGAAAGAAATATCAGACTTTTTTTAATTGAACTCAGACTCGGCTGGTAATATCCTTCATTATGGTCAGTGTATAAAGCATATATGAGAGGTGTTTTTATAAAATTGGGAGCCCAGGAGAGACAATGGAAGAATTCAAGAAATCTCAGAGGAACTGCGCAATCTTGAGAAACAAAACAAAATAAATTTTTCCCTAGACAGAGCCAAACAAATTAACACCCTTCATCACCAACTATCTCAATGCTTCATATCTCAATACGACCTCCTTCTCAAATGCCTTACATTTAATTATTATGCTGCAAGCAATATAGGTTTATTAGCAAACCAAATAAAAAAGAAAACAGCCAAAAGTCGCATCACCTATCTCTTACACCCCGTTCACATTGGTGCAACTTGTCATGCGATTTGTATGCCCTGCGACTTGCAAATCGCATACCAAGTCGCACCCTATTGTGCACAATTGGAGCGGTCATATCAGTACAGTTCCGACTTGGTCAGAGCCGCACCCATTTCAAAAGTAGTATGTGCACTGCTTTTGGTACGATTGGCATAGACATCTGTATCAGACGTCTTGCAAATTGCACCTGAAATGGTCTTTGAAATCGTGCAACTTCACTGTAAGTTGTACGATTTCAAAGTTGATGTTAATGGGATCTTAGCCCTGGTTCACACTGCTGTGATTTCAGGTGAGATTTGGGAATTGAAATTGTACCTGAAATCGGTCATAATGAATGTGAATGTGAGTGTCTTAACATATGCGATTTGCTGCAGTGTGATTTCAAAGTAGTTCTTACATTACTTTTTTGCAATTTGTTGCGATTTCACATAAATAGACTACAATAGAAATCGCACTGCAAAACACAATGGAAAACACGAGAAATCATTGGGAAATCTTCACGTCACAAACAAATCTTCAGAAAATGCAGTGAAATTGAAAACAAAACGCACAATTTTAAATTACATCCAGTGTAAACGGAGGCTTAGCCCTGATTCACACCCCCGCAATTTCAGGTGCGATTTGGGAATTGAAATTGTACCTGAAATCGAATCTAATGAATGTGAATATGAGTGTCTTAACATACGCGATTTGCTGCAGCGCGATTTCAAAAGTAGTTCTTCTATTACTTTTTCTGCAGTTTGTTGCGATTTCAAGTACATAGACTACAATAGAAATCGCACTGCAAAACACAATGGAAAACACAAGAAATCGTTGGGAAATCTTCACAAGTTGCAAACAAATCTTCAGAAAATGCTGTGAAATCTCAAACAAAATGCGTAATTTTAAATTGCATCCAGTGTGAACCAAGCCTTAGACTCTTCTAATAATCGCATCACTAACCCCGCCCACATTGCAAACCAATTTGCAGATTTTTACTCCTACCTTTGCAATCTGTCCAGATGTGTCTAATGACTTATCTTTAGAAACGCAAATTACTCCGTTATTTTCAGAAAGTGAAATTGCCAAATATTTCACAATCACAATGCAAAAATCTCTACTCACTTCTCAGAAATACAGCGGACTATTCAAAAACTCCCCCAATACAAATCCCCAGGTCCTGATGGATTCGGGAATGAATACTATAAATCCTTTAGTAACCTCTTGACCCCACACTCACAGAATTTGACCCTGCCAAAACCAGATAAATCACCCACTTCACCAGCAAATTATTGACCGTTATGTCTACTGAACTCCAATATAAAAATCTACTCCAAAATAATAGCTACCAGATTGGAAGACGTGATCCCACTGCTGATTCAACTGGTGGATCAGGTGGGATTCGTCAAAAATCGCCAATCTGTAGATGGCACTAGATGAAGGCTAAAAGTCACAAACGCCCTCCATCCTCTTATCCCTGGATGCTAAAAAAGCATTTGATTGCGTACTTTTGAGCTATCTCCACGATGTATTAAACGCATTTGGTATCCAGGGATATATTGCTAACGGCATCAAAGCTCTATACTCCAACCCCTCAGCTAAAGTTCTAACCTCTGGCATCCTCTAAAAATCTTTCATGATTTCAAATGGCACCAGACAGGGATGCCCCCTTTCCCCAATAATATTCGGTCTAGTAATGGCACCACTCATCCCAAAATATTGGGCTTTAAAATGGGGGATGGTGAATACAAAATTGGTCTATATGCAGACAATGTTATCCTCTCCATCACGGACCCTTTCCCATCTTTTGATGCACTGACTAAAGTCCTACACAAATTTAGCCAAGTATCCCTATATAAAGTGAACATCTCTAAATCTAATATCCTCGAGCGCCTAGTCTACACCCGCCTATGCTCTCACCTCAACGACAACAACCTCCTTGATCCCCTACAGTCCGGCTTCCGTCCCCTACACTCCACCGAAACTGCCTTATTCAAACTCTCCAACGACCTGCTAACCGCCAAAGCTAATGGCCACTATTCAGTACTCCTACTCCTTGACCTCTCTGCGGCCTTCGACACAGTCGACCACCCCCTCCTCCTCAAAAAACTACACTCCCTCGGCCTCAGAGATTCTGCTCTCTCCTGGCTCTCATCCTATCCATCACAATGCTCTTTCAGCATTACCTATAATGCTATCACCTCCCCCTCTCTCCCCTTCTCTGTTGGGGTCCCTCAGGGCTCTGTCCTCGGGCCCCTTCTCTTCTCCATCTACACCTCTTCCCTTGGCCAACTCATACACTCTCACGGCTTCAACTACCACCTCTATGCCGATGACACGCAAATCTATCTCTCAACCCCCCCACCTCACCCCCTCGGTCTCCGCCCAAATCACACACCTACTGAGCGACATATCAGACTGGATGTCGCTCCACTTCCTTAAACTGAACCTCTCCAAAACCGAGTTTCTTGTCTTCCCCCCAGCCCGGACACCACCCCTCATTGACTTCTCCATCACATCCAACAACGCCACCATCAAACCCGCCCCACAGGCCAGAGTACTTGGTGTCATTCTGGACTCCAACCTATCCTTCCAGCCTCAAGTCCAATCTTTAACAAACTCGTGCAGACTCCACCTCCACAACATCACCAAAATACGCACGTTCCTAACCCCAGAAACCACTAAACAGCTCATCCACTCCCTCATCATATCACGACTCGATTACTGCAACTCCCTCCTCACTGGCCTGCCTCGCCGCTGGCTATCCCCGCTTCAGTCCATCCTGAATATGGCTGCCAGACTCATTCACCTTTCCAACCACTCCGTTTCCGCCACCCCCTCTGCCAATCCCTCCACTGGCTTCCGATTGCACAACGGATCAAATTCAAAATTCTAACGCTGACGTACAAAACTGTCCACCATACTGCCCCGAACTACATCACCGACCTAATATCCAAGTACCACCCAGCACGCACACTCCGCTCCTCACAAGACCTCCTTCTCTCTAGTTCCCTGGTCTCCTCCTCCCATGCCCGCCTCCAGGACTTCTCCAGGGTGTCACCCATCCTCTGGAACTCCCTGCCCCAATCCATCAGATTATCACCTACTCTCCTCTCCTTTAGGCGCACCCTGAAAACCTATCTCTTCAGGGAAGCCTACCCCACCCCCTGCTAGCTTGCCGACCTCCTCCACTCTTCCTACCACTCGATCCCCCACAGCTATCTCCTCCTGTGCCACCATCCCCTCCCTCCTAGATTGTAAGCTCGAAAGAGCAGGGCCCTCGATCCCCTCATGTTTTGCATTTTATTGGTATTGTTCTGTCACATGTTCTGTCCCCCTTTGTAATGTACAGCGCTTTATAAATACTGGCGCTTTATAAATACTGTATAATAATAATAATCACAATTTCAGATAAATTAAAAAAATCTATCTCTGTGTCCTCTGGCTTCTCCTGGGCACCTCACGCAACCATTAAATACTTAGGAATCAAATTATTCACCCCAAGCTCCTCTATCTACCGGTTGAACTACAAGGCTTTCATTCCCTCTCTGAAGCAAAATATTGCAAATCTCCAGACAGCACACCTGTCATGGGCAGGCAGAGCAGCTGTGACAAAGATGTCGCTGCTTCATACTATATTATATCTCTTCAGAATGCTTCCAATCCCTTTATCCCAAAGTTACCCACAAAAGCTACAATCTATACTGAACCGCTTCATCTGGGGGGGGGGGGCAGGAAACAAAGATTCAGATTCTTTTGAGGCCTAAAAAAGATGCAGGAATGGGAATCCCGGATCCTAAAACATACTACCAGGCAATAATTGTAGACCAACTGAGAAGCTGGTGGTCCCCCTCCATGGATCATGTATGGGTCTCCATAGAATGCTCAGTCCTAGGCTCCTCACTTCAAGGAATCCTAGGTGCCACCCTTCTGGGATTTTGACCTGGAATCTCTCCGTTCCTTACCATAAGAGCAGCTTTCAATATTTAGCAAAAGATACATTTTCCTTGGGATTCAACCATGACAAACTTTGGTTCTCTTCCGTTGTCTTCCTTAGAACCCTTGACGCATGCTCTAAACCTGAACACCCAGTTTTCTGCTGACATCCTTACCATTGACCACCTAATGGAACACTCAATAATTCACTCATTCTCAACATTACAAAGTATCTACTACCTTCCCGATTTTTATAAATATCTCCATGTAAGGTCTATCCTTGAAACCATCAGCAAATCTGACTTCTGAATTCCGCCAGATATCATAACATACTATGATGCCACGTCAAAAAAAAAACAAAGGAGTCTCATTTTTCTATCACATTCTCTACCAGAGCTCACTCTTGGATAAAACCCTATCCATGATTTCTTGGGAAACTTCACTATCTCAAATATACACAAAAGCCCAATGGCAAAAAGCCGCCCAACTACTGCTGGCCTCTTCGAAATGCATCAGTCACTGGGAAACCTCTTTATAAATACTACAATACTACATAATTGGTACTACACTCCAGTGAGACTCTCAAAAATCTTCCCGAATGTACTGCCTGATTGCTGGAGAAACTGCGGGACTCCAGGTACTTTACTACACATATTGTGGTCCTGTCCACGTGCTTATCAATTTCTGGGAATAGGTATTCTCATTAATTTCAGCTGTTTCCCTACACAATATAGTCTGTGACCCTGGCACAGCGCTACTCTTATTGAACCATGATTCATGGGCCTCATCTCAGCCTGCCTTCATAATACACAGAATCATTGCAGCCCGACGTGTCATTGCGGAATCTTGGGAAAGTCCTGACCCCCCCTGCCTGGTCTCTATTCTTACAATACCTCAACACACAAACACAGTTTGAGCTTATGTCTGTAATAAAAAATGGCAAATGCACAAAGTTCTGGAAGCAATGGCATCTATGGTTGAATCATCCTCACTGCACAAGAGTCTGAAACTCCCATACTCCCCTCTGACTTTCAAATATAATATGTACACAGGTATGTTGTAGAGGTTGTAATCAATGCATGTGGTGATAACTCGATTATAGGTTTTCTCGGTTCACCTTTCTTTCTTACTCAGGCCACTTTCAGTTGGAACAATTATCCTATACCTTTCTTGATTCACGTAATGTTGAAATGCTTTATGTCATGCTGATTATTCCATTACATTTGGTTCTTATTATTAATATATAATTGGTTTCCTACTATTCCACTACTGTCATTTGTGCATTTTTGTAAAGCTTTTGAAAATTTTCAATAAAAATTATTGTTAAAAAAACTTGAATTATTTTGGCTAGTAATCAAGAACACCGTTGCTGCCCTACATTGGTCTGATCACACTGGAGCTGCTGTGGTGGTGATCAAGAACACTGTTGCTGCCTTCACTGGCTGTGGTGAAACTGGCACTTATGTAGAAATAATCAGAAACAATTTTCCCAGCTTACACAGGTTTCATGACACTGGGACTTGTCTGTCAGTGATCAAGAACTCTGTTGCTGGCATACACTGGTCCGGTGATACTGGGAATGATGTGGCAGTGATTACAAGCACTGTTGCTGGCTTACACTTGTCTGGTGACTGTGAGACTGCTGTGGTGGGGATCAGGTGGTCTGGTGGTATTGTCACTGGTGTGGCACCAAACAAGAACCTTGCTGATGGCTTACACTGGTCTGGGGACAAGGAGACTACTGTGGCAGTGATCTGGCTCTGATTTGGCAACAGTCAGAAAAACTATTGCTGGCCGACCCTTGTCTAGTGAAACTCAGACTGGTGTGGCTAGCAATCAAGAACCAAGAATACTGTTGCTGACTTACTGGTCTTGTTACACTAGGACTAGTGTGACAGCAACTGGAATTGTCGCTGACTTAGACTGATGTAATGAAATTGGGACCGGTGAGAAACATAGAAAAGTGATGGCAGAAAAAGAGTGGTCCACCGAGAAGATGATCAGAAACACTGTTGCGGGATCACACTGGTCTGGTAACACTGGGACTGGTGTGGTGGTAATCAGGAACAGTGTTGCTGGCTTACACTGGTCTGGGGATGCTTGGAATGATGTGATGACTATAAGGGACTGCTGGCTTCACTGGCTGTGGTGACACTGGCACTGGTGTGGCAGTGAGCAAAAACTCTGTTGCTGGCTGGCACTGGTTTGGTAATACTTGGACTGGAGTGGCTAGCAATCAAGAGCACTGTTGCTGACTTATGCTGGTCTGCTAACACTGAGACTGCTGTGATATGATCAGGAAAACTGTTGCTGGCTTCACTGGATGCGGTCACACTGGTACTCATGAAAAGTGGTCAGGAACACTTTTGGTGGCTTACACTGGACTGGTGACACTGGGACTTGTCTGGCAGTGATCAGGAATGCTGTTGCTTGCATAAACTGGTCTGGTAATACTGGGGCTGGTGTAGCAAGGCTTACACTGGTCTGGTGACAAGAGGACTGGTGTGGCGGCAATCAGGGGCATTGTTGCTGGTTTCTCTGGCTGTGGTGACAATGGGACTGGTGTGGCAATGATTAGGAACATTGTTGCTGACTGACACTGGTCTGGTGATACTTAGACTGGGCTGGTAACACTGGGACTGGTGTGGATGTGATCAGGAACACTTTTGTGGGGTTGCAATAATCTGGTGACACTGGGACTGTTGTGGTGGGGAGCACAACCATTGTTGCTGGATTACACTTGTCTGTTGATATTGTGACTGGTGTGGTGGCAATTAGGAACACTGTTACTGGTGACACTGGTACTGATATTTAAGACAGAAACAGTGTTTGTCATCACTGCCACACTAGTCCCAGTATCACCAAACTAGTGTATGCCAGCACCAGTGTTTGAGATTGTCACCCCACTAATCCCAATGTCACCATACCAATGTACGCCAGCAAAAATGTTTGTGATCACTGTGACACCAGTCCCAGTGTCACCACAGCCAGTGGAGCAAGCAACAGTGTTTTCTGACAGCTGTCACACTAGTCCTTAGTGTTGCCAGACCAGTGTAAGCCAACAACAGTGTTCCTGATGACTGCTACCCAGTTCCATTGTCCTCATAACAGTGCAGCTAATCAGTGTCTGGGATCATCACCACACCAGTCACCAGACCAACAATGGTTGTGATTGCTGCCACACCAGATCAGTGCAGCTAACAACAATGTTCCTGATCACTGCTGAAACAGTATCAGCATCAACAGACCAGTGAAAGCCAGAAACAGTGTTTTTTTATCACTTCCATACCTGTACCAGTATAAACAGATGAGTGTAAGCCCACAACAGTGCCCCTGACCACTGCTATGCCAGAGTCACCAAACCAGCATTTGCCACCAACAGTGTTCCTGATCACCACCAGCAACAGTGTTCCTGATCACTACAAGCAACGGTGTTCATGATCACTACAAGCAACAGTGTTCCTGATTACTACAAGCAACAGTGTTCCTGATCACTACAAGCAGCAGTGTTCCTGATCACCACCAGCAACAGTGTTTCTGATCACCACCACCAACAGTGTTATTGATCACCACCAACAACAGTGTTCTGGATTGCTGCCACACTAGTTTTAGTGTCACCAGACCAAAACAAGTAGTGTTTTGACTTAGCACACACTGTAATGTATAACATCCAAAACTTGCTTTTCCCTAGATTTGAATAAAGTATGGAAGGGTTAGAACCTCTGTCAGGTTTTTATTGCTATCTTTGTCCCATTGGGGACATTTCTCTTCACTTCCTGCATTTTTGGATACCAATAAAATAATTAGTAGCTAGACCACAGATACCTAATTTTGTAACCTCTATATGTACAATCATCCTTTTGGACATATGTGAATGTGGTACCCCTGTAGAATGTAGTACATAATACCCCTACTCATTCACCAACAAATGTAAACAGTGAAAACACACACACACAGTTTTAGACAAATCCTTTGATAAAAAAGTGCCACAATTTGTTTTGTGTGTGGTGGTCCCCCATTAACATCTATACCAGACCCTCATCTAGGATAAAGCTCTGGTATAGACGAAAGGAATCTCCAGCTGCTTTGATTTCAAACACAATGAAGCGGCTGAGAACTATCATTGTGCCGGCAATTTAAACACTTCTTTCTTTGTAAATCTCAGTGTGGCTGTAGTAGGTTGTATACATCACACAGATCTCCCACTTCACAGGTAGGATCAGTGCATCCCCCAGACATGTTATGTAACATAGTTTTGCAATTTTAATTTTTCATTTGAACCTTTACTAAAATCACTGCTCCCAGCCAATTTTTTTCTTTTACTTGTGGTACGTGTTGCCCATGACAGAGTTCAACACCCGGATTCAATTAGTTTGACAACGTCTTGCCTATTATCCTACAAAATGACCAGAATGTTATTTTTTAACTTTCCCCTCTCATTGATTTCAATGAGGTTCTGGTTTCGGCTCCTGGATTGTAGTCCTGTTTGCTGAACCAACCCCAGGTGTGTTTTGCTCATCCTAGTAGGATATTGCTGTTATATGATGGAAAGTTGTTTTTAGGAACTGAAGACTAACTTCACTGCATGGCTGTTTGGGCCTAGTGACACCTATCCTTCTTTAGTGGTATGTAACTACAGTCATCAGTAACTATTGAATGTGAAATTTCACATCAGATTATAACAACCAATGTGTTTGCTTCCCCTCAGTTTCCCTTTCCCCATACAATTGTTAAGCAGGATATCCAGTTCTCGGGATTAAGAGTATATTTAGCTTGGCCCATGAGGACAAGGCCAATTTGGAGTATTGGGAGAGTGTAGGGACCCTGCCCTAAGCTATAGCCGAGCTGAGCTTTTTTACCTTTCTCTGTGCTCTGTTCCTCAGTTCATTACTTTTCCCTGCTGTATATTTATCTCCATTTGTTATTGTAAGAAGTAACAATATCTGAGTAATCATATGTATCCACCCCAACCAACCGCTGGGGAAGCTGTCCAGTGATAGATATTTGGAACAAACTTTCCAGAGTATTCTTTCTCCTCTAGGCCTTACCCCATTGGAATGTAACTCACTGCAATAGTTTCCCTTTAAATAGATCATTTAATTTTTCTTTATAAAAGATCTGTCACTTTTTTCGTCTTTCCATAGTTTCATAGTCAGGACGGAAATACACACAAACCCAACCAGCCAATGTTTGAACTTTATGTTTGGGATAGGAGATTGTAGGTGTGCAGCTGAGATATATCAATGATACATGGTTTCTATTTTTATTTGGGGAGAATCACGGGGTGATATTGAGTTGTATTTTATTTAACAATTTTTTCCTGATAGGAGATCCACAAGCAAAAAAGAAGTTTTGCCTAAAGATATACTCATTACTCATCCCGATGGTTGTCCTGCTGTCACTGGGACAAGAAGTGAGGTTAAATCCCCCCAATGGGACAGCAATGAAATTTGAGCAGAAGTGTTTATTCTTTTAAAGTTGGGCTTTTCCCCATGACTATACTAAAGTCATAAACAGGTCATTTTGCAAAAGAGTTTTCTTTCAAAAACCTTTTCTAAGAACTTTAGTTAGAATTTCACACCATTAGTGAGACACAGAAATGGACAATTTTTGTCCGACCATCAAATTTGAGTGATCAGGCAAGTTGGAAATTTTTTGAAAAACCAAGGAATTTTTAATCAATGATGGGAGAATCGTACGAGAAATATAACTGAAAAAGAAACCAGCATGAGCTGGAAAGAAAAGAAAGTTCTTTGCCATGACATTTTTTTCTGCAGCAACATGAAAAATTGAAGGCTTGCTTGATCAAATTTCTAAATCATTGGTGGTACCATCATATTGCTAAACACACAAAATGTCTGATTTTCTAAAGAAAATCTGTTCATAATTTGACCCATGTATGGTATGCATAACACACAGCCCCATGTAAATTTTCCAGGTGTAATAAAATTAGTTTGTTGGTCATTATGTTCTTTTATATTTTCAGCCATACATTTCAGCACAGAGACACAAATGTGACACTTAACAATTGTCTTTATTATAAGCAGAGTAATAACAAATAATATCAAATACATGAATATATAATTAAATAATGTACAATAGAGCTGAGCCATTTAAAGAGTACCTGTAATAAGAATCTTTAAGAATGCAAACAGGAGGATGGAAAGCCTTCCCATACCTCAGATATCTTCTAGAGTTCCAAAAGAATCCACAAAACTTAGAGCCATGGACATCCATCCATAAATTATTCATCAAAACATAACGTTATTCTGACAGCAAACCAGCCTAGCCATCTGTCAAGGGTTAACTTGTCTTGGTTGAAAATTCAAAAGACCCTCCAGTTAAGAAATGTAAATAATGGGTGAAGGGATTTTTTTTTTCCCAGAGACAATAGACGGTTTGACTATCCATAGGTAGTTTAAGACCGGACAATTCTAAGGTTTAAATTGGAGTCTATGATACTAGCTAAAATGGGATATGTCAACAGATACTGTTTGTATATTGGGGTTGAGTTGAAGGCATATACAAAAGTTAAACAGACCGTCAAATAGGACTTAGACCTTCAAACATTGAGTCATCACACATAACCAAAAGACAATGATGAGACGGAAACTTAACTGGTTGAAAGTTTACCCAAAATCCTGTGGAGTGTGATGAACCAACAAACTTCTCGAACTGTCACAATATACTATTATCCACTAAGGTTAAAACTATAAATGGTTGTTTACCCTGACTCCAACACAATGGACAGGTAAACAGAGGGTCTTTTCTCCTCATGGGAATTCTGGTTCTAACACAAAAAGGTTAAATTCAGGACATATAAGGCTAAAATGGATATCTCTACCCACAGAGATATTACTAAAAAGCATATTATCAATGGGATATTATAAAGAGTATGTTTCACACACCACAAAATATTCAGCAGAATGGGGATTGTATATCACTAACTTGAGTATTGAGATGAGGAAAAGTAAGATATATTGTGAATTAGCATTAGTTGTATGTCTTATCAGGAAACAAATGCTTTCACACAAGTTTGTATCTCAGAGAGATGAATAACTGAATATACACAGATTCCTATATACTGAATAACTGAATAACTGAATATACATGGTTCCTATTTAGAACATTATAGCTATGATCACCTATATATACAGTTGCAGGAAAAAGTATGTGAACCCCTTGGAATTATGTGGAGTTTTGCATGAATTGGACATAAAATGTGCTCTGAACGTCATCTAAGTCACAACAATAGAAGAACACAGTCTGCTGAACATAATACTACACAAACATTAGATGTTGCCATGGTTTAATTGCACATAACATGTAAACATTCACAGTGCAGGGAGGAAAAAGTATGTGAACCTTTGGACTTAATAACTGGTTGACCCTCCTTTGGCAGCAATAACCTCAACCAAACGTTTCCTGTAGTTGCAGATCAGACCTGCACAACGATCTGGAGTAATTTTGGACCACTCCTCTTCACAAAACTGTTTCAGTCTAGCAATATTCTTGGGATGTCTGGTGTGAATCGCTCTCTTAAGGTCATGCCACAGCATTTTAATCGGGTTGAGGTCAGGACTCTGACTGGGCCACTCCAGAAGGCGTATTCTGTGCTGTTGCAGCCATTGTTTTGTTGAATTACTTGTATGCTTTGGGTCATTGTCCTGTTGCATCACCCATCCTCTGCGGAGCTTCAGTTGGCGGACAGATGGTCATACGTTTTCCTGCAAAATGTCTTGAGAAACTCTGGAATTCATTTTACCATCAATGACAACAATTCGTCCAGGCCCTGAGGCAGCAAAGCAGGCCTAAACCATGATGCTCCCTCCACCATGTTTTACAGTGGGGATGAGGTTTTGATGTTGGTGTGCTGTGCCTTTTTTTTCTCCACACATAGTGTTGTGTGTTCTTCCGAAACAACTCAATCTTGGTTTCATCTGTCCACAGTATATTTTGCCAGTAGTGCTGTGGAACATCCAGGTGCTCTTTTGCAAACTTCAAACGTGCTGCAATTTTCTTTTTGGACAGCAAAAGCTTCCTCCGTGGTGTCCTTCCATGTACACTATTCTTGTTTAATGTTTTCCTTATTGTAGATGTGTCAACAAAAATGTTAGCATGTGCCAGAGATTTCTGTAGGTCTTTAGCTGACACTCTGGGATTCTTCTTTACCTCATGCAGCATTCTGCGCTGTGCTCTTGCAGTCATTTTTACAGGACGACCACGCCTAGGGAGAGTAGCAACAGTGCTAAACTTTCTCCATTTGTAGACAATCTGTCTTACCGTGGACACATGAACATCAAGGCTTTTGGAGATACTTTTGTAACCCTTTCCAGCTTCATGCAAGTCAACAATTCTCGATCGTAGGTCTTCAAGGAGCTCTTTTATGCGAGGCATGGTTCACATCAGACAGTGCTTCTTGAAACCAGTAAACCCAAAACAGGTGTGTGTTTTTTAAGGGCAGGACAGCTGCCAGCAGCACATCCAATATCATCACACTGATTGGAGTCAAGGTTGGCTCACTCCTGGCTCCAATTAGCTCTGGGAGAAGTCATTAAGCTAGGGCCTCACATACTTTTTCCTCCCTGCACTGTGAATGTTTACATGTTATGTGCAATTAAACCATGGCAACATCTAATGTTTGTGTAGTATTATGTTCAGCAGACTGTGTTCTTCTATTGTTGTGACTTAGATGACGTTCAGAGCACATTTTATGCCCAATTCATGCAAAACACCACGTAATCCCAAGGGGTTCACATACTTTTTCTTGCAACTGTATTTGGATAAGACGTATATTTAATACCTGAAATCACCTTGAGTTCCACCCGAGGTGTGAGTCATCATAAATACTCAAATTGTTCTATGAGCTCTGACTGCCACTTAGTGGACAGGTGAGAGATAGCTTAAGTACATACATTTCTCAACCAGCCAATCAAAAAGCCTGGTGGGAGGGTCTCTTAGAACAATAGTTTAGATGGTGTAAAAACCCATGCACCTCATTTAAAAAAAAACTGATTGAAGAAACTCATCGGAAAAAAGACCTAAGAAAAAGAACCTGGGAAAAGACCCTCGCTAAAAGAAAATCTGAAGACATCTGAAGAGACATCTCTGCTGAATATCCCCTCTTCCATCCTTTCAAACTTTTAAAAACTTTCTCCTAAACTTCTAAAATCTCTGTACCTCTAACTTCCTACATTTTCCTGCACTATTGAACTATATCTCACTTTCCCCTGCCATCATTCTGAAGGCGTTCCATTGCCAGCTGGATCCACTGGGAGGTGTCATATTCCTAGATCTGGGTGTGGTGAGACTGTCCATTTTATTTTGCATTGCATATTTTCTCTGTTGTGTAGAGTAATAAGAATTACCTTAGAGTGACAACATCTGTATTGGGTGTTTATATATATATATAGAGAGATCCCGTATTACTGTTAGATATTGTTGGTGTCATATTACAAATTTTTCATATTTTATAAATTATTAAATATAAGTCATTAGAGTATAATTTATCAGGGAATATCTTCTTCCATTGCTATGGCCACGTGATCAGAGAAAATAACCTCTGAAATACTCTAAAATTATTAGTTATTACTAGATTTAATTTTTAATCATCATCATCTAAAAAATTTGTTATATTGATTTCATTATTTAGAAACGTTATATTGTGTATGATATTGGTAGGATATATCTTTGATTGTGTGTACCAGTATTCATTCATCACCAGTCTTTTGCGTTTTGTGTTAATATATATATAATTTTTGTACATAAATACATTTTTATATTTATCTATTATAAGGCAAATTTTGTGTGTATGGTACGAAATCATATTGGCTAAAAGAATTCAAGGTCTAATAATAAGTGGTGATCAAATTATCAAGGTGTCCAAATTATTGGTTTACTAAATATTTGCCGTATTTTAACGGCTGGAGGCACTGTAATATTTCATCTAAGGGAAAGGGACACCGCCCTTTATAAGTAGAATAAATCCTTACATAAACCACCACAATGGAGGGTGGGGGCTCTGGGGGAGGTACTTCTTATGGACAATGAAATTATATCTAATCTTGTTTATTATCCAATATCATGTTATCTTCCTGGTGTGTTTATGTATAATAACAAACTGGTCATAACTCCAGGTAGTGGTGGCCATGTATCAATCCCTGAAGGACCTTCCTATGAGGGATCCATGTTCTCTGTGCTGCCAGTTTCTGATTGGCCATTGTGGCTACCTATCATAACACAAAAGTGCAGTGAATACTCCCTTTAAGGGAAAATATTTTGTAGGCATCTTCAACTATTTCAATAAGATTGGGCAGAGGAGTTATTTAAAAAAAAGCACCATGAGCAATAGATGTGCAGGCTGGTCCATGTAGAAGGTTTCTAGACATCAGGTCCGGAGCTCACTAACATTGTTCTGGCCCCATGTACAATGTTCCATGGATGTCCAGGGTGGGCTGTTTTGCAAATTGTCTGTTTTGCAACTTCAACTCAAAAGTCTGTGATTTCCCCCCCCCCCCCCCAGATCCCACTATTAGGACTACCATGTTGACCAATACAGAGATCCTGTAGGTAACATGTGGCAGACCACAGTGCTGACTTCTTTGCTGAAGTCTGTATTTGTGTAATGGAATGTCCTAGGTCTATGAATTCCCTGGGGTGTGGGAAAAGATAATTATGTACATTCTTAATGTTCAGTAATGATTTTATGTTTAAGCAAATACAATCACATAATGCAATAAATTAACTCTAATTAGATACACTAAATCCGTCCTTATAGTCTGATTGTAAAATCTCCTTTCAAACTGCCAACAACTCCATACTACATGTGACTATCTGACTCATACAGAATGTACAAATTGTTTAATCAGATTCTCCTATTACATAGATTTGATCAATCTAAAGAATATTGTACAGATTTCATACAGTTTGTCGAAAGTACGGCCATATTAACATGAAATGGTTTCATTAAGACTTGTGGTCTATATCTTCAGCTCCAGACCTGGATGAGATCTCAGGAGCTGTCCGCTTACTGAGGTCAAAAGAACTCTACATACTCATTATATTTTATATCTACACCTAATGATTAGGTTTCTGAACATCAATTCTGGAGCCCACTAACATTGTTCTGGCACCTTGTAGGATGTCCCATGGATGTCCAGGGTGCTGTTTTGCAAATGCTAATTTCAGCTCAAAAGTCTGTAATTTGTCCCACCTCCTGCAGATCCCATTATTAGGTATAATGGACCACCATGGTGACCCATACAGAGATCCTGTAGGTAACATGCGGCAGACCACAGTGCTGATGTCTGAACTGAAGTTTGTATTTGTGTAATGGAATGTCCTAGGTCTATGAGTTCCCTGGGATGTATTAGAATTTAATTATGTATATTTACATTCTTAAAGTTCAGTAATGATTTTATTTTCAAGAAAATAAAATTTAATAATTCAGTTAATTAACTTTAAAAGGATGAAAAAATATGTGTCTGTGTAATCTGATTGTACAATCTCTTTAGATCTACCAACAACTTCAAAGTACACAGGACTGTCTGACTCATACATGATGTACGGATTGCTTAAATAGGCCGCCATATTAAATGTATTTGGTGAATCTAAAGAATATTGTACAGAGTTCTTAAATGAGTTTGTAATGTGTATGGTCATCTTAACATGAAATGGCTTTATTATGACTTGTGGTCTCTATAGCTGGGTGAGATCTCAGGGGCTGTGTCACGTACCTGACAGCAGACTGAAATGACAAGGTCGGTCTCACTAGTGTCACTAGCCCTGACCCCACTGGAGGTGGAACAGAGGGTGTCTAGGGAACAGGGGAACAAGAGCGCCAGTAGATGTTGTTTGCAGCTCTTGCAGATGATGATCTTGGAAGACTAATGAACCTGATTCAGGCACAGTAGTAACATGCAGAGTTGGTATTGTAGATCACCAGGTGTGCACCAGAGCAAGGCAGGAAGCGAGGGTGAGAGACAGGAGCAGTGTCATAGGAATAGCCAGGATCATCAACTTGTGGACAGCAAGGTACAAAATCAGAAGCAAAGCCGAAGTCAGGAGCAGAGCCGAAGTCAGGAACCAGTATCAAGCAGGAGAGCAATCAGAGTCAGTTCAGGAACAAGCTGGGTCAGCAACAAAGGAATCACACAGGAACAAGCAGGACACAGGGGGAACTGAAAACCAGTCAGCACTCAACATGGGCAGAGACACCCTTTAAATAGTCCGTCTGGCGCCAATCTTCGCCATGCGTGTGCGCAATTGCGCATTTTCCGTGTGCATGCGCACAACCGATCGCTCTTCTACGTTTCTATGTACATTTCTATTTGCAATTCGTCTCACCAGAAATCCCTTATATTGCCCCCCCCTTAGGGCAGCCTCTGGATAACCAACTAATGCTCGTTTTTCAGGGTGAAGATGGAGATAAGCTCGAACTAACCGTGGATCATGGACATTAGTGGATGGTTCCCAGGAACTATCCTTTGGACCGTAGCCTTTTCATTTGATGAGAAACTGGATCTGACCGCCCCTCTTTCTACAATCCAGGATAGCCTCCACCTCATATTCTCCATTACCTTCGACCAGCAGTGGAGCAGGAGTCTCTGGATCTCAATTGGGAAATCCACTTGGAATATTTGGTTTTAACAGGGAGATATGGAATACCGGATGAATATTCATGTTTTTTGGTAGTATTAACTCGAAATCCACAGGGTTAATCTTTTTCTTAATTGTAAATGGTCCCAGGTACCTTGGACCAAGCTTCTTTGAAGGACAGTTCAATTTTAGGTTTGTCGTAGATAACCAGACTTTATCTCCTGGTTTCAGATTTAGGTTGCCCCTTCTTTTTCTGTCAAAAAACTTTTTGTTACTCGCTTGAGCCTCTAAAATAGTCTTTTTCAGTATTTGACCATTCCTACTGAGGAAATCCATCCTTTCTTGTACTGGTGGAGCTGCGGGTTCCACTGGTATTTCAGGAAGGAAGGAGGGGTGATATCCATAGTTGGAGTAAAAAAGGGGATTGTTTGGTAGCAGAGTGAATGGAGTTGTTATATGCAAATTCTGCTAACGGAAGGAGAGACACCCAATCATCCTGTGAATAAGATGAGAAACATCGGAGGTATTGTTCCAGAGTCTGGTTTGTCCTCTCTGTTTGTCCATTTGTTTGTGGATGGTATGCAGAAGAGAAGTGAAGTTCGATCTCTAGTGCCTCACACTGCGTTTTCCAGAATTTAGAAGTAAACTGTACTCCCCAATCAAACACGATATTGTTAGGAATGCCATGTAATCTTACTATTTCTCTGATGAAAGCAGAAGCAGTTTCAGCGGCAGAAGGAGTCCCTTTCAAGGGAATGAAGTGATCAATCACTACAAAAATAGTGGTGAATCCCTCAGATGGGGGAAGCTCTACAATAAAATCCATAGAAATCATACTCCATGGTTTTTCAGGTACGGGCAAAGATTCCAACAGGCCCCAAGTCTTGGCTTTATCAGACTTGTTTTGAAGACATACTGAGCAAGATCTAACATAGTTCTTGCAATCCTTCCTTCCAAGGACAAATGCTAAAGCAGGATCTGGGTGCTTCAGGATAGGAGCAGAGGTGAACAAGGTCTTTAATTGTTCAAAGGCTGCTTGAGCCTCAGGAGTCCACCTGAAGTAACATGTTGCCTGGTTAACTGTGTCACTGGTGTATTGATCCCTGAAAAGTTCTTAATGAATTTTCTGTAGAAATTAGCAAATACCACAAAACTTTGTACTGCTTTCCTGTCTCTTGGAACGGGCCATTCTAATACAAAGGTCACCTTTTGGGGATCCATAGCAATGCCATAGGGAGTGATCACAAGTCCGAGGAACTGAATAGTCTGTCTCTCGAACTCACACTTTTCAGCTTTGGCATAGAGGTGATGTTGGCGTAATCTATCTAAAATCTTCTTTACATGATCCTTGTGTTGTTCAATGGAGCTGGAAAAGACTAGGATGTGATCCAAATAAACGATAATAAATAAGTCAGGATAGTCCCGAAATATATCATTCATAAAGTGTTGGAATGCTGCTGGGGCATTACAGAGAACAAATGGCATCACCAGGTATTCGAAAGGCCGTCTTCCCTTCATCCCCTTCGTGAATTCTAACTAAATTGTAGGCACCCCTCAGATCCAGTTTTGAAAAAACACATGCCCCTTGTAGCCTTTGGAATAATTCAGGAATTAGAGGAAGAGGATAGCGATACTTGACAGTTATTTTATTCAGATCACGATAGTCAACACATGATCTGAGGGCATGATCCTTCTTCTTGAAAAAGAAGATGCTGCTCACGCTGGTGATATAGAGAGCCGAATAAACCCTTTTCGCAAGCTTTCATCAATATAACTCTGGAGGACCTCTAATTTTAATTCGGACAGGGGGTAAATTCGCCCAAAAGGAATTTCGGCACGGGGCAGAAGCTCAATAGGACAATCATAAGGGCATTGTGGAGTAAGAGCGTTGGCACTCTTCTTGTTGAATACATCAAGGTAATCATGGTAAGCGACAGGAACGAGTTTCATTGTCTCAGAATCAGGATGGATACTAAGAAGAGGGGTTACTGTGCCTGGTTACTTAGGAATGCAATCGTTCAGACAATATTCGGAAGGGAAAAGGATCTCCCCAGAAAACCAATTGATGGTTGGGTTGTGTGCTTTTAGCCATGGCATGCCGAGAATGACCGGAAATATTGGAGAAGTTATGGCATTCAGACATAGAAATTTCTGATGTCACGAGGAGGAGTGGTCACAGGACCAGAACTGATACCAGAGCCATCAGCCAGATGGACTGAAAGTCTTTGTGTCTTAGTACAGAGGGGGGTCTTATTTTGGTTAGCAAAGGTTGAATCCATGAAGCAGCTACAGGCACCAGAGTTTATAATTAGAGATGAGCGAAGAAATGAAAAATTCGATTCGACTGATTCGGCGAATTCGTGGACAATATTCGATTCGAGTCGAATAAATTCGCTGTGAATTTAACTTAAAAAAGGGTGTTTCTAGGCTTCAGAGAGACTTAATATTAGTGCAGAACACTGTACCTTTAATTTAAATGCCCTTGGAGTCTGCTGGGGAAGAGAAATAATACTGTCACTCAGTATGACATGCAGATGAGTGCCGTCGATCTTAGAATCACCGCACACTTCACTCATTTGGCCAGTCACGGGGCCAAAACCAGTGTTTGGAGCCACAGTGTGGCGGTGGAGGCAGCAGCAATGGGAGGCCATACAGCAACCTATGACAAAATGGAAACCAGCAGGAGTGTGAGGAGACCTGAAAGTGGCACATGGCAGAGTGGGAGCAATGGGAGGCGGTACAAGGACCCATGTCACACTGTGGACCCAGCAGCAGCGTGACGAGGCGGTACGGGGGCCCATGGCAGATTTGGGGCCTGGCAGCACCTATGGGAGACCTGTAATCTGCCAGCAACCTATGACAAAATGGAAACCAGCAGGAGTGTGAGGAGACCTGAAAGTGGCACATGGCAGAGTGGGAGCAATGGGAGGCGGTACAGGGACCCATGTCACACTGTGGACCCAGCAGCAGCGTGACCAGGCGGTACGGGGGCCCATGGCAGATTACAGGCCTGGCAGCAGCAATGGGAGGCCCGTAATCTGCCAGCACCCTATGACAAAAAATGGAACACACCAGCAGTGTGTGAGGAGACCTGAAAGTGGCACATGGCAGAGTGTGGCGATGGAGACAGCAGCAATGGGAGGCCGTACAGGGACCCATGAGAGACTGTGGACCTGGCAGCAGCATGAGGAGGCGGTATAGGGGCCCATGGCAGATTAGGGGCCTGGTAGCAGCTATAGGAGGCCCGTAATCTGGCAGCACTCTATGACAAAAAATTGAACACACCAGCAGTGTGTGAGGAGACCTGAAAGTGGCACATGGCATGAGAGACTCTGGACCTGGCAGCAGCATGAGGAGGCGGTATATAGGGGCCCATGGCAGATTAGGGGCCTGGCAGCAGCTATGGGAGGCCCGTAATCTGCCAGCACCCTATGTCAAAAAATTGAAAACAAAAGCAGTGTGTGAGGAGACCTGAAAGTGGCACATGTTTGGGGCATGATTCATGGCGGATTTAGTCAGTTGTGTCAGGAACTGGTGGTTTGAAATCCAGACTAATCCACGCCTGATTCATTTTCACAAACGTGAGTCTCTCCACACTTTGGGTGGACAGTCGTGTCCTCCGCGGAGTTGCAATACCTCCTGCCGCACTAAACACGCGCTCCGATGCCACGCTACTGGCCGGGCATGACAGCCTTTCAAGGGCAAATTCAGCTAGTTGGGGCCAAAGGTCAAGTTTCGTTGCCCAGTAGTCAAGGGGATTGTCTACCTCGGTTGGCAGGGTGCTGTCCAAGTAGGCCCAAGCCTGTTGTTTGAGCTCCTGCTCCAGGTCCACCTGATGCTGCTGCTGCTGCGGCTGGTTAGTAGTTTCCTCACTGCGCTGGTGAAGAAAGCTACTCATCATCGACTGCAGACTGAGGCAGCCGCTGCTGGTGGAGCTGCCACTGCTCCTACCACCCCACCCCTCCCCTGCTGCCATGCCAGCGGAACGCGAGCGCACAGGGCCCACAGTGTCTGAGGATGGACGTTGGCGCACAAAGGCAGAGACCAACTGACTACATAGGTGGTTTTTATAGTACGTAATTTTGGCCTCCCTCTCAGCAGGTGTGAAAAAGGCCACCATTTTGGACCGGTAGCGAGGGTCCAACAAGGTGGACAGCCAAAAGTCATCCCTCTGTCTGATGGTTATTATTCGGCTGTCGCTACGCAAGCAACCGAGCATGCTATGGGCCATTTGTGCCAAGGAATGCGAGGGACTCCCTGCCTCCATCTCCACAGCATACTGCCACGGTGCGTCTGGGTCCTCTGTCTCCTCCTCCTCCTCCTCTACCAGATGCTCCTGCTCCTCCACTCCTGTCCGCTGAGTGGAAAAACCACCCATTTCACTCAATAATTCCTGAGCACCAATGTCCTCCTCTACCTCCTCCTCTTCTTCCTGTCCTGCCCCCACAGGGGTCATGTGGCGTTGAGATCTGTGCGCCACGTCTACCGCACCCTGACCAGCCATTGTTAACAGCATTTCTTCCAGGACGTTTAACAGAGGAATGACGTCGTTCATCCCATAGTCCTGCCGACTCATGAATAGCGTGGCCTCCTCAAAGGGCCTGAGCAAGCGGCAGGTGTCACGCATGAGCTGCCAATGGCTGACATCTAAGTTACACAGGGAGTACCTTTATCCGCTTTTAACATCAGGAAATCTGTGATGGCCTTTCGCTGTTCGTAAAGGCGGTCTAACATATGTAGGGTTGAATTCCACCTTGTTGCAACGTCACAGCATGAGGAGTCGGTACGGGGGCCCATGGCAGATTACGTGCCTGGCAGCAGCAATGGGAGGCCCGTAATCTGCCAGCACCCTATGTCAAAAAATTGAACACACCAGCAGTGTGAGGAGACCTGAAAGTGGCACATGGCAGAGTGTGGCTATGGAGACAGCAGCAATGGGAGGCCGTACAGGGACCCATGACACACTCTGGACTTGGCAGCAGCATGAGGAGGCGGTATAGGGGCCCATGGCAGATTAGGGGCCTGGCAGCAGCTATGGGAGGCCCGTAATCTGCCAGCACCCTATGTCAAAAAATTCAACACACCAGCAGTGTGAGGAGACCTGAAAGTGGCACATGGCAGAGTGTGGCGATGGAGACAGCAGCAATGGGAGGCCGTACAGGGACCCATGAGAGACTCTGGACCTAGCAGCAGCATGAGGAGGCGGTATATAGGGGCCTATGGCAGATTAGGGGCCTGGCAGCAGCTATGGGAGGCCCGTAATCTGCCAGCACCCTATGTCAAAAAATTCAACACACCAGCAGTGTGAGGAGACCTGAAATTGGCACATGGCAGAGTGTGGCGATGGAGACAGCAGCAATGGGAGGCCGTACAGGGACCCATGAGAGACTCTGCACCTGGCAGCAGCATGAGGAGGCGGTATATAGGGGCCTATGGCAGATTAGGGGCCTGGCAGCAGCTATAGGAGGCCCGTAATCTGCCAGCACCCTATGTCAAAAAATTCAACACACCAGCAGTGTGAGGAGACCTGAAAGTGGCACATGGCAGAGTGTGGCGATGGAGACAGCAGCAATGGGAGGCCGTACAGGGACCCATGAGAGACTCTGGACCTAGCAGCAGCATGAGGAGGCGGTATATAGGGGCCTATGGCAGATTAGGGGCCTGGCAGCAGCTATAGGAGGCCCGTAATCTGCCAGCACCCTATGTCAAAAAATTCAACACACCAGCAGTGTGAGGAGACCTGAAAGTGGCACATGGCAGAGTGTGGCGATGGAGACAGCAGCAATGGGAGGCCGTACAGGGACCCATGAGAGACTCTGGAACTGGCAGCAGCATGAGGAGGCGGTATATAGGGGCCCATGGCAGATTAGGGGCCTGGCAGCAGCTATAGGGGGCCCGTAATCTGGCAGCACCCTATGTCAAAAAATTCAACACACCAGCAGTGTGTGAGGAGACCTGAAAGTGGCACATGGCAGAGTGTGGCGATGGAGACAGCAGCAATGGGAGGCCGTACAGGGACCCATGAGAGACTCTGGACCTGGCAGCAGCATGAGGAGGTGGTATATAGGGGCCCATGGCAGATTAGGGGCCTGGCAGCAGCTATAGGAGGCCCGTAATCTGCCAGCACCCTATGTCAAAAAATTCAACACACCAGCAGTGTGAAGAGACCTGAATGTGGCACATGGCAGAGTGTGGCGATGGAGACAGCAGCAATGGGAGGCCGTACAGGGACCCATGAGAGACTCTGGAACTGGCAGCAGCATGAGGAGGCGGTATATAGGGGCCTATGGCAGATTAGGGGCCTGGCAGCAGCTATAGGAGGCCCGTAATCTGCCAGCACCCTATGTCAAAAAATTCTACACACCAGCAGTGTGTGAGGAGACCTGAAAGTGGCACATGGCAGAGTGTGGCGATGGAGACAGCAGCAATGGGAGGCCGTACAGGGACCCATGAGAGACTCTGGAACTGGCAGCAGCATGAGGAGGCGGTATATAGGGACCCATGGCAGATTAGGGGCCTGGCAGCAGCTATAGGGGGCCCGTAAACTGGCAGCACCCTATGTCAAAAAATTCAACACACCAGCAGTGTGTGAGGAGACCTGAAAGTGGCACATGGCAGAGTGTGGCGATGGAGACAGATGCAATGGGAGGCCGTACAGGGACCCATGAGAGACTCTGGAACTGGCAGCAGCATGAGGAGGCGGTATATAGGGGCCCATGGCAGATTAGGGGCCTGGCAGCAGCTATAGGAGGCCCGTAATCTGCCAGCACCCTATGTCAAAAAATTCTACACACCAGCAGTGTGTGAGGAGACCTGAAAGTGGCACATGGCAGAGTGTGGCGATGGAGACAGCAGCAATGGGAGGCCGTACAGGGACCCATGAGAGACTCTGGACCTGGCAGCAGCATGAGGAGGCGGTATATAGGGGCCCATGGCAGATTAGGGGCCTGGCAGCAGCTATAGGAGGCCCGTAATCTGCCAGCACCCTATGTCAAAAAATTCAACACACCAGCAGTGTGAGGAGACCTGAAAGTGGCACATGGCAGAGTGTGGTGATGGAGACAGCAGCAATGGGAGGCCGTACAGGGACCCATGAGAGACTCTGGACCTAGCAGCAGCATGAGGAGGCGGTATATAGGGGCCTATGGCAGATTAGGGGCCTGGCAGCAGCTATAGGAGGCCCGTAATCTGCCAGCACCCTATGTCAAAAAATTCAACACACCAGCAGTGTGAGGAGACCTGAAAGTGGCACATGGCAGAGTGTGGCGATGGAGACAGATGCAATGGGAGGCCGTACAGGGACCCATGAGAGACTCTGGAACTGGCAGCAGCATGAGGAGGTGGTATATAGGGGCCCATGGCAGATTAGGGGCCTGGCAGCAGCTATAGGAGGCCCGTAATCTGCCAGCACCCTATGTCAAAAAATTCTACACACCAGCAGTGTGTGAGGAGACCTGAAAGTGGCACATGGCAGAGTGTGGCGATGGAGACAGCAGCAATGGGAGGCCGTACAGGGACCCATGAGAGACTCTGGACCTGGCAGCAGCATGAGGAGGCGGTATATAGGGGCCTATGGCAGATTAGGGGCCTGGCAGCAGCTATGGGAGGCCCGTAATCTGCCAGCACCCTATGTCAAAAAATTCAACACACCAGCAGTGTGAGGAGACCTGAAAGTGGCACATGGCAGAGTGTGGCGATGGAGACAGATGCAATGGGAGGCCGTACAGGGACCCATGAGAGACTCTGGAACTGGCAGCAGCATGAGGAGGCGGTATATAGGGGCCCATGGCAGATTAGGGGCCTGGCAGCAGCTATAGGAGGCCCGTAATCTGCCAGCACCCTATGTCAAAAAATTCTACACACCAGCAGTGTGTGAGGAGACCTGAAAGTGGCACATGGCAGAGTGTGGCGATGGAGACAGCAGCAATGGGAGGCCGTACAGGGACCCATGAGAGACTCTGGACCTGGCAGCAGCATGAGGAGGCGGTATATAGGGGCCTATGGCAGATTAGGGGCCTGGCAGCAGCTATGGGAGGCCCGTAATCTGCCAGCACCCTATGTCAAAAAATTCAACACACCAGCAGTGTGAGGAGACCTGAAAGTGGCACATGGCAGAGTGTGGCGATGGAGACAGATGCAATGGGAGGCCGTACAGGGACCCATGAGAGACTCTGGACCTAGCAGCAGCATGAGGAGGCGGTATATAGGGGCCTATGGCAGATTAGGGGCCTGGCAGCAGCTATAGGAGGCCCGTAATCTGCCAGCACCCTATGTCAAAAAATTCAACACACCAGCAGTGTGAGGAGACCTGAAAGTGGCACATGGCAGAGTGTGGCGATGGAGACAGATGCAATGGGAGGCCGTACAGGGACCCATGAGAGACTCTGGAACTGGCAGCAGCATGAGGAGGCGGTATATAGGGGCCCATGGCAGATTAGGGGCCTGGCAGCAGCTATAGGAGGCCCGTAATCTGCCAGCACCCTATGTCAAAAAATTCTACACACCAGCAGTGTGTGAGGAGACCTGAAAGTGGCACATGGCAGAGTGTGGCGATGGAGACAGCAGCAATGGGAGGCCGTACAGGGACCCATGAGAGACTCTGGACCTGGCAGCAGCATGAGGAGGCGGTATATAGGGGCCTATGGCAGATTAGGGGCCTGGCAGCAGCTATGGGAGGCCCGTAATCTGCCAGCACCCTATGTCAAAAAATTCAACACACCAGCAGTGTGAGGAGACCTGAAAGTGGCACATGGCAGAGTGTGGCGATGGAGACAGATGCAATGGGAGGCCGTACAGGGACCCATGAGAGACTCTGGAACTGGCAGCAGCATGAGGAGGCGGTATATAGGGGCCCATGGCAGATTAGGGGCCTGGCAGCAGCTATAGGAGGCCCGTAATCTGCCAGCACCCTATGTCAAAAAATTCTACACACCAGCAGTGTGTGAGGAGACCTGAAAGTGGCACATGGCAGAGTGTGGCGATGGAGACAGCAGCAATGGGAGGCCGTACAGGGACCCATGAGAGACTCTGGACCTGGCAGCAGCATGAGGAGGCGGTATATAGGGGCCTATGGCAGATTAGGGGCCTGGCAGCAGCAATGGGAGGCCCGTAATCTGCCAGCACCCTATGTCAAAAAATTCAACACACCAGCAGTGTGAGGAGACCTGAAAGTGGCACATGGCAGAGTGTGGCGATGGAGACAGATGCAATGGGAGGCCGTACAGGGACCCATGAGAGACTCTGGAACTGGCAGCAGCATGAGGAGGCGGTATATAGGGGCCCATGGCAGATTAGGGGCCTGGCAGCAGCTATAGGAGGCCCGTAATCTGCCAGCACCCTATGTCAAAAAATTCTACACACCAGCAGTGTGTGAGGAGACCTGAAAGTGGCACATGGCAGAGTGTGGCGATGGAGACAGCAGCAATGGGAGGCCGTACAGGGACCCATGAGAGACTCTGGACCTGGCAGCAGCATGAGGAGGCGGTATATAGGGGCCTATGGCAGATTAGGGGCCTGGCAGCAGCTATGGGAGGCCCGTAATCTGCCAGCACCCTATGTCAAAAAATTCAACACACCAGCAGTGTGAGGAGACCTGAAAGTGGCACATGGCAGAGTGTGGCGATGGAGACAGCAGCAATGGGAGGCCGTACAGGGACCCATGAGAGACTCTGCACCTGGCAGCAGCATGAGGAGGCGGTATATAGGGGGCTATGGCAGATTAGGGGCCTGGCAGCAGCTATAGGAGGCCCGTAATCTGCCAGCACCCTATGTCAAAAAATTCAACACACCAGCAGTGTGAGGAGACCTGAAAGTGGCACATGGCAGAGTGTGGCGATGGAGACAGCAGCAATGGGAGGCCGTACAGGGACCCATGAGAGACTCTGGACCTGGCAGCAGCATGAGGAGGCGGTATATAGGGGCCTATGGCAGATTAGGGGCCTGGCAGCAGCTATGGGAGGCCCGTAATCTGCCAGCACCCTATGTCAAAAAATTCAACACACCAGCAGTGTGAGGAGACCTGAAAGTGGCACATGGCAGAGTGTGGCGATGGAGACAGCAGCAATGGGAGGCCGTACAGGGACCCATGAGAGACTCTGGACCTAGCAGCAGCATGAGGAGGCGGTATATAGGGGCCCATGGCAGATTAGGGGCCTGGCAGCAGCTATGGGAGGCCCGTAATCTGCCAGCACCCTATGTCAAAAAATTCAACACACCAGCAGTGTGAGGAGACCTGAAAGTGGCACATGGCAGAGTGTGGCGATGGAGACAGCAGCAATGGGAGGCCGTACAGGGACCCATGAGAGACTCTGCACCTGGCAGCAGCATGAGGAGGCGGTATATAGGGGCCTATGGCAGATTAGGGGCCTGGCAGCAGCTATAGGAGGCCCGTAATCTGCCAGCACCCTATGTCAAAAAATTCAACACACCAGCAGTGTGAGGAGACCTGAAAGTGGCACATGGCAGAGTGTGGCGATGGAGACAGCAGCAATGGGAGGCCGTACAGGGACCCATGACACACTCTGGACTTGGCAGCAGCATGAGGAGGCGGTATAGGGGCCCATGGCAGATTAGGGGCCTGGCAGCAGCTATGGGAGGCCCGTAATCTGCCAGCACCCTATGACAAAAAATGTAACACACCAGCAGTGTGAGGAGACCTGAAAGTGGCACATGGCAGAGTGTGGCGATGGAGACAGCAGCAATGGGAGGCCGTACAGGGACCCATGAGAGACTCTGGACCTAGCAGCAGCATGAGGAGGCGGTATATAGGGGCCCATGGCAGATTAGGGGCCTGGCAGCAGCTATAGGAGGCCCGTTATCTGGCAGCACCCTATGTCCAAAAATTCAACACACCAGCAGTGTGAGGAGACCTGAAAGTGGCACATGTTTGAGGCATGATTCATGGCGGATTTAGTCAGTTGTGTCAGGAACTGGTGGTTTGAAATCCAGACTAATCCACGCCTTATTCATTTTCACAAACGTGAGTCTCTCCACACTTTGGGTGGACAGTCGTGTCCTCCGCGGAGTTACAATACCTCCTGCCGCACTAAACACGCGCTCCGATGCCACGCTACTGGCCGGGCATGACAGCCTTTCAAGGGCAAATTCAGCTAGTTGGGGCCAAAGGTCAAGTTTCGTTGCCCAGTAGTCAAGGGGATTGTCTACCTCGGTTGGCAGGGTGCTGTCCAAGTAGGCCCAAGCCTGTTGTTTGAGCTCCTGCTCCAGGTCCACCTGATGCTGCTGCTGCTGCTGCGGCTGGTTAGTAGTTTCCTCACTGCGCTGGTGAAGAAAGCTACTCATCATCGACTGCAGACTGAGGCAGCCGCTGCTGGTGGAGCTGCCACTGCTCCTACCACCCCACTCCTCCCCTGCTGCCATGCCAGCGGAACGCGAGCGCACAGGGCCCACAGTGTCTGAGGATGGACGTTGGCGCACAAAGGCAGAGACCAACTGACTACATAGGTGGTTTTTATAGTACGTAATTTTGGCCTCCCTCTCAGCAGGTGTGAAAAAGGCCACCATTTTGGACCGGTAGCGAGGGTCCAACAAGGTGGACAGCCAAAAGTCATCCCTCTGTCTGATGGTTATTATTCGGCTGTCGCTACGCAAGCAACCGAGCATGCTATGGGCCATTTGTGCCAAGGAATGCGAGGGACTCCCTGCCTCCATCTCCACAGCATACTGCCACGGTGCGTCTGGGTCCTCTGTCTCCTCCTCCTCCTCCTCTACCAGATTCTCCTGCTCCTCCACTCCTGTCCGCTGAGTGGAAAAACCACCCATTTCACTCAATAATTCCTGAGCACAAATGTCCTCCTCTACCTCCTCCTCTTCTTCCTGTCCTGCCCCCACAGGGGTCATGTGGCGTTGAGATCTGTGCGCCACGTCTACCGCACCCTGACCAGCCATTGTTAACAGCATTTGTTCCAGGACGTGCAACAGAGGAATGACGTCGTTCATCCCATAGTCCTGCTGACTCACGAATAGCGTGGCCTCCTCAAAGGGCCTGAGCAAGCGGCAGGTGTCACGCATGAGCTGCCAATGGCTGACATCTAAGTTACACAGGGGAGTACCTTTATCCGCTTGTAACATCAGGAAATCGGTGATGGCCTTTCGCTGCTCGTAAAGGCGGTCTAACATGTGTAGGGTTGAATTCCACCTTGTTGCAACGTCGCAGATCAGGCGATGCTGTGGAATTCCGTTCTGCCGCTGCAGCTCAATGAGGGTGTTCTTTGCGGTGTAGGAATGGCTGAAATGCATGCACAGTTTACGTGACATTTTAAGGATGTCTTGCAGTGGGATGGTGGATTTTAGGAACCGCTTGACAACCAGATTGAACACGTGAGCCATGCATGGCGCATGGCACAACCTTCCTTGACGCAGAGCAGACACCATGTTCTTTCCGTTGTCGGTCAACATGGTTCCGATTTTGAGTTTGCGCGGAGACAGCCATCTGTCGATTTCTCTGTTCATTACACTCAGCAGTTCCTCCCCTGTGTGACTACGTTCGCCAAGGCATACCAGGTGCAGCACAGCGTGACACCGTTGCGCCCTGCACATGTGATATGCCGGTCGGGTAATGGGACTTGGCACGGGGGTGGCGGCTGAGGACACGGCGGAAAAAGAGGTGGTAGAGGCGGACATGTTTGCTGGACCAAGGACGTGCAAACGTGGAGGCAAAAGCGTCGTGACCTGTCCAAGTTGCTGGTGCGGCTGTGCCGGCACCACGTTCACCCAGTGGGCCGTAAATGACATGTACTGTCCCTGACCGTAGTTACAGCTCCACACGTCGGCGCTGCCGTGCACTTTGGCAGAGACCGACATGCTCAAAGACTGGCCCACCATCTCTTCTACATGTGAATGCAGGGCTGGCACTGCCTTTTGGGCAAAGAAATGACGGCTTGGCACTCTCCACCGCGGCGCGGCACAAGCCATCATTTCTCGGAAAGGTGCTGAGTCCACCAGTTGGAAAGGGAGGGACTGCAGCACCAGCAACTTGGACAGGAGGACGTTCAGCTTCTGCACCGTCGGGTGCGTGCTCGCAAACTGTTGTCTCTTGGAAACGGATTCCAAGAAAGACTGTTGACGGAATCCGAGAAGAGGAGTAGCAGGAGAAGGAGCATCTGAACGAGCGGAAGATGCCAACGAGCGACAACTCCCCTCAGCAGAGGTGTTGGAGCCTTGACTGGCTGATAGAGGGTGATTGACGACGTCGGGTGACGGAGCAAGTAACGGAGCGGGTGATGGAGCGGGGGCTGGGGCAGGCAGAACCGCCGTATCTTTATCACGGTTTTCCCAGGCCAACGAATGGTGACGCTGCATATGCTGACGCAACGCTGTAGTCCCAACATGGGCCCCCTGGCCACGCTTGCATTTCTGGCCACATAGTCGACATACGGCTACGTTTACTTCCTCGGGCGGCTTGACGAAAAATTGCCACACCACCGAGTAGGAAACTTTGCCCCCGCTACTCCTCACTGGCTGACTGCTACTTCCTCCGTGCGCACCGGCACCACTACTCGCCGTGGTGGTAGGCTGCAGTGGAGCTGGTGCTCTACTCCGTGGCCGTTTGGCTCCACTGACACTGATGCGACCCTGCTGCCTCCTGGGCAACCCACCGACTGTTTCGCTCGCTGCCAAGCTGGCACCCTCTTCTCCTGATGATGCGGAAGAAATTGCCTGATGACGACGAGGCAGCCAAGTGCGATCAACCTCCTCATCATCAGGTACGGTCTCCGCCTCACTACTAGCCCCCTCGGCTGCGTCTGGGTCAGGAGACAGACCTGTCTCTAGACCGGCTACAGAGCCACTCTCCTCGCCAGTACTTCTTCGCCTGGCTGCTGAAAAGGCCGATGTCTCCCCCCGTTCCTGACCGCCCTCTGTTAGCTCTTCCTCACTGTACAGTGGGGCTGAACCCACAGCATGCGATACTTCGCTTGGTGAGGGAACAGCAAAGGACAGGGGCAGGTAGAGGACATGTGATTTCAGTGGGCTTGCTCCCGGGCCATGCCAACTAACGGTTGTGTCTGACGTACCCACCGACCGTTGGCTGTAGGTGTCAGAGGTGACCTGGGAAGAGGAAGACGACCGAGCCAACCAATCAATGACGGCAGGGTTCTCGGTGGAGACACGACCGCTGGATGACACCGGGAGCACTGGCCTCTGGCTGCGAATAGTGTTGCCTCGACCCCTTCCTCTGCTGCCACGTCTGCTCGCTCCTAAAAAATTGCCTCCTCTGCCACTCCTCTGCATGTTGTCTGACATACTCTTTAATTCAACGATTATGTGTCCCTGAGTAACAATTCTCTGGCACTCCGTAACAATTCTGTCTGTCCCTGAGTAACAATTCTCTGGCACTCAGTAACAATTCTGTCTGTCCCTGAGTAACAATTCTCTGGCACTCAGTAACAATTCTGTCTGTCCCTGAGTAAAAATTCTGTGGCCCTAAGTAAAGTTTCTGTGGCCCTGAGTAACAATTCTCTGGCACTCCGTAACAATTCTGTCTGTCCCTGAGTAACAATTCTCTGGCACTCAGTAACAATTCTGTCTGTCCCTGAGTAAAAATTCTGTGTCCCTAATTAAAGTTTCTGTGGCCCTAAGTAACAATTCTCTGGCACTCAGTAACAATTCTGTCTGTCCCTGAGTAACAATTCTCTGGCACTCCGTAACAATTCTGTCTGTCCCTGAGTAACAATTCTCTGGCACTCAGTAACAATTCTGTCTGTCCCTGAGTAACAATTCTCTGGCACTCAGTAACAATTCTGTCTGTCCCTGAGGAAAAATTCTGTGGCCCTAAGTAAAGTTTCTGTGGCCCTGAGTAACAATTCTCTGGCACTCCGTAACAATTCTGTCTGTCCCTGAGTAACAATTCTCTGGCACTCAGTAACAATTCTGTCTGTCCCTGAGTAAAAATTCTGTGGCCCTAAGTAAAGTTTCTGTGGCCCTGAGTAACAATTCTCTGGCACTCCGTAACAATTCTGTCTGTCCCTGAGTATGAATTCTGTGGCCCTAACTAGCGTTTCTTTGTCCCTAAGTAACAGTTCTGTGGCCCTGAGTAACAATTCTGTGTCTGTGCGAGTAACAATTCTGTGGCCCTAAGTAACAGTTCTGTGGCCCTCAGTAACAGTTCTGTGTCTGTGCGAGTAACAATTCTGTGTCTGTGCGAGTAACAATTCTGTGGCCCTAAGTAAAGTTTCTGTGGCCCTCAGTAACAGTTCTGTGTCTGTGCGAGTAACAATTCTGTGTCTGTGAGAGTAACAATTCTGTGGCCCTAAGTAAAGTTTCTGTGGCCCTAAGTAACAATTCTCTGGCACTCAGTAACAATTCTGTCTGTCCCTGAGTAACAATTCTCTGGCACTCAGTAACAATTCTGTCTGTCCCTGAGTAAAAATTCTGTGGCCCTAAGTAAAGTTTCTGTGGCCCTGAGTAACAATTCTCTGGCACTCCGTAACAATTCTGTCTGTCCCTGAGTAACAATTCTCTGGCACTCAGTAACAATTCTGTCTGTCCCTGAGTAAAAATTCTGTGGCCCTAAGTAAAGTTTCTGTGGCCCTGAGTAACAATTCTCTGGCACTCCGTAACAATTCTGTCTGTCCCTGAGTATGAATTCTGTGGCCCTAACTAGCGTTTCTTTGTCCCTAAGTAACAGTTCTGTGGCCCTGAGTAACAATTCTGTGTCTGTGCGAGTAACAATTCTGTGGCCCTAAGTAACAGTTCTGTGGCCCTCAGTAACAGTTCTGTGTCTGTGCGAGTAACAATTCTGTGTCTGTGCGAGTAACAATTCTGTGGCCCTAAGTAACAGTTCTGTGGCCTTCAGTAACAATTCTGTGTCTGTGCGAGTAACAATTCTGTGTCTGTGCGAGTAACAATTCTGTGGCCCTAAGTAAAGTTTCTGTGGCCCTAAGTAACAATTCTCTGGCACTCAGTAACAATTCTGTCTGTCCCTGAGTAACAATTCTCTGGCACTTAGTAACAATTCTGTCTGTCCCTGAGTAAAAATTCTGTGGCCCTAAGTAAAGTTTCTGGGGCCCTGAGTAACAATTCTCTGGCACTCAGTAACAATTCTGTCTGTCCCTGAGTAACAATTCTCTGGCACTCAGTAACAATTCTGTCTGTCCCTGAGTAAAAATTCTGTGGCCCTAAGTAACAATTCTCTGGCACTCAGTAACAATTCTGTCTGTCCCTGAGTAACAATTCTCTGGCACTCAGTAACAATTCTGTCTGTCCCTGAGTAAAAATTCTGTGGCCCTAAGTAAAGTTTCTGGGGCCCTGAGTAACAATTCTCTGGCACTCAGTAACAATTCTGTCTGTCCCTGAGTAACAATTCTCTGGCACTCAGTAACAATTCTGTCTGTCCCTGAGTAAAAATTCTGTGGCCCTAAGTAAAGTTTCTGTGGCCCTAAGTAACAATTCTCTGGCACTCAGTAACAATTCTGTCTGTCCCTAAGTAAAGTTTCTGTGGCCCTGAGTAACAATTCTCTGGCACTCCGTAACAATTCTGTCTGTCCCTGAGTATGAATTCTGTGGCCCTAACTAGCGTTTCTTTGTCCCTAAGTAACAGTTCTGTGGCCCTGAGTAACAATTCTGTGTCTGTGCGAGTAACAATTCTGTGGCCCTAAGTAACAGTTCTGTGGCCCTCAGTAACAGTTCTGTGTCTGTGCGAGTAACAATTCTGTGTCTGTGCGAGTAACAATTCTGTGGCCCTAAGTAAAGTTTCTGTGGCCCTCAGTAACAGTTCTGTGTCTGTGCGAGTAACAATTCTGTGTCTGTGCGAGTAACAATTCTGTGGCCCTAAGTAAAGTTTCTGTGGCCCTAAGTAACAATTCTCTGGCACTCAGTAACAATTCTGTCTGTCCCTGAGTAACAATTCTCTGGCACTCAGTAACAATTCTGTCTGTCCCTGAGTAAAAATTCTGTGGCCCTAAGTAAAGTTTCTGTGGCCCTGAGTAACAATTCTCTGGCACTCCGTAACAATTCTGTCTGTCCCTGAGTAACAATTCTCTGGCACTCAGTAACAATTCTGTCTGTCCCTGAGTAAAAATTCTGTGGCCCTAAGTAAAGTTTCTGTGGCCCTGAGTAACAATTCTCTGGCACTCCGTAACAATTCTGTCTGTCCCTGAGTATGAATTCTGTGGCCCTAACTAGCGTTTCTTTGTCCCTAAGTAACAGTTCTGTGGCCCTGAGTAACAATTCTGTGTCTGTGCGAGTAACAATTCTGTGGCCCTAAGTAACAGTTCTGTGGCCCTCAGTAACAGTTCTGTGTCTGTGCGAGTAACAATTCTGTGTCTGTGCGAGTAACAATTCTGTGGCCCTAAGTAACAGTTCTGTGGCCTTCAGTAACAATTCTGTGTCTGTGCGAGTAACAATTCTGTGTCTGTGCGAGTAACAATTCTGTGGCCCTAAGTAAAGTTTCTGTGGCCCTAAGTAACAATTCTCTGGCACTCAGTAACAATTCTGTCTGTCCCTGAGTAACAATTCTCTGGCACTCAGTAACAATTCTGTCTGTCCCTGAGTAAAAATTCTGTGGCCCTAAGTAAAGTTTCTGGGGCCCTGAGTAACAATTCTCTGGCACTCAGTAACAATTCTGTCTGTCCCTGAGTAACAATTCTCTGGCACTCAGTAACAATTCTGTCTGTCCCTGAGTAAAAATTCTGTGGCCCTAAGTAACAATTCTCTGGCACTCAGTAACAATTCTGTCTGTCCCTGAGTAACAATTCTCTGGCACTCAGTAACAATTCTGTCTGTCCCTGAGTAAAAATTCTGTGGCCCTAATTAAAGTTTCTGTGGCCCTAAGTAACAATTCTCTGGCACTCAGTAACAATTCTGTCTGTCCCTGAGTAACAATTCTCTGGCACTCAGTAAAAATTCTGTCTGTCCTTGAGTAAAAATTCTGTGGCCCTAATAACGTTTCTGTGGCCCTAAGTAACAATTCTCTGGCACTGAGTAACAATTCTATCTGTCCCTGAATATGAATTCTGTGGCCCTAACTAGCGTTTCTTTGTCCCTAAATAACGATTCTGTGGCCCTCATTAACAAGTCTGTGTCCCTGAGTAATGGTTCTCTGTCCCTACGTAACTTTTCTCTGTCCCCAATTATCGTTTCTGTGGCCCTAACTCTGTCCCTGTCCCTAGTACAGAGCGGTCTGCCTCTGTTCAATGACTGCAGGCAAATGAAGAATTCCAAAATGGCCGCTATTTATAGCTCGACCATTACACAGTGCTGGCTGGCTGGCTGCTGATTGGCTGATGCGATCACATGTCGTTGAGGAATGCATTATGGGTCAGCGCGCCTTGTCTGCGCGCCTTCCCAGGCATCCCCGCTCCGTCGCCGCACATGTCAGCCGCCATTTTCTGAAAAATTTCGATTCGCGCGTCCGAATTAGGCTATTTTTCGGATTCGGCACGAAATTTTTCCGATATTCGACTCGAATTCCACTTCGGATACTTCGATTCGCTCATCTCTATTTATAATGGCTGGAATAGTAATCGTCCTTTCAACCAGCTGTAAGTGAAGGTGGAAGGAGAAGTGTGTTTGGCTTGTTCCTTGGGGGTGCATCATATGGAACCAGCTAGGGGAAGACTTATGAGGTCTTACTGGACATGTCAGTACATAGTGACCTGCGTCACCACAGTAGAGACAGAGATTGGAGTTTTGTCATCGAAGACGTTCAACAGAGGACAACGGTGGTCTCCAGAAGCTCCTTCTAGGAGAATTATGATGCCTTCTTTTATTGAGAGGTATGTCTGATGTGACAACAGTAGTAGAGGAAACAGGAGTCTCTATCTCTGAACATATCAAGATCTTACCGCTAGTCTTTTCATCTTGCCTCTCCCGGATCTGACGGTCAATGTGAATAGCAAGGTCTATAAGGTCCTCTAGCCTGGTTGGTACCCAAACTCGGGCAAGCTCATCTTTCAGGGTGTTAGAGAGGCCAAGGAAAAATTGATAGCGGAGAGCAGACTCATTCCATTGAGTGTCAGAACTCCATATACGGAACTCGGTAACATATTCCTCTATAGGCCTTTGGCCCTGCTGTAGCTTGCTAAGCATAGATTCCGCAGTCTGACGACAGAAGGGATCAGCGTAAAGTTGTGACATTGCTGAGAAAAAAGAGTCTATTGAAGTTCGAGCTGGATCATGTTGTTCACGAAGGTGGTGTGCCCAGGATTGGGGTTCATTCTTAAGGAGTGAGATAATGAATCCCACTTTGGTGCTTTGTGATGCAAAGGTTCTTGGGAGCAGGGAAAAATAAAGCTTGCAGGAGTTACGAAAGGTTCGGAACTTCCTGCGGTCTCCCGTGAAAAACTCAGGCGTAGGTACCCTGGGTTCCGGTAGAGGAGAAGTTCCAAGAATCATACTGAGCTCTGTCTGAATAGTTATATCTGAGACTGCAGAGGGACCCATGGCTGTGGAGACATTAGACTGGGGTGGTAGTTGGCTCTCCAGATGCTCAAGGTTTCTTTGCAAACTTTGTACCAAGTAAGATAAGGCAGAGACTGATTGACAGATGTCCCCCATTGCAGAGGCCTCCCTTTCAGACTCCATCATTGGCTGACTGGTACTGTCATGTACCTGATAGGAGACTGAAATGATGAGGTCGGCCTCACTTATGTCACTAGATTTGACCTCACTGGAGGTGGAACAGAGGGTGTCTAGGGACCAGGGGGACAAGAGCTCCAGTAGTTGTTTGCAGATGATGACCTTGGAAGACTGATGAACCTCCGATTCAGGCACAGTAGTAACATGCAGAGCTGGTATGGTAGGTCGCCAGGAGTACACCAGAGCAAGGCAGGAAGCGAGGGTGAGAGACAGGAGCAGTGTCATAGGAATAGCCAGGGTCATCAACAGGCGGACAGCAAGGTACAAAATCAGAAGCAGAGCCGAAGTCAGGAACCAGTATCAAGCAGGAGAGTAATCAGAGTCAGGTCAGGAACAAGCCGAGTCAGCAACAAGGGAATCACACAGGAACAAGCAGGACATGGGGGGAGCTGAAGACCAGTCAGCACTCAACATGGGCAGAGACACCCTTTAAATAGTCCATCTGGCACCAATCTTCGCCGTGCATGTGCGCGATCAGGCATTTCCGTGCGCATGCGCACAACCGATCACTCTTCTCCGGATGTTTCTATGCACATGTGCATTTCTATTTGCAATTCGTCTCACTGGAAATCTCTTACAGGCTGTCTGCTTACTGAGGTCCAAAGGACTCTACATACTCAAAAAATGTTATACTTACACCAAATCAATAGCATGCACCTAATAAATGTATTTTATTCTAATTACTACATATATCATTGGTAAACAAAGCATATACACAAATATAATTGCATTATATTGCTGTGTGACTAATATATTTAAAGTAGATGTAAACACAATTACTAAATTCTCCCAAAAGGCTTAATATATTAAAAGAAATTCAAAAGTAATTTTCATTATATTTAAATCTGCATCTTTTATTAAATACGTAAGGCTTTGTGATCCCGCCATGAACTTGTTTAAGCATTTCCTGTTTTAGGGTGACAATGCTTTGCCCCCGCTTCCTACAACATTGTAATTGTGCTCCTGCATTGTCACCCTGCCATGTAAGTTTGGAAAAGAGACTACAAGCGGCTGTTTCATCACGCATTACACAGAGATGGTCCATCATTGTCACCATCAGGAGATCCACCCAAAGAAATGCCATACAGCCATCATTGGCATACCATCCAACCCTCCCTCAGGACTGCCTTTGTATTGGAACAGAACCTTCAGTTTTGCAGTTCTTGTACATTTCCACCATAGGAATGAAGAGGAGGACACTGAAACTGTCCACTATAGAGAATACGTGTCTGCTGAGCAAATCCACCCATCCATTCATGCAGGTTTCCTCCCATTGACTACCAATGCCCAGGCGTTTTTTCCTCCTACCAATACCAGGTCACTTTTTTCTCTCACTGACACTGTTTTTTACTTTTTGCTATTAAAATGTCATAAATTTAGGCCAAAATGTATTCTGCTCCATGTCTTTGCTAAAAAAAATACCAATATGTGTAAATTAATTGGTTTCCATGAAAGTTATGGCGTCTGCGAATGGCAGTATATACACTGGAATATTTTTTTAATACTAGTAATGGCAGTGATCGGCGACTTATAGCAGGACTGCAGCGGGCATTCTGACACTAACTGATACTAACTGCCACTGACATCTTCAGTGACACTAATACAGTGACCAGTGCTAATAAAAACCGCTGACACTGTACTCATGGCACTGGGCAGGAAGGGGTTAACATCTGGGGTGATCAAAGGGTTAACCGTGTGCTGTTTTACTATGTTGTCTGTGTGTGTTTTATCTTGTAAGCACACTGCTGTGCAGAGCCATACAAAGCAGCATGCTGGAGCTGACAGGTGAGAGATCTGTATTGTTTACATACAGAACTCTCCCCTGTCACTGTTTCTCGGCAATCGCTGGGTGCTGGCAGGGAATCTCTGGCCGGGACCCGTTGATCGACAGTCATAGCCACCAATGGCACGGGTAGGGTGGCACACACGCATTCCCTACCCGGAAATGCAAATTCACATATATATGTGATTTTGCACAGTCTTGCCGCCCTGTAGCAGTATTCGTGTTATGCAGCGGTGGGGAAGCGGTTAATAAATGGAGAAAGACACAGAAGTACCTTATCACCACGATAAATATGGAGAAAGGTCTCCTAGATTTGTAACAAGTCACACTCCGGGGAATATTTATAAAATATTGTCTGCGTAATCATCTCATCAATCACACGGCCATGACAAATAATTCCTGTAGTTTGTCTAAAATGTTTACTTCCTATGATGATCAGCTCCATCTAGTGGCCATAATGAGATATTTTCCTTTAAATCCTCAATTTGGAAGTTCTGCATTATGCCCACTAGATGGAGCTGATCATCATAGGAAATAAAAATATTAGATACATTATGTGTATTATTCATGAAGGCGGTGAGGAGGATTGACACACCCCTACAGAGAGTTTCATTTTATTAAAAATAGACTCCTTAGTGATAAAGGACTTTTTTGGTGAACTAGTGAGAAAAAAGCGAGGATGTTTCTATTTTACACATTATCAGGTATAACTGCAGGATCTCTCATACTGTAAATCGTCCAATAGGGAGCTGTGCAGCATGTAGCTCAGTGATTTAGGTGATCATGAATTGGCCCTCAGGGGGAATTGATAATCACCTAAAGGACTGTTTTTGGTGCACAGATACATCAGGAAAGATACACAATACATTCAGTTTTGTAAGAAGAAGATTTTTTTTCCATTTGCATCTGCTGCACCAAATTCCCTTAGAGTCGTTCATACCTCGGCCCCGGCCTCCAACCCTTCAGGTAGTGTGAGTGACGTCATCGTGCCGTCCACTGAGCAGTGCAATGAGCTGGAGAATATTCACCCAGCATTTCACACACCCGGCTCTTCCAGGAGGAACACGGACATCACTCACACCTCCAGGAAACATCAGAAGCCGGGGCCAAGGTAGTATATGTTATTTGTAATAAGGGGAGTAAAGTGGACCTTAAGCCATTACAGATCTTAGTGACATGTCTGTTATTGGAACATTTGTTCAGGAAAATGACTGTGAGATGAAATATGGAGCCGTGTTCAAATAGCTCATCCCCTCTTATTGGGATGGGTGGATTAGGTCTCCTCTGGTCCTCTCTGGTTGCTGCTCCTTGTGTTTAAGGGAAGACTTTGTACTGGAGGGCGACAATCTTTCTTCCAGCGCAGCAAGCTGCAGACGTGTCTCTGACTCTGGGAGGATGCAAAGTAATAGATGAGAGGATCCAGACAACAGTTGATGCTGCTGATACTGGAAGAGAGGATGTAGGGAATATACAGAGAGGTATCATCATAATCCTTATACAAGTTCACATAGTTAATTAAAGAGATGACATTGGTGGGGCCAAAACAAAGGACAAACACACTCAGCACAACCACGGAGAGGCGGATAGATCGGGATCTCTTATGTGTGCGATCAAAAATTGATCTGCTGAGACTGCGGATGATTCCAATGTAACAGAAAGTTGTAATGAATAATGGTAAGAAAAAGAAAAGTGAGATAAGAGAGATGAAATAGTTATAATAGAAATCAATATAATCAGCAAAGTATTGAATATCATGACAGAATGTGATATCTAGGATAGAAAATTCCCAGGTTTGATCTATTATGAGAAGAGGCACAGTGCTGACCAATGAGATGACCCAGATGACACCACACACCAGCCAGGCTCGGGTCACTGTGCGCCAGGGGAGAGACCGCACCGGGTAGACTACGGCCAGGAAACGGTCCACGCTGATACTTGTCATGAGCAGGATGGAGCAGTACATGTTACAGTAAAATGCTGCCGTGACAAAGTGACACATTCCTTCTCCGAAGATCCAGTCATTTTCTAAGAATCTGTAGACAATATAAAAAGGCAAGACGCTAACAAGCAACGTATCTGCTATGGCGAGGTTCAGCATGTAGACCACTGACGGCTTCCTGACCTTCACCTTCACCAGGAACATGACGATCGCCATGATATTGAGAGGAAGAGCCACGAGGAACACAACAATATAGATCGATGGGGCAAGCCTGGTCACACTCCAATGTGTGAATGCAGTACGTAACACCTGACTGAATTTATAGTCATCATCTGGAAAGAAAACACCAAATATTATCATTAATAAATGAACAAGATACATTTCACTTTTCTTTAACCTCTTCATGTCAACAGTGTGCAAATATGCTGCCACTCGGTGGCTGGGCCTTGATGCTGACCGGCCGCATATTTGTATATCATTGGTAAACAAACATGTGCTGAGAGCGCGCGCCCTGCGCTCTCCCCACACATGTGTCGGCGTCCCATGGAAAGGTCCCGATCTCTCCTTGCGATTGGGACCTCCCGGCATCAGAAACCCCTTGAACTAATAATGTAATAAACTGCCACTTACCAATCAACAGATGTGGTGAAAGAAGCTAAAAAGATCTCACGCCCAGGAAATAATAAAACAAAGTGCATAAAATGTGTAAATGAATGATTCCTGTGAATTTGGCTGCAGCAGATTAAGGCTCCATGCACACTGAGGGGGGGAGGGGGTTAATAACGCTGGTAACATTAGTTGTGTAAAGTCATGTTAAAAACGTGAGTTTTTTCAGTTTAGCATTTAGTGGCGTTTTGCCACGTTTTTTCGTGTTTGCTTTTTTTAGAGGTTTTTTTGACCACAAAATCTTTTTTGGGTTACAAAAAGTCCAAAAACACTGGTTTGCCACGATTTACCACGTTTTACCACTATTTCTGGGGAGTTTTCCAGCCAAAAAACGCCCCTGCCAAAAAACGTTGATTACAATCTATGTGTGCATAGACACATAGGATAACATGCTGGAGAGTTTACTGGCTGTAGAAAAAAAAGGTCAAAAGCCAAATGCAGCCACTGTAAAAACGTCCCGTATGCATGAGGACTAAAAAAAATGCTATATAAACAAAACACTGAGTACAAAAGCCTTATTTCATAAATAAACCGTGCTGCTGTAAACCTACATAACCAATATATAAGACATGACCATGATAAATATTATAGTAATACAAAATAACATGAAAACAAAGTATTCATATATCCAGTGAATAGATCCAAGTTCAAAAGTCCCAGATGAAAAGGTGCTCCTGCAGGAGAAGGTAAAGCAAGTACTCCACTGCTCAGTGCCTCCAGTGTTCCCATACAGACAGACACCCACCACAAGTTGTTGACCTTCTATTGCTAGTCAGGTCAGTAGCACTTGTGTTTGGGGATATACCTCTAAGTCTCCAATGGACTGTTCCTACGGGTGCTTCTCAGATATTTTGTTTGCGCCATGCATGCAAACAAAATATGAGGGAGGGTCTCATAGTGTAAAACCTCATTGATTTTATTAAAACACACAGAAGTATTACAAAAAATTCACACTCTCATTTGTAGGTGCCTATAAGAACCAGCACTGGGTATGCATGGCTTGTATAGGGTGGTAAGGATGGCCATAGCTGTACATGTGTAAGTAACCAGCCTGTGCTCCAACGGGTCCATGTGGCATCACCAGAAGTGACATCAGTGCGTAGACCACGCCTCCACCATTTCATCCTGATTGGACATCTTCAGAAAGACATCCAATGTTGACAAAACCAGTTGAGGTGTGGTCTACGTGCTGACATCACATCTGGTGATGTCACATCCTCCTGCTGGAGCACACGCTGGTTTCTTACACATGAAGTAAGAACTTGTGTCAGTTACAATGGACAATAATCCACAGAGTATTGTATCTGAAAGTCCATATTCTGAACAGTAGGAACACGTAACATCCAGAGAACCATCAAACTTTCTATATTCTCCAAAAAGGAACACGAATACATTGTACAGTTTTCATAGCATGTCTCAATGAGGGGACTCTGCATTATCTTACAATCTATGAACTCGTGGGAGGATTTATAAAGGGAGTTCAGCTTTAAGAATAAAGGAATACTTCTGAGTGTTTAGGAGAGTAACATACAGTATATGGACACATGACTTACAAATATGCAGCCCACTGGAAAGCGTCCAGGGCAAAGGAGGAACATTATCCAAATAAAATGGACTCTGTATATATCCAGAGCATGGCCTTATAGTGAGCACTTCATCATCTTCTGAAATGAACAATGAGGACAACACAAATAGTAGAGAACATTTCACTATATTTTATGTAGAGTATGGCAAGCATCTGGGAGGAGGAACATCAAAGTCCCACATAACCAACAAAGGTTTAAGTGATGGAACAATATGATTGATGCCCTGCACAAAAGCTCACAACAGGGAGTGTGAAATAATGGCTTTCTGAAAGAACATCAAGGCTAAATATTGATCCTTGATCATACTCAAGGCCATCCCTTATCAACTCAGTTGGAATTGGAGAAATGCCAAGAATTGGTCCACATTGTACGCACATAATACTCATGAGGATGAATCGAAAAGCCTCACACCATGCAAATAAGACTTAGATAAATCATCTTTCTTGCTTTCAGCTTGGTAGGAATGACTGAACTTAATAACTGAACTGAATATCTTCCTCAGAAGTAAGCTTTCCAGGTGTCCTATAGCAGGGGGACTTTGGAAATGCAAGAGCTCCAACCAGAGCCAGGCTCTTGGGAGCAGTGGACTGGCCAAATGCAGGGCCATCTTTTGAAAATGATGGTCCTTCACCACCAACACCAAAGAACCTCTGGTAAGGTGGAAAGTTTGGGACATGTAGGAATCCCTTATGCCCACTGATGACAGGAATCCCCCTAACTGGAGAGAGAGGTCAAATATGGGTGAAATTTGCCCTTCAGTTTTACAGTTGTAGAGAGGCTACAGCAGAACTTCTTTTTCTCTGGAATCATAATAAGAACTCCCTGAGAAGGAAGATGATTGAGAGCTTGCAAAAGAGACACATTTCTTTTGCAGATAAAAGAAATATTTAAAAGTGTGAATTGTGGAGGAGGAAAGCTCTGAAATTGCAGCTTTTAGCCCTGAGCCAATGCACAGCAAACTCACTTGTCCTCTATGACCACCGGTCACATAAGGCTTTCATTTAGACAAGAGATTGTCGCACCTACAGAGGGCATATACCACTACATAATTAATCATTCTCCAGTGGGTATTGCTGGGCAAATCTCTTCCGTGGAATGAACACATTGTCAGGAGAACCCAGCTTGCATTCAAAATTTCCTTAAAGTGGAGTTTCACTCACCTGTCAAAAAAAAATAAAAGTCAGCAGCTACAAAAACTGTAAAAAAAAAAATAGCCATTTACCTGTCCCTCGGCCCCGTGGTGTGTCCCCCGCAGCCCATTTGACCGGCTGTCCTGGATTCCAGGAGGCCGGCATCTTCAGTGTGGGCACTCGGCTGTGATATCTTGTGGCTTCACAGCCGGGTACCCACTGCGCATGCGCGAGTAATACTGCACTCCGTGAATGGTCCTGTAGTCTTTTGGGACCTGTCACGTGTCCCAAGGACAACAGAGAGGGAGGGCACCATCTGTTTCTTTTTGCCTAGGCGATCGGACCGGAAATGGGAGCGGGTACCTGTCAAATTCGGGTACCCTCCCCCCCCCCCACTCCCCAAAGGTGCCAATCCTTAATGGGGAATGGGGGAGCAGTCCTTAAAGCAAAACGTCCCCTTTTGCGTGAGGATGAACAGGGAACTATGAGGACCTTGTGGTGCCTGTCATGACCCAGGGGTGGACTTTCTGAGAAGAGAAGTGCCTCCTCAAGAAATTGCCTGAACATTTTCTGAGTCTGGCAAAGAGTCCTTGGAAAACTGAATCTTCTGCCTCTATATCCTCAGGTATGCTGTAGTCCATTTCAGCGTCATCCCCTGCAAGTTCCTCCTCCCCTAAAAATATGCAAGAAGGGAAGGAAAAGCCTAATTTCATAAGCATGATGGTTCCTGTAATGCAGGCAAAAACTCTTCTTTTGTCACAGAGGAACTGGAGGAAAGGTGCCGCTGAGGTAGTGTAAGTACCTGATAAGAGAAGAGAGTCAGAACCTCAAGGAATACATTGAACCCCTGGGGAACAGTACCAGGGGATCACACCTAGGTTCTTTCCTACCTGACTGAGGTATTAGGGACCCACCCCCCTGTGTCCCCACTTCTCTGCCATCTGTTAAACACATGGATTGCTCACACCACAAATGGGACAATCCCAGCCAGTTGAGAGTACACTGTGCAACCACCAACAGCGCACAGGTTACACTAGGAGACTAAGACACCAGCATCCCCACCAACTTCCACAGGTGTACTCACATGATCCTGGAGGCCCGATGAGGATGGGAGTGTCAAGGATAAACATTGCTTCAACTGTATCTATACTTTGGGATGTCAGTGTTAACTGGGGAGTGTCACTTCCATAGCTGAAGCTGCTGCGGTCTTTCCTGCACCACCAGGTTATCCTGATGCTGTTACAAAGCAGGCAGTATTGCTGCTGCCATAACACCCCACTTCTGTAAGGCCTCCAGGTGGCTTCTCAGCACTGCCACTGAAACATGGTGATGGAGCCGCCTGAAAAGCAGCCAGGATTTCTTAATTCCTCCTCATTGTGGTTCTACCACATCCTGGAGGGAGCGCAGTGCAGGCCAGGCAGCCTGGCCAAAAGCAGGGACACAAGATGACACCACATCAGCAGCCACTTCTCCAACAATAAACATACTGAACAAGTAAAAATAGCAAATAATCCCACGGGGTCAATTCCCTAACCCTATTGTCCATGTACCAAAGGAGAGGGGGGAGGGGAAAACTAGACAATTACCAACAGGACTACCAGGGGCTACCAGTCTAGCCTCAGTGCCTCTCCCCTTCCCAGGGGAAGGGATCCAATTTTCACCCCTTATGATGAGCCTTAAGGATCTCCCATGCTAGGATTCATTATCTTGGACCTGTATAGCACCCTACTGGACCACACCTTGGCAATAAATCAATGTGCAAGGTTCCATAAACTCAAGGTCCTGTTCGAATACATTACAGGCTGTCCCCACATCTCGTCCTCTCTGTCCAGTGCAGGGGTCCAGGTAGCAGTTTTCTAAATGATAATAACTGTAGGAATGAATCCCTATAGGACCATTCTCCACATCCCAGTTGTAACTGTTGAGAATCTGGTAACATCATGCAGAGAGCTACACAGCAGAGACCATCAACTTCTGACAATGGCAAAAAAAACAAGATCCTTCTTGTATGGAAGGGTTATATAGGAAGGGACTTCCTGTTATGTTGCCAGTGTCCAATCACCTGTCGGTGGTGTATAACCCTATGAGTAGGGATTATTATGGCTGCTATGTGTCCCATAATGTACGATAAAGAAAAATAGTTTTATTGTTAAAGAATTACCACTGATTGAGAAATATTAACAGGATGCTAGAAATGAAAATACCCTAAAAAATTATACACCCATTAAAAATACTCTTGCTATTTACAATAACAGAAGCAGAAAATGAAGCTTATATTAGGTGATTGTAAACCTGTCGTCCAATTGTTATGGAAAATACAGTAATCGAGGTTTATGTTTATCTATTGTGTGGGGTCGTCAGGCCATCACCTTGCATTTTGCACACATGCTAATGTTGTTAGTGAATGTGATGTATGTAATGCGTGCATGACATCTACGTGATGATGTCATCGTGTGAGATACGTGTAACATATGTAAAGGAAGTGGATCCAAAAAGACCTATAAAAAGCAGTCGTCCTAATTGACAGTGGCACCTATTATTTGTGTGTATGTGAAGGGTAATCACATTTTTGGAGTATGTTTATGGCAATATAGAAGTACTTTTTGTAACTTCAGCCAATAGACAGCGATGAAACTTGTATATGTTGGGTGAAGGATTATCGGTTGGGATGATAATGCCAATGTTAAGGAACTTGCTTCATGCTTAAATGTGCAATTATGTGATAAAATGGTTTTGGGGGAAAAGCTAAGATATTTTAGAGGATATTCAATTTTGGGAGAGATGTTTCTGCATGAGTTAATTGCTTGTTTTATCCAGGAGTGCAAGTAAAATCTATACTTACCTGATCCTTCCATCCTCCGGAAAACAGTGCTTCCCCATGTCCAGCGGTGGACTGTTCCTGGCGTCCTCGCATCCAGAGCCGGTCTATGGGCATGAAGACGTCAGGAACTTACCCCAATTAATGTCAGGACAGTAATGTGATATAAATTAAGTTACGTTGTATAATAAGTTCCTTACCCATAATGACAAACGTAGATTCATTATCTGCAAAAGTGTAAGAGGAAAGTGTTAGAGAATTGTACAATAAGATCTACAATGCAGTTATTTTATTACACAATTGGTTCATTTATTATTATTTTACCTTCTTCTATCCATGTTAAGCATTGTTATTTGAAACTGCAAGAGTAATGAACAGTAAATTGATTGATCAGTATAAAGAACGCTTCTCCCAATCCTGTTCCTAATAACATGACAGGTCCTCTCACCCCAATCCTGTCCATAATAACATGACAGGTCCTCTTACCCCAATCCTGTCCATAATAACATGACAGGTCCTCTCACCCCAATCCTGTCCATAATAACATGACAGGTCCTCTTACCCCGATCCTGTCTATAATAACATGACAGGTCCTCTTACCCCGATCCTGTCCATAATAACATGACAGATCCTCTTACCCCAATCCTGTCCATAATAACATGACAGGTCCTCTTACCCCGATCCTGTCTATAATAACATGACAGGTCCTTTTACAACACAGAGTTCTGTACAGAGGGAGCCATCTGTCAGTTTCTCATCCCTGCTTTGCTGAAAGATCTTTTAGTATAGGCAGCACACAGTCAGGGGCGGACTGACCATTATGAAACTCGGGCACTGCCTGAGGGCCCCGGGGTCAGTAGGGGGCCCCATGAGATGCCCCTGGTACCTTTTTCATAGGCTTTTTTGAGTTTGGGCAAGGACACAGGGGCCCCATGATCCCCTATTGCCCGGGGGCCCCATAAGTTGTCAGTCCACCCCTGCACACAGTACAGACATTATGTATAGTTAGGCACACATTTAACCCCTTGATCACCCTGGATGTTAACCCCTTCCTAGCCGGTGTCATTAGTGCAGTGACAGTGTATAGTATTATCATGAGTGACGTTGGATCCACTTCGGGGGACTTTTTTTAAAGTTTATATTTAATAAAGAACTTGTCAAGGACAGCCTCCTGTCATTTTTACACTACACTTTTTTTTGTGAATAGGTAGCATACTCATTGACATGGGGGGGGGGGGGTGGCTGGAATCTGGGGGCCCCCTAGTTAAAGAGGACTTCCGGATTCCGATAAGCCCCCCACCCCCAGACTCCCACAACCACAGTCTAGGGTTGTGGGGAAGAGGTCCTTGTACCCATCAACAAGCACAACCTCCATTTTTGGGCATGTTGCCTGATATGGTTCAGTAGGGGGAGGGTGGCGCTCGCTCATCCCCTCCTTTTTCTGACCTGCTGGGCTGCATGCTTGGATAAGGGTCTGGTATGGATTTTGGGGGGGAACCCTCATGCCATTTAAAAAAAAATGTTAGCACGGGGGTTCCCCTCAAAATCTATACCAGACCCAAAGTGCTTGGCATGGATGGGGGGAAACCACATCGTTTTTTTTTTAAATGTTTAATTGTCGGGCAATGCCAACAATTATTTTTACATCTTTTAACCCCACTGACAGCTGAATCATGAATGAATGTCTCACTACTAAAATACCGCATGACAGAATAATATAACTCCTGTGGTATTGTAGTAACTGAGCGTATCTTATCACATACTCAGATGCAGTAAGATACCGCTCAGTATATTGTTCCTGTTCGAAGTTCACGGTCGAACATTCTGTAGGTTTGAACTGAAGGGGGGTGTTCGGCCCATCACTAATTGTTGTATGTCAGCTTCCCATCTTCATGTTAAAATACATTGGAGGTCGCGGGTGATTTACTGAAAATGTTAATTCTCCTACGCTAGTTCTGACCTTCGGACTTCCTCCAACACTGACTTAGAACAAACATGATGCAAGTTTATCGTAAAAACAAAAGTCCTGATCTGCAAACTGTTCAGGGTCTGTGGAGGAGGGTCAGCCTGGCAAGAAGAATATGCAAAAGAAAGGCCATTAATGCCCCTTGCTCCAGGCTTCCTCTGGATGGTGTAGACAGTAAAGGGGAGAAGGTTAGGGGAAGGTGAGGGAGCCGAGACATGACCTCTGTATCAGAAAATGCTGTGCCCCTGACATAGGAAGATGAATGAAAAACACACAGAATTGTTAATAAAATAAAGGAAAAAGTCACAAACAACTGGATGAGATGATTCTGCAGAGTTTGGTGATCCCGTCTGCAATGGTGAGATCAGATCCCCATGAGGTAAAGGTTCAGGTAAAATGCTACATAACGAGAGTCAATATTATCATCCCGGAGTGGCTTACCATTTGTGAAATGATCCCCTTCCAGTGTAAAGGCCTGAACCTGGACATCTTGGAGCACGACGCTCACATTGGGACCAATCCTCAATATCACTTCTTCAGAAGTAAATGAATGTCCAAGTGGGGTAACCCAGGATTTTAGTAACACAAAGTCTCTTATGTCAGTCTCATCTGTAAACCAAAAACACATAGATTACATGTGAGCATGACTGCCAACTGGAAGAAGACAAATGATGTATCATCAGAGGATGGTATACATAGGAGACAAGGCTGGACATGGCTAGAGATGGTATACAAAGAGAATGATGCTATACCTGTATAGACTAATCTACTGTACAAGGCAGCCCAGCTGAGCACCATGAGGGCCATTACCCAAGCTAACAATTACAAAATATAAGCAGGGTGAACAAGATCAATGCATGGATACAAGGCTGAGCTCAGCTAGGACTATTATACCAGGAACCCTTCATAAAGAGCACAGCAGGTGTACAGACCAGGGAACTCAACTCAGGGATGGTGGGAGCCCCTCATAAAGGGGAAAACAAGTGTACAGGTTCTGGAGCTCATTGCAGGGATCTCACCAGTAGGCTCTTTAAAAGACAGAAAAGACTGCGGGGTGTAACACCACTAGCCTCCACCACTGGTCAGTTGAATAAACTTCATGTTTAATAAATATTAATAAATTAGAATTATTTATTGTATTACCTTCTTTCCGTATGCGAGTATAAATCTCCTCCAGGTAAAACGAACTCTTCATCTTGTTCTACAAAAGAATAGTACAAATGGGTCCTTCAATACAATTGTTACTAGTTGTGTCCCACATATTATACTGTATGTATTACTGCTGGTGCAATGCATTGTGTCATGCTTTTGGGCACCTTTGCAGCCCATTTCCATGAATTGCCCCCCCCCCCCCCAGGACAGAGGGTGGAGTAGGGGGTGGAGCTAATAGCGGTGTGATAAGTAAAACCGTTCTCCAGGCTTGTCCTTCAGGAGCCACAGGAGCCAGTGATAGCAGAGAGATGGATGTGGAGAAGATCTGACAGTGTTCTCAGCCCTCCTGGAACTATGAAGCTATTGTACACTGTAGACTTTGCAGAGATAGCGAGTAATAAAGGTTCTGGAGCAGAGCGAGCCAATCTCATCACTCTGCTGGCATTGATCACTTTGTAAGCCCCCCATGTGATGACTGTAGGACCCCCACTAATAGGAGGACCATCCGGGAGAGGAGAGAGGACATATGAGAAAGACTATCCTCCCTCCACCGGCCATGTCTGTACCAGTCAGTATGCACTGCTCTCCTACATGGAGCCTGGACCTAATGGGTGCACAGTGCTCTGCGCTCTGCAGGGGAGGGGACAGTGAAGTCAACACAAAGAAAGGAGGAACGGGCTGGGATGGTGAGAAAAGTGGGCGGGCATTGTGACAGACAGCAAGAGGAGGAGGGGAGCTCCAAAAATGGACAATGCTGGTTGTCCTAGATCATCATCATCATATGGTGCCACCAACACCATAACAACCATTGAGGCTATGCAGCCATGCTGCCTGCACCCAGAAACATGTGATGTTGTGTGGCCCAGATGCCTGCACCCAGAAACATGTGATGTTGTGTGGCCCAGATGCCTGCACCCAGAAACATGTGATGTTGTGTGGCCCAGATGCCTGCACCCAGAAACATGTGATGTTGTGTGGCCCAGATGTCTGCACCCAGAAACATGTGATGTTGTGTGGCCCAGATGCCTGCACCCAGAAACATGTGATGTTGTGTGGCCCAGATGCCTGTACCCAGCAATATGTGATGTTGTGTGGCCAGATGCCTGCACCCAGAAACATGTGATGTTGTGTGGCCCAGATGCCTGCACCCAGAAACATGTGATCTTGTGTGGCCAGGTGCCTGCACCCAGAAACATGTGATGTTGTGTGGCCAGGTGCCTGCACCCAGAAACATGTGATGTTGTGTGGCCCAGATGCCTGCACCCAGAAACATGTGATGTTGTGTGGCCCAGATGCCTGCACCCAGCAATATGTGATGTTGTGTGGCCAGATGCCTGCACCCAGAAACATGTGATGTTGTGTGGCCCAGATGCCTGCACCCAGAAACATGTGATGTTGTGTGGCCAGGTGCCTGCACCCAGAAACATGTGATGTTGTGTGGCCAGGTGCCTGCACCCAGAAACATGTGATGTTGTGTGGCCCAGATGCCTGCACCCAGAAACATGTGATGTTGTGTGGCCAGGTGCCTGCACCCAGAAACATGTGATGTTGTGTGGCCAGATGCCTGCACCCAGAAACATGTGATGTTGTGTGGCCCAGGTGCCTGCACCCAGAAACATGTGATGTTGTGTGGCCCAGATGCCTGCACCCAGAAACATGTGATGTTGTGTGGCCCAGATGCCTGCACCCAGAAACATGTGATGTTGTGTGGCCCAGATGCCTGCACCCAGAAACATGTGATGTTGTGTGGCTCAGATGCCTGCACCCAGAAACATGTGATGTTGTGTGGCCAGGTGCCTGCACCCAGAAACATGTGATGTTGTGTGGCCCAGATGCCTGCACCCAGAAACATGTGATGTTGTGTGGCCCAGATGCCTGCACCCAGAAACATGTGATGTTGTGTGGCCCAGATGCCTGCACCCAGCAATATGTGATGTTGTGTGGCCAGGTGCCTGCACCCAGAAACATGTGATGTTGTGTGGCCAGGTGCCTGCACCCAGAAACATGTGATGTTGTGTGGCCCAGATGCCTGCACCCAGAAACATGTGATGTTGTGTGGCCAGGTGCCTGCACCCAGAAACATGTGATGTTGTGTGGCCAGGTGCCTGCACCCAGAAACATGTGATGTTGTGTGGCCCAGGTGCCTGCACCCAGAAACATGTGATGTTGTGTGGCCCAGATGCCTGCACCCAGAAACATGTGATGTTGTGTGGCCCAGATGCCTGCACCCAGAAACATGTGATGTTGTGTGGCCCAGATGCCTGCACCCAGAAACATGTGATGTTGTGTGGCTCAGATGCCTGCACCCAGAAACATGTGATGTTGTGTGGCCAGGTGCCTGCATCCCAGCAACCATTGACACGTAAAGGCTAATGCAGGCCATAGATAAAAAAAAATGAAAAATCGGTCTTTTAATAGGCCGACGTTACCACCAATGGTAAAAAAAAAAATCGTCCGATTTTCGTCCCGTCTACGGCTGGCATTTAAACTTCTGTCCCTTGCAGAGAGCTCCGCTATTAAATTTGACATGAAAAAGTCTTGTGGTTGCAACAATGTATCTATTTGTATCCATTTCAGATACAGATGTTTTTATTCGGATACAAATAGATACATTGTTGCAACTGCAATACTTTTTCATGTCAAATATAATAGCGGATTGGATTTCTTCTTCTTCTTTTTCTTCTTCTTCTTCTTGTAGGTCATGGCTCATGTGCAGATTTTTTATCGGTAAAACGATCGACCGATTTGCCCATCATTGCCGGGAAAACCGGCTGATCGGCAAAATTGGCCGTTTTTTTCAAACTTTACCAATTAAAAAAATGTGCCAAAACTCTGAAAAATGGCTGACCAATTAACCCATTAACAGTGCGAAAATCGTCCGATTTTTTTTTCCGTCCGAAAAATCGGCTGATTTTCGACCCGTCTATGGCCTGCATAAGTTCACCTTTTCAGGCAGAATTTGACTTTTCATAATAAATAGAAGCCTTTTCTAATATTTTTCTGCCCAAACCATCCTAATGTGCTTATCTCTCACAGTCCATGGCAGCCTTCAGGCCCGGATCACGTTAGTGTATCCCACGGGCTGTTGTGGCCACGTTTCACCCATGGAAACCATGTTGTAATTTTGACCATGGGCTTTCTGTGTGGTTCCCGCACCCACAATCACATGGTGATCATGTTGTGGGATGTGATGCGTGGGGGTGCCATTCATAATTAACGCCACCCCCCCACAAGAGAAACACAATATGACTGTGGGTGGTTGCAGGGACAGGTGTGATTATTGCAGCAGTCGCAGTCATAGTGTGAACCAGGGGTCAGTCTGCACCTCTCTGGTCAGAATTTTAAACAATACATTCTGGAGCCATCACTTCCTGTAGCATCATGTGACCATCCAAGAAACTTCATATTCCATTGTGCACTGTCATAATGTATCAAAAATGGAGTGTTTTACTTCTCTGGACCTCACCTCCCTCATCACTATACCCCCTCCTTTTTATTTCCACCCACTTTCCTACTTCTTCCTTTAAGGTAGCCATACACCATACAATCTGATTGTACAGTCTCCTTTAGATCTCCCATCAGCTTTACAGCATAATGGCCATCCGGATTTGATACAAACTGAGTAGGTTTTTCTGGTGGGTCCTCCTGTTCTATAATTTTGGTAAATTTAAAGGAAATTGTTCAGATATTGTATGTAACACCCTGCTGTAATACTGGCTGCAGGATGTTAAATGGACACAAGATGGCAGTGTTGTGCAGCTCAGTTATACAGACTTTGTTGAAGAAAAGCTTTGTTGGACTTGTAGGCTGATAGCAGGACTTTGCTGCTTAATAATGAGCTAACAAACTACATTTCCCAGAGGGACTGGCTAAGGGGGCGGGGACAGCTAAATACAGAAGCCTGGGAATCAGAGGACACGACATGAACAGTGAGAGCCAGAGAGCAGGTGTGAGGAGATGGCTGTGCGGGATACTGGAGAGCCGAGCTGGACCAGACTGCAGAGAGTGAAAGAGAGGAGGAATCATTGACCGCTGACAAGCCGGACTGACAATCCTGCGAGCAGGCAGACCGAAGTGCTTTCATCTGCATTGCTCTATGATGGAGGGATTGAGGGAACACGGGGGCCCCCTACAGAGAGACTATCTGCTATATGACCGAGGCTACCAATCAGGTGAGAGAGCTCCATACTCAAATCATCTAAGTTACAAGTGACATTACTAAGCTCAATGTCTTTCTTTCCCGTTCAGCACCCTCTGCTTCACAAGTTATTGTGCTAAGGCTGAGATTGTCTGGCCTATCCTGCCCTGTGGCCTACTGATTATTACACTCTCAGCACATTGAATCTCAGGATTCTGCTGCAATATATGCATTCTGCAGATCAAGATACATTCATGTCTCAGTTACAGTCTGTTCTACTCATCAAGGAACTTCCTTATCACCCTAGATTGACACCTTTTAATGAGGAATGAACCCCTCCTAACACTGCTTCCTCCTCGTTCCACAATCTCAGTCTAATCTCAGATTTTACTCTGTGTGGTAAAGAAATATCATCCAAATTCAACCTCACTTAAAGGAGAAGTTCCCTTCCTTTGTGTTTACACTCTCTTGAAGAAATCTTGCCTCTACATCAAGAAAAATTTAAACCCTCCTGTGCACCAACTAGGGCCCCATCAAGCATGCAGAAGATTGGACACCTCTGTGTTAAAGGGACAAAATGGACAAAAAAGGGACATTGATATATCTAATTAAATACCCCCTTTTTCAGAGTTAAACCCAGCCCCCAGTAACTGAGAGCCCAAACATGATTTGCAGGACATCTAAGAATTGATTGAAGTGGTGCTGAGTTGCAACCCTTATTAGAGTCTTCTGAGAGTGTTATCTGTTACCCCAGTGTTTCTCAACCTTTTTTCAGTCAAGGCCCCCTTTAAAATTATGAACAGTCTTGAGGCATCCCATTCTAAAATGTGAAAAACTGTTCTAATAGTTCTATATAACGCAGCGACACCCACACATGTACAGTCAAGTCCATAAATATTGGGACATGGACACAATTCTAACATTTTTGGCTCTATACACCACCGCAATGGATTTGAAATAAAACAAAGAAGATGTGCTTTAACTGCAGACTGTCAGCTTTAATTTGAGGGTATTTACATCCAAATCAGGTGAACGGTGTAGGAATTACAGCAGCTTGCATATGTGCCTCCCACTTGTTAAGGGACCAAAAGTAATGGGACAATTGGCTTCTCAGCTGTTTCATGGCCAGGTGTGTGTTATTCCCTCATTATCCAAATTACAATGAGCAGATAAAAGGTCCGGAGTTCATTTCAAGTGTGCTATTTGCATTTGGAATCTGTTGCTGTCAACTCTCAAGATGAGATCCAAAGAGCTGTCACTATCAGTGAAGCCATCATTAGGCTGAAAAAACAAAACAAACCCATCACAGAAATAGCAAAAACATTAGGCGTTGCCAAAACAACTGGTTGAAACATTTTTAAAAAGAAGGAACGCACCGGTGAGCTCAGCAACACCAAAAGACCCGGAAGACCACGGAAAACAACTGTGGTGGATGAGCGAAGAATTCTTTCCCTGGTGAAGAAAACACCCTTCACAACAGTTGGCCAGATCAAGATCACTCTCCAGGAGGTAGGTGTATGTGTGTCAAAGTCACCAATCAAGAGAAGACTTCACCAGAGTGAATACAGAGGGTTCACCACAAGATGGAAACCATTGGTGAGCCTCAAAAACAGGAAGGCCAGATTAGAGTTTGCCAAACGATATCTAAAAAAGCCTTCACAGTTCTGGAACAACATCCTATGGACAGATGAGACCAACATCAACTTGTACCAGAGTGATGGGAAGAGAAGAGTATGGAGAAGGAAAGGAACTGCTCATGATCCGTCGCATACCACCTCATCAGTGAAGCATGGTGATGGTAGTGTCATGGCGTGGGCATGTATGGCTGCCAATGGAACTGCTTCTCTTGTATTTATTGATGATGTGACTGCTGACAAAAGCAGCCGGATGAATTCTGAAGTGTTTCGGGAATATTATCTGCTCATATTCAGCCAAATGCTTCACAACTCATTGGACGCTTCACAGTGCAGATGGACAATGACCCAAAGCAGTAGTATTCCAATGTTTCTCTTCTCCCTCAGCTTTTCTCCATCACTGAGCTAATGTGACCCCAAAAGTGATGGAGAGGGCAGGGAGAGGGTTAAACCAGGATGCTGTATAGGCAGCTGACGTCCTCCTTATCCACTGATGATGTCATTGGTTGTCAGAACGCCGGCAGCTAGAAGGTCGTAATGCTGCACAATGAAAACCTGTGGCTTTGTGTAACTAAACGACAGGCTTGTTCCACCCGCTGGCTTGTATACAAGTTTTGGGCAATTTTTGGACATTTTTGCCAAGGCATCCCTGAAGAAACCCCAAGGCACCCCTGAAGAAACCCCCAGGCACCCCTGAAGAAACCCCCAGGCACCTCTGGGTACCTGGGCACCCTGGTTGGGAATAGGCTGTGTTCTCCAATGCACATGTTCTCTTGTCATTTTATTGTGCTGCATTCTGACCTCAATATCGGCAAAATATCAATCCACTCTAAACTGTGTGTGAGTCTAGTTTATGGTTTTATCCAGGGGGTGCTCCTGGTCCAAGGTCTAGGGTGGAGTCAGCGGGGGTGGGGCTTTCAAGGCAGGCTCAGGACAGACAGGGAACCTGACAAATACTCAAGGGGGTAGGTCTACATATACAATCAGGTTGCGTAGTGTGTGGCCAGCTTTATACAAGTACATAGGAGAAAGCGGATGGAGACACTCGGTGGTCATTGTCCCTGTGCAAACACACCAATGTCACTTTCAGGCCCCATCCACACCTCGTGTAGTGGGGCGCATGTTCTTGGGCAGAGTTTTTCCCTTGACACTCATAGGGCAGCCCATTGATTTCGATGGCCTTCTCTTTGAGCAACAAATGTGGCAAAGTACCTCTTGGGACAGTTTGGCATGTTGCTGTTTGCACATTTTTTACTGCGTTTTTTGCTGCATTTGTCTCACGTTTTTTCACTCGGCAAGATGTGTGTTTGCTTCCATGTTTGGAGTGTTATTAACAATTAGTGACACTGAAAGCGTGACTAGGTGTATAAATATGGTCATACACTATGCAATCTGATTGTATGATTTCTGTACAATCGTCTTTAGATTTACCAACACTATATAATAGGACACACCTATCAATCCAATCACTCTGTGTCCAATCAGGCAGGCCCTTGAGCTACATAATTGATGGTAGAGCTAAAGGAGCATATAGAAAATGGGATAACCGGGACACTACCAAATGTGGACTATAATGAAAATTGTATTGAAAATAAGGGAAAACCCTAGAGAGGGGGTCAAAAATATAATAGACTAAATAGTAGCCCCCATGTATATAGCCGACTCACTTGGAAATAGTCATGTGGTGTCCTCAGGGCCCAAACATAACTGAGGGAACAAGGGAAACAATGACGAAGGCAAAGAGTGTCTGGGACAGACGGGTCCAAAAAAGGTCAAACTGCGGCTTGTATTATAACCTCTGACCTCTTTTGGACCCGCTTGACCCAGACACTCTTTGCCTTCGTCATTGTTTCCCTTATTCCCTAGAGCTAAAGGAGATTGTACAATCAGGTTGTATAGTGTATGATGAGCTTTACAGACTTCCAGGGACACACTGTGGAGCACCGTAGTAGTTCATTGAAGCTTCCTGTCAGAATATCTGCTTGACCGTACACCCCATACATCCCTTACAATCCCGTACACCCCATACATCCCGTACATCCCGTACATCCCATACACCCCATACATCCCGTACATCCCGTACGTCCCATACATCCCATACATTCCGTACATCCGGTACATCCCTCACATCCCGTACACCCCATACATTCCATACATCCCTCACATCCCGTACACCCCATACATTCCGTACATCCCATACATCCGGTACATCCCTCACATCCCGTACACCCCATACATTCTGTACATCCCTCACATCCCGTACACCCCATACATTCCGTACATCCCTCACATCCCGTACACCCCATACATTCTGTACATCCCTCACATCCCGTACACCCCATACATTCCGTACATCCCTCACATCCCGTACACCCCATACATTCCGTACATCCCGTACATCCCGTACACCCCATACATTCCATACATCCCGTACATCCGGTACATCCCACACACCCCATACATTCTGTACATCCCGTACATCCGGTACATTTCATACATCCCATACATCTCATACATCCCGTACACCCCATACACCCCATACATCCCATACACTCCATACACCCCATACATCCTGTACATCCCGTACATCCCACACATCCCATACACTCCATACACCCCATATATCCTGTACATCCCGTACAACCCATACATTCCATGCATTCCGTACATCCCATACATCTCATACACCACATACACCCTGTACATCCCGTACAACCCCATAAACCCCATACATCCCATACATACCATACCTCCCATACACCCTGTACATCCCACACATCCCATACACCCTATAGACCCCATACATCCAACACATCCTGTACACCCTGTACATCTCATACACCTTATACACCACATACACCCCGTACATCCCATACATCTCATACACCTTATACACCCCATACACCCCGTACATACCATACATCTCATATGGCAAGCAGGTATTCTGACAGGTCTGCAGGAGACCTGCATGACATCAGCAATCTACTGATCTCTGGTGCAATGCTTTCCAGGCTCTTTTGGACAAAAATAATAAATGCACATTGTTTTACTTGCAAAAAAATGTACATTTATTATTTTTGTCCAAAAGGTGATCTTATCCTTTAAGCTATCTTTGGATCCTGCTGGATTAGTACATTGCACACGGGGATCCTGTCCATACAGGCCGGGTCACGGCATAAAGTGGTATTTGAAACAGACCATTGCTACCTAATACAAAATTCCAAACTGTCCGCCTCATATTGTCTGATATCTGTAGATCACATATCCCCTCTTATTAAAAACAGCTTCCCATGATACCGACCTGTTGTCATCTCTGTACCCCCTGGACAGTCTGGGGTTTTTCAGACATATTGTACCCTCCATGTCCCATCATTACACCCCTCCCCCAGTCTGTGCCCTCCATACCTCTCTGAATGTCAGGGAAAGATGTCCTCCTGGAAAGTACAGTCTCAGCCCCACGTCATCATGATTACAATGTCCATAAACCTTTGTGGTTGGAGGTGATGGGATGGTGATCTGTGGAACACAACAAGCACATGGATCAGTGTGAGACAGACCGGGGCCATGACCTAAAAATGCTTTTATGGCAAACTGCATAACATTTGTGTAGCTCCCTCCTAGTTTGGTGCTAGGTTTACATAGTGAGCTTTAGCTTGGTATTTGATAGGTAAATGTAATATCCCACTGTAGTCTGAGTGGCTGTAAAAAGCATGGTCAGATCTCTGTACTCGGTGAGCTGTGATCACTTAGTTAGGTCTGCTCTGTGTGCTCAGCTGCTACCAGTCTACCTATAGCTTCCTCTGTATCCAGGAGACTGTAGAGGTTTCTGGATGATAGGTGTGGCATTATGCAGAAGGTAACATGAATATTGATAGAGCCCCAACCTATTGACCAGGGAGAGGCTCTGAAGGCATGCTGGGTAGCAGGATTTATTCAGTGAGCACTGAAGTTCTGGATCTTTCCTGCATAGGATCGTCCAAGCCTGAGAGAGGGCACACTGCCCTCCCAGACAACTACTGCCATGTGGCTTCAGGAGGGTGACCTGAGGGCCTGAATGCTAAGTCCTGGGTTCTGCTGTGCTGACTGAGGGGCCGTCTACTGAAGATCTGGTCTGGTATCACGGAGGAAGGCATCCAGCTACTCTTAGGCCTTGTGAGTACAGACACCCCTAAAGGATCTTAGAGACTAAGTGCTGGTTAACCCCTTCTAATGCTAGGGAGTCAGGTGCGGGTCTACCACAGGGCTGGTGTCCACCTGGCCTACATTTAAATGGGGTATTGCTCTGGGGCTCTAAAGAAGTTACTGATACTACCACTGTTACTGCTACTACTACTACCATTTACTACTGCCCTAAAGCTGAAGGCCGATTGTTTGATTCAAGCAGAAACTCTGACATAGCTTGCTCTAAAGATTAGATAAAGTTCTCAAGTGTACATAGATCTTATTTTTGGAGTATCCCACTCATCTCCCTCATCCCTATCCCAATTCTCCAAAAGTATTAAACACAACACCCCTATACTGGTTATTGGAGAAACGTGTGAATGAGTCCATGTGGCTGCAGGGCAAAGTAACTGGGAAGGAACTGGACAGTATGCCCATCAAAAAAGGAACAAGAAAAGATTGGGATTTTCATGATCTGAACACCTTCTCTCAGAACAAAGACAACACTTTAAAAAAATAAACATCAACTTTTATTACAAAATTAAGTTCATAAAGGACTGAAAGAATCGAACCCTCATATTTGTCACTAGTAGCTCCAGTGTGAAACGCGTTGGACCTTGGCACCCGCTCCTACAGAAAACAACATAAAGGTGAAATATCTCCACTCAATCTGTGTGCCACACTTGGTGTGATATACCATCTTTCCAAACACTTATAATTCATTTCTACCTCCTGCCTATTTATATTTACATGGATTATTCTATACATTTTCCACTGTTTTTCCACATCTATTGTTACTCCTATTTCTCTTTCCCATTTTTCTATATATGTAGGACTTTTATCTGCGTTTATTTCAGTGAGAATCTTATATATTTTAGAGGTTCCCTGTTTCCCACCTCCCCGTATACCTAATAAGTGCTCAAAAGGAGTCCAATCCTCTCTTAGTCTTAAAGGCTTTGGAGGCTTTCCTATAAAGTGTTTCATCTGAAAATAACGCCACTCATCCATTCTCGTAAAAACTTCTCCTTTTTTTCCAATTCCTTAAGTGATCCTATTTCCTCCCCCACCATTATATCCATTAATTGTGCATCTTCCTTCTTAATCCACTTCCCTTATTTACCCGGGGGGGGAAAAAACTCTGTGGACTTTAAGGGCATTAACAATGAATTAAATTCCCATCCCATCTGTTTGTGTAAAACATCCCAAACTCTTAAAACATTAAATGTCAACAAACTTGTACTGTCTGCTGCTAATCCTCTGTATTGTGGAGGTAACCATACAATTCCACTTAATTTAGTATTACTTAGTATATTTTCCATTTTAACCCAGATTTTCCCCTCTGCATTATATGACCAATCAAACATTCTCGCCATTGTTACCGAGTTATAATATCTCTTTAAATCTGGGACTCCCAATTCTCGTTTCTCTTTATTTCTACATAGAATTTCCTGGCTTATTCTCGTTTTTTATTCCTCCAAATAAATCTTATTAATTTTTTTTAATTGATCAAAAGTATACCTCTGGTAGTTTAATTGGTATCATTTGAAATTGATATAATATTTTTGGAACAATCACCATTTTTATCAAATTTATACGACCTATCCATGACGGGGTTCCCCCTCCTAATTTCCTTAGTTCATCCATGATGTCATTTAACAATGGGATATAATGCAATTTATACAAGTTTTTGGAGCATACAGTTAATTTAATTCCTAGATATTTAAATTCTTTTTCTCTCCAAACAAAGGGAAATTCCTCCTGTTATCTATTTTTCTTTTTTGTTGGGTTAACTTTAAATTTGACATTTCCCCATATTCTTCCAGTGATTTCATTAAATTTGGCAATGTTATCCTTGGGTTTCCCACATAGAACAGCATGTCATCTGCATAAGCTGCCACCGTATGCTCCGTATCTCCTATCGAAATTCCGTTTATAGCTATAGTATTCCTTATTGTAGCCAAAAGAGATTCCAATGATAAAACATATAGCAATGGAGACAAAGGGCATCCCTTTCTAGTTCTGTGCTGCATCCTAAAATACTCTGACAATTCCCCATTAACCATGATTGCTGCAGAGGGTTGACTATATAGTTTTCTTATCCACTCTCTCATTCTAGGTCCCATCCCCAATACTTCCAATGTATCCAACATATATCCACAATCTACTCTATCAAATGCCTTTTCAGCATCGATAGAGAGTACCACCGCAGGGATTTTCTCTTTCCTACTTTTTTGTATGAGAAACAGAGATCTCAGTCCGTTATCTCTACCCCCTTTCCCTGAGACAAAACCTACTTGGTCTATGTGTATCTATTCCGGCATTAGGTCTTTAAACCTGTTTGCCAGAACTTTTGCATATAGTTTGGTATCTGTGTTTAATAAGGAAATCGGTCTATAACTTGAACAGTGAGTATCATCTTTAACTTCCTTATGTATGAGAACTACATGGGCTTGTAGGGATTCCCTCCTCATTTCCATCTCTCCTCCCAATGCATTCATATATATTCTCAGTTTATGTACTAATAATTCTTTATATTTTTTAGAATATCTCACTGTGTATCCATCAGGTCCTGGACGTTTCCCAGCTATAGTGCTCTTTAATGCTAAGTGTATGTCCTCCTGCGTTATTGCTGATTCTAGGCATTTTAATTGCTTCTCACTTAATTTTGGTAATCCTGCCTTTTTTAAGTATGTCTGTCTTTTTTCTATTTTTCCTACTTCATCTTTACTTATGGAGCTGTTGGGGATAATATTATATAGATTATTATAATATTCTTAAAACACTTTAGCTATATCTTTAGTTGAATACATTAATTCTCCTTTGTGGTCTCTTATTTTCTCTATATAGTTACTAGGTTTTTTTTTCACTGAGCCCTCATTAAATACTTTCCTAGCCTATCTCCCCATCTGTATGTCTCACTTATCATTTTATTGAACACGCTTCTCTTATCTTCTTGCAGAAATGTATTTAATTCTTCTCTTTTATTTATTACCCTCTGCATAATCTCTTTTGTTACTTTATGATTATGTATCTGCTCTAACTCACTGAGTTCACTAAGAATCGTGTTTATTTTTTATCTTCTTTCCCTCTTCTTTTTTGCTCCAATCGCTATGAGGATTCCTCTAATATAGGCCGTATGAGCCTCCCACACTGTTGCTATGGACACTTCCCCAGAATACTTTTCCTCAAAAAATTGCTCTATTTCTTTTTTAATTCTTTGATCCACCTCTGAATCCTGGAGGATTAACCTCCATAATTTCACCCCGTTCTGCTCATTTCCCCATAATAATTGCATTGTGACAGGGGCATGGTCCGATATTGACATCACTTCTATTTTTACTTTGACCAGAGACTCACTAAGTCGATGGTCCAGCAATATATAATCCAGTCTGGAATACATCTCGTGCATGAGAATAAAATGTATAGTCTCTGTCCTTCATGTGCTTAATTCTCCATATATCTACAAGTTGACATTAGTATGTCATTTTTTTCAAGGATTTCAGAGACCTACTACCATCTCTCTGCACAGGGGACGTCATATCCATCTGGGGATCCATGCAGAGATTGAAATCACCTGCCACAATTAAATTGCCTTTTTTGAAATCCGTTAACTTCTCCAGAGTATTTTTTAGGAATATCTCCCGTTTCTAATTCGGACAATAAATATTTGCTAATGTACAATCTATTTCCTGTAATTTTCCCTTCAGAAACAGAAATCTCCCTTCCGAATGTACCAGTCTGTCTTCCAGCTTAAACCTTATATTTGCAAATATAATCTGCAAAAAAACATATTGGATAATATCTGGAATTTAATTTCACATTTGATTCTTCACGAAATGTGTCTCCTGTAAAAAAAAAAAACACTGAAGAAAATCTATGTTGAATTTCTTTAAAAATCCCAAATCTCGTCCCAGGGCTATTTAACCCTTTAACATTATAAGTCACAAAGTGAATAAAAGTTAATAAGCAATAATAATAAAAGTGAATAAGTAATAAAAGTTGTTGATTTTTTTTTTCTTAAAGAGTTGTCTTTGTTCTGAGAGAAGGTGTCAGCACCGTGAAAATACCAATCTTGTTTTCTTTCTTTCTCTTTCTTTCTTTTTCTTTCTTTCTTTCTTTCTTTCTTTCTTTCTTTCTTTCTTTCTTTCTTTCTTTCTTTTTCATGCAGATTTTACTGTGTCTGTATTGCTGGAGTGTTTCTGGGGAATAGATAGACCCCATTGTTGGATACATCTCTAAGAGCGTGAGTGCAGCCGGGCCAACCAGGAGTGACACCATTTCCCTGTGTTGTTTAATTCCCAGAGATAACTGGAGTAACCGGCCAACTAATCCATACATTCATCAACAGTACGATGTCCATTTACTGGAATTTCTCCAAATGTCATATGACCCTCTAATAGTTATTGTATGGCTATAGCTGAGAAGATAAGTAAATTGTTACTGCAACCTGACAGCAAAGGGGAATTAGAGAGCACAGTGGTTAAATGGTTAGAACTTCTGCCTGGCAGTACTAGGGTTGTTGGCTCGAATCCCAACCACAGCACCACTTTCTTGGAGTTTGCATGCTCTCCCTGCGCATGCGTGGGTTTCCTCCGGGTACTCTGTTTTCCTCCCACACTCCAAAGATGTAGTGGCAGGTTAATTGGCTCCTGTCTAAATTGTCCCTAGTATGTGTATGTATGAATGTGAGTTAGGGACCTTAGATTGTACGCCCCTTGAGGGTCAGGGACTGATGGGAATGTACAATATATATATGTAAAGTGCTGCATAAATTGATGGTGCTATATAAGTACCTGTAATAAATAAATGAACTGTAGATATTAAATTGCACTCCCTAAGACAAGGCCCAGCAACGGTGTTATGTCCAGTTACTGGAATCTCTCCACATTCCCTACAACCCTTTCCTTAGCCACTGTATTATAGCTATTATTATTATACAGGATTTATATAGCGCCAACAGTTTGCGCATCGCTTTACAAATAGAAGGCAGACAGTACAGTTACAATACAATTTGGTACAACAGAGGGCCCGGCTCATAGAGCTTACAATCAAGGAGGAACGGTCAAGTGATACAAAAGGTAATAGCTGTGGGGGATGAACTGATGGAGGAAATAAATGGCAGTTTACTAGGTAGAAGCATAAGCAGGATAGGCTTCTTTAAAGAGAGAGGTTTTCAGGGATCGTCTAAAGGTGGTGTCATGTACCTGTGTAGTGAGCCTGATGTGAAGAGGAAGACCTCTCGTACAACTCCGGCTCAAGGACCGCTGAGAGTGGGACAGCAGTCGCAGGAGCTCGGCGGGTTATGAGGGCCTGAGATCGGTAACAGCTGTTGGGTTGATGAGTAGCAGGCCAGAGCAGGGTGCAGATGTATCCATGCAGGATGGATGGATGCCAGAGCACCGTGTGCTGAGAAAGCAGGGTCAGACGAGTCGGGTTTGATATTGGTGAGACAGATCAGGCTTAAATGGCAGGCAGGAAAATTTTCAGGTCACAGGCCGGGTTCAGTAACAGGAGATCAATCAGATAGGAGCAGGCAGAAGAATATCCGAGGACAGGCCAGAATTCAGGGCAGGAGGCGATCAATCAGAAGTCAGGAACAGGCTGGTTTGGCAACAGAAATCAATCACAGAAGTCAGGAACCACAAGCAGGGGGAAAAGACCATACGGCAATGAGATAACCACAGCAGTCAGTTTAAATAGCCCTCTTGGCGCCAGCATTAGTGACAGGCGTGCACCCGCGAGTGCGCATGCAACTGGCGCGCCTCTGTCCAGGCTCCCGCACATCTGCTCGGCTTGCCAGAACCCTGCGCATGCTCATATTTGTGCGCCGTGGAGATTTACCTGTACTAAGGGCAGGCCTTCCCTGACAGGTGGATAGATTAGGAGATAGCCGGACAGATTGGGGTAGGGAGTTCTATAGGATGGGAGAAGCTTGGGAGAATTCCTGGAGGTGAGCATGGGAGGACATGACATGGGAAATGGAATGGATAAAATTCAAAACTCTAACAATGACATATAAAGCCATCCACAACACTGCCCCAATTTACATATCTGATCTTATCTCTAAATATCACCCAAACCGTACACTTCGCTCCTCTCAAGACCTCTTACTCTCTAGCTCCCTCATCTCCTCCTCCCATGCTCGTCTTCAAGACTTCTTCAGGGCGTCACCCATCCTCTGGAACTCCCTACCCCAATCTATCAGATTATCACCTACTCAACTTGCCTTTCGGCGATCACTGAAAACCTTTCTCTTCAGGGAAGCCTATCCCGCCCTCTGCTAATTCTGGAATCCTCTACTCTTCCAACCACTCCATCCCCTACAGTGAGTACCTACTGTACCATTCACCCCGCCCTCCTAGATTGTAAGCTCCAAGAAGCAGGGCCCTCAAATCCCTCTTGTATTGTTACTGTATTGTCGCCAACTATAATGTAAAGTGCTGAGCAAACCGTTGGCGCTATATAAATCCTGTATAATAATATAAAAATAACTAGAGAGCAGATAAGAGTTGGGGAATTTCACCTCTCACAACCAATGATAAGAGCACACTGTTGTAAGATTTATGGCCATTGCCCTTTGCTAGCAGCCCTGTCTATGACCTCAGAACTGGATGCCATATAGTCATTGATCTGGTAATCATGGGATTTGATGGGACAATCTAAACCAGGGGTCTTCAAACTATGGCCCTCCAGGTGTTGAGGAACTACAAGTCCCATGAGGCCTTGCAGGATTCTGACAGCTCCAGGCAAGACTCTCAGAGGCATGATAGGACTTGTAGTACTTCAACAGCTGGCGGGCCATAGTTTGGAGACCCCTGATCTAAACCATACCTGGATTAAATGTTCTTCATTGCCATCGGCTCTCAGGTCTTTACAAATTCTAGATTATACTCAGGACCAACTTACATTTCTGATCTTGGTGGTGTTTAGCATTATTTTAAAGATTGCCTTCATTCTTAGACAGACTCCTGATAAGCCAATCAGAATGTATTCTGTGGGAAAGGTTGGAGGAGAAGGTCCTTGTGTGGTATGATTGGTGGGTAGCACAATGGTACGATGTGTGGTGTGGTGGTCGTTCTTTTTTGGACAATTATCACACTGCGGAGTCGTTATATTCTGCATAGTAGTCGGTCTTGATGTGACAGCATGAGTGTCTCCAATGTAATCTGCAATGAAAAGATGAGATGAAGACAGATGAGTCACATCTCAATGACAGCTACAGCCAAAATGGTTTTTGGTGAATAAAAGCAACAATCAAGAGATCTCTTTTCATGGACCATAAATAACAACAGTTTATCACTTGTGAAAGTCATAGATTTTTTTTAGACATTTTGGAGACTTTTATCATTTACAACCAAATAAATGGCCAGAGATTTATATTATGAATGGGTAGGGAAAGGTTGAACCCCTGTTCGGCTATAAAAAATATATAGTAAACTCAAAGTTAGTCATAAATTTAGGCCAAAATGTATTCCGTTACATGTTTTTGGTAAAAAAAAATCCCAATAAGTGTATATTGATTGCTTTGTGTGAAAGTTATAGTGTCTACAAACTATGGTATAGATACTGCAATTTACGCCATTTTTTGCTATACAGCGCTGCGCTAGTTTAACTGACAATTGTGCGGTCATGCAAACAGGTACCCAAGCAAAATTTATGTTCTTTCTTTTACACAAATAGAGCTTTCTTTCAGTGGTATTTAATTACTTGTGCCCTTTTTATTTTTTGTGCTATAAACAAAAAGAGCCCGAAAATTTTGAAAAAAATGATATTTTCTTATTTTTGTCATAAAGAATATCCAAAACTAAAATTTTGTCCTTAATTTAGACCAAAATGTATTCTGCTACATGTTTTTGGTAAAAAAAAATCCCAATAAGTGTATATTGATTGCTTTGTGTGACAATTATAGCATCTACAAACTATGGTATAGATAATGGAATTTACACAGCTTTTACTTTCTGACTGCCTATCACATTTCTTGGTGCGCTAAAATACCAGGACAGTACAAACACCCCCAAATGACCGCTTTTTGGAAAGTAGACACCCTAAGCTATCTGCTGAGAGCATTGAGTCCATGGAAGATTTATTTTTTTCCACAAGTTTTTGGAAAATGACAAAAACATTTTTTTTTTTACACTTAAATAATATATTTCTCACACAAGCCATGGGTATATGTAGAATTACACCCCAGAATACATTCTGCTACTTCTACTGAGTATGGGGGTACCACATGTGTGAGACTTTTTGGGAGCCTAGCCACATACAGGAGCCTGAAATGCAATGACCACTTTGAAAGCCTGAAGGTGCGCAACTTTCTCATTTCACTTCCTCACTACCTATCACAGTTTCAGAGACCCTGAAATGCCAGGATAGCACCACTCCTCCGCCACCCCAATTACCCCTTTTTGAAAAGTAGACACCCCAAGGAATTTAAAAAGAGGCATGGTGAGTATTTTGCAGATCTCATTTTTTCTCGCAAGGTTTTGAAATATAAAAAAGAAAAATATATATGTTTTTGTTTTCTTTCTTCCTTTTCCAAAAATTTGTGGCAACAAACGAGATCTACAAAATACTCGCCATGCTTCTTATGAAATTCTTTGGGGTGTCTATTTTCCAAAAATGGATCATTTGGGGGTTTGGTGCTATCCTGAAATTTCAGGGCCTCCAAAACTGTGATAGGTAGTCAGGAAGTGTAAATAAAAGCCTGAAAGTGCTTATTGGATTTTGGGGTCTTGTACTTGGTTAGACATGTGGTACCCCCATACTCGGGAGAAGTAGCAGAATGTATTTTGGGCAGTAATTCCACATATACCCATGGCATGTGAGCAATAAATCATTTAATTGACAATTTTGTGTAAAAAAATAAATTCTTCTTTTGCCTCTCAGCAAATAGTTTGGGGTGTCTACTTTCCAAAAAGGGGTCATTTTGGGGGTGGGGGCATTTTATGCCCAGCATTAGAAGTTTATACCACACATCACTCACTCTTCTAACTACCTGAAGACCAAGCCTTTTCTGACACTTTTTGTTCACATGAAAAAAATCTGTATTTTTTCTAGGAAATTTTGAACCCCCAAACATTATATATTTTTTTAAAGAAGACACTCTAGTGAATAAAATGGTGGGTGCTGCAATTTTTTATGTCACATAGTACTCATGCAGCGATTTTTCAAATGCAAATGTTTTGAAAAAAAATACACTGTTTTTAATTTTAATGCACAAAAACACAATATACTGGACAATTATTTGGTAACTTATAAAAGACTTATAAACTTATAAAAGATGATGGTATGCCGAGTAAATAGATACCAAACATGACATGCTTTAAAACTGTGCATGCCCCATGCAATGGCAACAAACTGCATACATTTTTAATATCCATAGGCAACATTTTAAAAGCCTTTACAAGCTACCATTTTAGATTTACAGAGGAGGTCTAGTGTTAGCATTACTGCCCCAGATCTGACATTCATGGCGATAGCTCACATACATGGTGCAACCTCTGTTTACATACTGGCACAGGGTCAACGCTCACGCATGCAGGTGCACGAACGTGGGGGGGCGAGGGTGCTTTTTTTTTAGTTAATTTGATTTTTTGTATTATTTTTACACTGTCCCCTTCATTTTTTTTGTTTGATCACTTTTTGATCACTTTTAATGCTATCACGGGGAATTCAAATATCCCCTATAACTTCAATGGACATTGTCATATATTCTTTTTTGAGAAATCTGGGGTCTATCAGACTCTAGATATCTCCTCTGCCCTTACATTATCTAATCTCACCAAGATCGGTGTGATCAGATGCTTTCCCAATTTACTAATGGCGCTGTTTATATCCTGTGAAGCTGAATAGATGAAATGCTCGTAGCTTCCAATTTCTTAGACTATAGAGATGATTGGCACCATTCTGGTCTTCAGTCAGCTCTATGGTCAGCTGGCAGAAACACCGGCTGCATTTTCAGGTTCCCCCGATGGCACGGGACTGCCCGTGAAAGGCAGTGGGGGAGGGGGGTATCTTCTTCCGCTGCTTGTAAAAGCAATCTTGCAGTTAATTAGCCACTAGGATTCTTTTACATGAAAACTGATTGCCAGTGGAACAAATGATACCAGGATGATGCCTGCAGCTATAGGCATCATCCTGGTATAGCCACTCAGAGTCCAGTGATGTACCAGTATGTCGCTGGTCCTTGTTGGGTGTATATGCTATGTTGTTTTTTTTATGCAGCCTGTGGGCTGAATGAAAAAATAGAAGAAGGGGGGGGGACAAGGCGACCATCAGCAAGATAGCCACTTAACTCCAAAGCTCTGCTCTGACACTGGCCTAATCTACCTCTGCAAATACCTCTAGCGTAGCTACAGCCACACAGACCGACTAAGCACCCTTCAGAACCCCTGCTCACCCTCAAGGTATGCGGCAATGCCAGCAGGATTCAGCTTCTGTGAAGAAACTCCAGTTTCTTCCTGACCAGGAGACCCGGAACAAATCAAAACGGTGGCGGAGAGTGCACACCTCGTGGCAAGCTTGGACCTCTGGAGGATGCCTCGGAACTGCTGCCAGACTCGGATGCTAGCATGGGACCGACGGTAGATACTAATTGCTCAAGAAACTCAACCCCTCCACACAGAGGCCAGCTAAATCACCTCCAAGAAGGGACACAGAGGAGAGGCTGCATTAATGACCCTCTGATGGAGGCAAGTGGACCTGCAATCACCACTTACTCTGACGCTATAAAGCCTGACTCGATTGCGGCCTACCCAACCTCAGGGCAACCTGTATCAGACACTACTTTAAAAGACATTCTGGGGGGGAGGGGCGGCCGGCTCTGAGAGACAGAGCTCCACAGAGACTTGGCACACACCAACAAAGGAGAGATAAGAGTGACTGATATCACACATAAGGGTACATTAACCCCTCATCTACCATGCCACGGAGCAGGAAAGACCCAGGACAGCAAGGGAAGCTGACAAGCGTCTTCCCTGCTGTCCCCTCATGCAGCCAAGATGGCGCCGGCTGCAGCATGAATAGACACAGAGCCTGTGACAGAGACACCGCAGCACAGCACCTGGATGCCAGATTAAGAGCACCACTGTACCCAGGAGACGTGAGTCCTCTCCTCCCCTGTCTCCCACCACAAGCAGCCTTGCTAAATCAAGACCTAGATTGGATACTGAATCCACTCCTGACAACCAACTCTTTACCTCACAAATTCTACCTCAAAATTCTGCTCCATCTTTAATTGAATCTTTCCCTGCTTCTGACCAACCTATCACTGAGATATCTATGAAAAGCATGCTTCATTCTCTGCGTCAAACACTCCACCCTGATCTTACAGCGTCACTATCCCAAATCTCTAATGTGGTACAACAACAAGAACATCGCATACGCCATATTGAAAACAAAATGGGAGAAATGTTCACAGCCCATAACGACTTGATTGACGAACACGAAAACCATGAAGCTGATATTGAACAAATAAACTTGAAATTAGCTGATTTAGAAGACCAATCCAGAAGCAATAACATAACATTTAGAGGCATACCTGAATAAATTACCATTGGTACCCTGACTCCATATCTCCAACAATACATCAAAATCCTCATTCCCTCACTCAAGGATATGGAACTCGCCATAGATCGGGCGCACAGAATACCCAAGCCAACTTTATTACCAACCTCTACACCCAGAGATGTACTGGCACGTATACACTTTTACCATGTAAAAGAGAAAGTAATGTCAACAGCCAGAAATCCTCCACCCCTTCCGCCATCACAAGCAGATATCAAATTATTCGCTGATTTATCCAAAGCCACACTCCTGAACTGCAAAAAGCTTGTTACCATAACCAAAGCTCTGAGGAACCATGGGATAGGTTATCAATGGGGCTTCCCCACAAAGCTTACCATTAAACAACATATAAAAAATATACACCATCAAAAATCTAGAAGCAGGCATCGATCTCCTAAAAAACTGGAACATAATACCGGCGGAATCTCAACACTCCACTCCTCCCAACATGCAACCAATGGATGCTGAGTGGTCCTGATTCTACAAGCCCTCATACTACTAAACACCCGCCATCTTGGGCACTCTCTGCCTTACCTAACCAACTGCTGGCAAATGGCCCCAAATCTAACATTTTCAAGTTACAAGAGACTTTTCAACATGACCTCTCTTATGGTCTATGCTTGTTCAAAACCCCTGTTATACAGTAGCAATTCACACTACTCATGTTACTTGCATTTCTCGCAAGTATTTTATTATCCTCTCTACCCTTCCCCCCCCCCCTCCTGCACCACCAGTCAACGGAATCACTCCACCGTTCAAATACCATCTCCGACATCACCAGCAAAACTCCACCTGATCCAACGATCATTCCACAACTAACACATCCTGTGTATGGAAGACCACGGGAAACTAAAACACGTGTGCCTTCTCATCAAGATAAGAAACGACTCTCCTACTCACTAACTCCAATCAAAAGCTTATCAAATGATTAAAATATCATCTCTTAATGTTCGCGGTCTAAACTCCCCCTTTAACCCCTTCACGCCTAAGGGTAAAACAAATCTAAATGCCTAAGCACAATTCTGCAACGTTGACATGTTAGTAAAACCGTACGTATCGTCACAACTACTTTGTACATCCAGATGGATTATACCTTGTTTTTTTCAGGACAAATTGGGCTTTCATTTGGTGGTAAATGGTCATGGATAGCTCCTAATTTTTTTTTTATTATTAAAGGAAAACTGGGCCAAAATAGTAAAAAAAATCATTTTTTTTAATTTAACTGTGTGTTTCTTGTTACGACCATAACCTACCACCAAAGAACAACCCAAAATACATTCTCCAGTTCTTGACGATCGCAGCGATACCATATATGTGTATGTTATTTGTTGTTTGTACCCGTAGTACAGTCTAGAAACAACAGTGCGCATTTTGTTTTTGTCTTTTTTTTAATTTTTTTTTTACATAAAACACACTGTCACTGACATTGACATTAACACTAACTGACACTGATACCAATTTTTTTTTAAATCCTGACCTTTGACCCTGACCTTTGCCCTTGACCCTGACCTTTGACCCTGACCTTGACCCAAACACTAACCCTGGTACTGAACTAGATCAAACCTTGATCTAGGTATTTTTCTTTATTTTGTAATATTTATTTCTTTTTTTTTTTTTTTTTTACAAACTTTTTTTTTTATCTCTCTATGTCAGGAGTTCGAGAGATACAATGTATCTCTCTTCTCCATTCATAGAGAGAGAGAAAACAAGGGGGCCGGGCTGCACAGTGATTGATCACTGTGATAGCCAATCAGAGGCTATCACAGCGATCACGTGACCCGGAATCGGGAGTCCCGGGTCCCGATCGTTAGAACGGGACCCGGGGCTCTCAGTGACACCGCGGTCTTGGTGCTGGGAGCGCGCCGAGCGGCGCGCTCCCAGCACAAAGACAGGTACGCAAATATGCGGCCCCACGGAAAAAAGCCCAGGTCCGTGAGGCCGCATATATGTGTTACGTCGGCGTCAAGGGGTTAAGAGGTCCCTGCTCCTGACAGAAGCCTTACATGCTGATATACTTTTTCAACAGGAAACACACTTCGCGACAACCAAAATCCCTAAGTTCCACCTCCAACATTTCTCCCATATATACATGGCAACTAACCCTAAAAAGAAAAATGGTGTCATTACAGCCATAAAAGACTATCCAATTCCAACATATCTCAGAAACAATAGACCCTCAAGGTCGATACCATATCCTGATCTGCAAACTCAACAAAATTGTACACGCCCTAGTCAACGTCTATGGCCCTAACTCCAATCAATTACAATTCTACAACAGACTTCAATCAATTATCTCCTCCCAAAAACAAGGCAGACTCCTCATAAGCGGTGACTTCAACATCATTGGCAACCCACTTCTGGACTCTTCTTCAAACAAACGATCTTCCAAACAGAATTTCAACCAATTTCTTCAAAACAATGATCTTTATGACATTTGGAGATACCAACACAGCTCGGAAAGAGATTACACCTACTACTCTCCATCCCACCTATCCTACTCCAGAATTGACTTTTTTATTACAGACAAATGGACCCTACAATGCATAACCTCCTCATCAATTGGTACCATAACATGGTCAGATTACGCTCCAATCAACATTACCCTTGACGACCAGCAATACTCCACGATACCCCAAATCTGGAGACTAAATTCATCGTTACTGAAGAACCCAGATGAGAAGAAGTACATACTAGATGCACACAATATGTTTTTTGAACTTATTGACACACTTGACGTTTCTATTTCCACACTATGGCCCGCTTACAAAGCCTACATGAGAGGCATCCTCAAACAATTAAACTCCCGGATCACAAAACAACAAACCCAAAAAATTGACCAACTCCTTGCATCTATTAAACTAAAAGAAGACCAAAACAAAAAAAATCCCAACCCCTCCACATCTTCCTCCCTCACCTCAGATAGAAATAAACTAAGAGCCCTTCTACTGTATAAATATGATATCAACCTGCAAAAAATGAAAGCAAAATCCTATTCCTTAGGCAACAAAGCAAACTCACTATTAACTAAACAAATCAAACAAAGACGCTTAAAAAACAAAATCCCTCTAGTCAAACATCCAACTACTCACACCTCTCTCACAAACCCACAAGAAATAGCAAATGCCTTCGCAACATACTACCAAAAATTATACAATCTCAAAAATGACTCAGACACTACCCAACCAACACCCATATCCATACAAAAATTTCTTGACACTATCAAACTACCCCAACTCACTTCAGACCAACTCACTACTATCTCCACCCCAATTTCCCCTGCGGAATTAGAAAAAACCATTAAAGCTTTACCACTCAACAAATCAGCAGGAAACAATGGTTTCACCAACAAATTTTACAAATCATTTGCCCCTGACCTTTCACCATATCTAACCAAGCTCTTTAACCATGCCGCCTCTACAGCCTCATTCCCCAAAGAAATGCTACAATCCATAATTACGACTATCCCGAAACCCGGTAAAGATCCTCTAAATGCCCAGAATTATAGACCAATATCACTACTCAACACAGACATAAAGCTATATGCTAAAATAATAGCCCAAAGACTCCTCCCCTATCTACCTACATTAATCCACCCAGACCAAGTAGGATTCATCCCCGGTCGCCAAGCTCCTGACGCAACTAGGAGAATCATATCTCTTCTCCATAACCTAGAATTCACCAAACAGCCCTCCATACTACTATCCTTAGATGCGGAGAAAGCATTCGATCGAATACACTGGCAGTTTATGCGTTTAACCCTACAAACATTTGGCATCACGGATTGGATGTTATCAGCCATCCTTTCCCTCTACTCCAATCCCTCTGCCAAAGTATTAACAGATGGAACACTATCAGATCCCTTCGACATCACAAACGGCACCAGACAAGGTTGCCCCTTATCCCCCATAATATTTACACTACTTATTGAACCCTTAGCTTCAAAACTAAGAAAAGACCCATCATTTTCAGGAATTACCCACCTCCACACAGAACACAAAATCAGTTTGCAGCTAATGATAACCAACCCAAATAATTTGTTCTATTCTCCAAAATTATTCTGAAGTTTCCTATTACAAACTTAACAAATCTAAATCCTCCATCTTAAATCTCCACACACCTATCCAAACTCAAACATCACTAGCCAAACAATTTCCCTTCTCCTGGGAACAACACAACATACCCTATTTAGGAATTAAACTCACCGCAACAATAGACCAATTATACCCTGCAAATCATAAATTACTACTTGAATCTATTCCACGAGAAATCTCAGCACTCTGTACATCAACACTCTCCAAACTGGGATGACTAGCGACTCTGAAAATGTTCATATTACCAAACATTCTACACTTATTCCGCACTCTCCCTATTCCCATTCCCAATATCTTCTTCTCTAAACTACAAACAGTCTTCTCTAAATTCCTCTGGAATTCTAAAAAACCCAGATGTACTACAAATCTACTATTACGCCCAACATCCAGAGGAGGAGCAGGCCTTCCACACTTAAAATCGTACTACAATGCTCTTCTTGATCAAATATACTTCTGGTGGCACCCAATAAAAGAAAAATTATGGTCTATCATGGAAACACTCCCATTGCTCCCACTTTTACCTCGAAACATACTCTTCACACTGCAAATACCCCAAACCAAATACCTACTTAAACACACTTGTATCCAAGCCTCTCTCCAAGCCTGGTACAACCTTACAACTACTACATTTGAAAATACCAAACACATACCCACCCCAATCAATATACTACACCTCATCACTCCATCCCTAACTCTATTACAATGGGAAAAATCCAGCCTAACTGACATAAAAGATCTCTACACAAATCACAATTTGGAATCCTTCCAGACTCTACACGATAAATTTAATCTACCCGCAACCGAATACTTCACCTACCTGAGAATAGCTCACTGCTTACGAACAATAAATATTCCTCATTTTATGAAAGTTCCTACCACCGCGTACCAATTTTTTAACAAAACAAAATATCCAGGTAAAGGTATCTCTACCTTTTACACACTAATAGTAGACTCACTATTCACCCTACAATCTTCCTCCTTAATTAACTGGGAAAAAACACTCCTACAGCCAATACCTCCACACTTGTGGGAAAAAACCTTCACCATCACCTATAGAGCCTCACAATGTAGTTCTCATTGGGAATCGTACCTAAAAATACTACATCAATGGTACTTAACACCCGTTAAACTTTCACTATATTATTCACAACACTACTCCTTCTGTTGGAGACAATGCAGAGAAATAGGATCAACGTTCCATACACTATGGACATGCAAATCACTCAAATCCTTCTGGAACAGCGTCTTCCAAATGCTCTCAAAATTATCTAAAACTCCAATAACCCCAAACGCTGCTCTAGCACTCCTCCATATTGGAATCAACGATTTCCCTCAAGACTCTCGTACCGTTATTATCCACACATTATCGGCAGCTAAAATAAACATGACTAAATTATGGAACACTACTAAATCCCCTTCTCTTACTTCACTGATAACAGATCTTAACTTCCAATGCGATATGGAAGAAAGATCTGCCCTAAACAATTCTACCTATCACACATTTAAGCTCCATTGGTCTCGATGGTTACAGAACCCAAACTGCTCCGTAAAATTCTGATAAATTCACTATAAAATACCTTGACCCATCTGCCTAGACTGGTGCACTTACCCTCCCCTTCCCTCTCCTCTTTCCCTACTCCTTGTTCTCCACCCCCTATAGATCTCTTCTACAACCTTACATGGTTCAGAATATACTGAGCATACCTCTCATGCCAACGCCACTTATTCTAGTATTACCCCCAGCCAAATGGTGGGGAAAATATTGTTTTGTTTACTTTCCTGTACTACATTATTTCTAACTGAACCGTATTTACCTACAATGTCTTGTTACTAAAACTTCATTAAAAACTATTGAAATTTAAAAGACATTCTGATGTCTCTTTGGTCATCCCTACAATCATATATTTTATCATCCACCCGTCAATGTATGGCTGACATACAGGAATTGGGTGAAAGAGTGGGCAATACAGAGGATAAATTGTGTGAGATCACATCCTCCTTTTATGCACTGGTGGATTCACATACCTCTCAGCAAGAAGATATATCCTATTTCAAAGCAAAACTGGCTGACCTGGAAGACAGATCACACAACAATAATCTGAAAATAAGGAGAATAACAGAGACTATACAATCACAGCAATTTCCCCACCATGTTCAGGATATATTTCAAGCGGTGCTACCAAACCTCAATTCTGCTGATCTCACTATTGACAGAATACACAGACTCCCAAAACCCTACTTTTATTCTCCTTAATAACCAAGAGATGTCCTTTTATGCATTCACTTCTATCAGGTGAAAGAAAGAATAGTGGAAGCTTTCCATAACATAGACCGCCTCCCAGCTCAAGCAGCAAACCTCCAGGTATTGCCGGACTTCTCTCAATACACTCTGCAGCTTAGACGCAATCTGAATACCATCCCTAAAGCTCTGTGAAATAACAAACTAATATACAAATGGAAGTACCCAGATAAGATTAGATTAACATTACCTACAAGGGTACATCCTACTTAATTACTTCCTTGGAAAAGGGACTCAAACTCCTCAAAACATGGGGAATCATTCCCGAACCGCAGCCAGCCCAGAACCAATCTCAACGTCAAATACCAGGCACAGTCATTCAAGCCTGGCAAAAAGTTACTAAAAAATATTCTGCTAACAAAAACTGGTGGCAATAGCTTCGCTTCATAGCCCAGTTTGAGCTCCATAACTCTGGAAATAGAAGGAGTACCGATCACCGTACTCACTACCCCCAAATCACAATGTTCTGCAGTTTTTACTGCTCATATAGTTTCTTCCTGGACCTTATTTTTATTTGTTGTTATACTTGGCTTCTACTCTGCATTATTTACCATGACCCCAAATACTATATAAAAGTGGAGAAGCATTTCACAAGCATACGTTTTCAACGTTCTCCTCAACATATGTGACAACCTCAATCAACTTCTACTCTTTATGAACATTATTTCATACCCTTTGTTATGGTTACACTCTCAAACCCCTTCAGCCACAACCTGATACCAGCTCTTAAGTCTTGCCAATCACCTGTATTTCTCAAAATGAGTACTACTAGCAACATACTACTTAGAGTCATCAAGGAAGCAACCAACGATACCATCCTTTGGAACTACACCATCACATCATATCTCAACCGAATCTATCAACATGGCACTTAATATAATGTATGAGACTGTTTCATCATCCTCCATTTCCAATATCACGTGGTCTGACCATGCAGCCATAAATATGACTGACTATCTTGGAAGAGAACACTTGCCCAGCAGTATTTACGTAGAGATGTAATAACTCTTTAATCCAAAACCCTAAATTTCAACCACTTTTAACTGAACAACTCAGGGAATTATTTTTGCTCAATGATCCTTCCAATACAAATGCTTTTATGCTTTGGAATGTGCATAAGGCCTACATAAGAGGTTTACTAATACAACTAGGATCTAAAGCCAAAAAACGATACTCAGCTAAACTCAACACTCTCCTGGCAGAGATTCATTCCCTAGATACCCCAAATAAATCCACCCCCACCCCTAAACTGGCAACCAAATTGTTAAACCTAAGAAACAAATTGAGAAGATTGTTGTGTGATCCACATGACCATTACCTATGAAAAATAAAAATGAATTTTTACGCACATAACAGAGCAGGCAAAGTTCTGGTGAATAGAGTATTGGCCCAAAGGGTCAAGGTCAAAATACCCTTTGTTATCCACCCCATTACCAAAGAAATAATTGTAAACCCCCAAGATATTGCAGACACCTTTGCTGATTATTTTTCATTATATAGTCTCAAATTTGATCCACAAACGCCTCAACCAACACACAACGACATACAGCAGTTCCTACAAAAACTAAATCTCCCTGCCCTATCTTCCTCTCAACTCGAGCATCTCAACACCCCTTTTACTTCAGAGGAGATACACAATATCATCCAATCAATGCCTCTAGAGAAATCCCCTGGACCAGGTGGCCTAACTAACAAATAATTTAAAGCATTCAGAGATTTACTGACCCCTCAACTACAATCAGTTTTTACTAGAGCAGTCGAAACTTCCTCTTTCCCAGCCGAGATGCTGACTGCACATGTCGTAATCCTCCCTAAGCTAGGGAAGGACCTCAACACCTCGACATATTTTCGTCCAAGCTCATTACTCAATTCTGACGTGAAGATCTATGCAAAATTACTAGCAATGAGACTTGCGAACATTCTCCCGTCGCTCATTAAACCAGATCAGATGGGCTTCATCAAAGGCAGACAGGCCCCCCGATGCCACCAGACACATAATTGACATAGTGCACCACACAGAAACTGGTCGGGTGCTTTCTCTCCTTTCCATAGATGAAGAGAAGGCAATTGACCATGTACACTGGGGGTATATGTCCGCAGCATTATCTGAATTTGGGTTTGAAGGTCCCAATGCCTCTGCAATCCTGGCTCTCTACACTAATCCCTCCGCCAGGGTTTTCACATCTGATCTTCTCTCAAAACCCTTTACTATATCAAATGGTACATGTCAGGGATGCCCATTGTCCCCATCAATATTCAATCTAATGATTGTGCCTTTAGCAGAAATTATTCAAACACACCCTCATATCTCTGGTTTTAGATTCAATTAGAAATCACATGTTATAAACCTATTTGCAGATGACATGTTCCTCATTTTATCCTAACCTCTCATCTCGCTCCCATTTGCTCATGAGGTTTTACAAGACTTTAGCAAGGTTTCCTACTATAAGGTAAACTTTACAAAATCCCTAATTTTAGACCTACTGTAGGTATTCATAGGGACACACGCAGTCAGTTTGACATCTTCAACTGCTCAGTTGTTGAATAAGAACTACAAACCTTTGACTGCCTCTATAAGAGAAGATATCCAACGTTACGCCAAAATAGACCTTTCCTGGGCCGGTAGAGTAGCCATGTTCAAAATGCAAATACTTCCAAAAATTCTCTATATTTTCTGTACCTTTCTGTACCTATTCCTCCAACAACATCTTCTATCTGCACGTTAAAATCACTACTAAAATCCTTTATCTGGAAAGGCAAGAGGGCAAGAAGTGCATACCATACCCTTATTAAACATAAACGAGCAGGTGGTTTTGGACTTCCAGATCTTGATGATTATTTTCATGCATTTCAACTCGTACCTCTTAAACATTGGTTCCAACTACTTCAGGGTATCTTATGGGTGCATATTAAATCTTCCCTCACACACTCCCACAAACTGTCTCTCCTACTTCTAGCAGACTACTGGAAACCCTTCAATCTTAACTGTCTACCCCTATCAACACGTAACTCTATCCTGTCCTGGAGGAAACTATTTTCCTCAAGATACTTGTACACATCCTATTGGCTACCCAACAGAAACTTTAGAAATACTGTTACCTTGCCTATCACTTAAGAGCTGGAAAGAAATGGGTATTCAGTGGGTTGACGACATCCTTCACAGCAATCATATAAAAACCATGGACTCATTAATAACTGAATTTGGAGTGCCAAGTCTACACTATTTATACACAGTAGACTACTTATCTACCATGCATGGTTCTGGGTGATCCAAGATGGCCCCCACGCCGGAACTGACGCCACCGCGCATCGGACGTCCTGTCACTGCGTACCGACGCGCTGCGTCACAATAATCACCTGACTTCCTCAGGGTATCTGGGATGTGGGGATTTCCAGGAGGGTCCATCTGGTGGTGATGAGGATATCCCTGTGAAAGTGTGGCTTAACCTTAAAAAGCGAGCTGGCCCTTGGGGTCATTGTAAGGAGGTGAGGGGGCATTTTGGCTAATTCTGAAATCATGGTTTGGCACTGGATTTACAGCACGTTGGATTGAGTTTACACATGATTTGTGGAGCACTATTTTATTATTATAAGTGCAGCGTATAGATTTGGAGTGGACATTTATTCTCACTGAGTGTGTTTTTGTACACCTGCACTGTGTTTTTATGTTCACATATATTTTTTTGATTCCCTAAATTGAGGGAATTATCCAAAATATATTTTTTGTAGTGTGTTGCACTTTATTATATTCACGTATTTATTTTATTTAATATTATTTTACACGGTGTAATGAGTGATATTTATAATTGTGATGTACATGTTAGTATTTATTTAGCGCTACACCAATTTATTTATTTATTAAGTCCCAAACTATCTTGCCGCTGCTCCCCATGTAGTTTGGGCATCTGGGGGGCTCCACATAACTATCTTTTCCCTTGTAAATCCAAAATATATATATATCCTGTTGCCCTCTCACAGGTCTTATACATCTTGACCCCATATCTGGCACGCTTGCTGGGGAGAAATTGTTTGAATGTAAGGCGGTCAGAAAAATAAATGAGGGACTTATCAACGCTGATGTTATGTTGAGGAGTATAGACATCTGCAAATTTTTGGTTAAGGTGATTTACGAGGGGCTGAATTTTGTGGAGCCGGCCAAATTCAGGGTCACCCTGAGGACGACAGAGTGCATTGTCGTTGAAATGCATAAAACACATTATACTCTCATATCTATGCCTGGCCATGGCAGCAGAGAACACGGGCATATGATGAATTGGGTCTGAGAACCAATATAACCACAATTCATTTTTTTAGGAATGTCCATGTTGAGGGTTAGGCCCAAAAAAACTTTAAATTTGGAAATCTTAATGGGTTTCCATGCGAATGGTCTGGCAAGGTTTGAATTTGGGTTGGCGGCGATAAATTGTTGTGCATATGAATTGCTTTGATCCACAATCAATGCATACAGATATTCTGTGAAAAACAGCTCCAAAAAATCAAGGGGAGTAGTTAAATTTTCTGTTTCCACCTGAATTCTGGGTTGGGTAGTGAATGGGGAAAGTACAGGTGCTGCAGAATTTGTGGTCTGCCAATCAGGATTTGCAAGCACATCCAGAAGGATACTAGGAGCTCTACAGGCCTGTGTGCGAATTCTTGGCGCCTGCAAGATAATACTTGTGCCCGCCACCACAGCAGCTTGTACTGCACTTATGGGACTCGCCATGTCACCAGGTGATACTGCAGTGCTGGTATGTGAAAGACCAGGATGTACTAAGCCGCTGGTGCTCGCCAGTTCACCAAAAGGTAGAGCGGCACTAGTACTGGCAGTCTGCTGCATATGAGAGTCATCATGAGTTTGTAACATCTCAGCAACCTCAGAATGGGGTCAGGTACACCTGATCTTAGCATGGATCTCTTCTCCATTGTCTGAGCTATAAGGGTGCCACTGCTGTCTACAGGTTCGTATTCTGAGGCTGATTGTGTCAGTGAGTCTTCCCCTTCGCTCTCACCTGACATGCTTAGAATCCTGTGGGATCCTGTGAATACCTTTCCATTGACATTTTGACCACTAAATTTATAGGTACCTAGTGCGACTCATGGGAAAAAGAGCACCTGGCTGTCAGGGATTGCTTGAACCACTACAAAAAAATGTACCTGCAAGTGCTAACAGAGATCAGAGCTGATTCTGCAAACACTGCCGTTTTGTGTGTAATGTATCAAGTGACAGTGATCTACTGACACTGCACTTGCTGGGGTAGAGGGGGTGGGAGGGGGGGTAAGTATAGGAGCTAAAAGCTCAAAGATATTGATCCGTTCAGACACTATACTAGCAATGGAGATTTATTGTGTATGTGAGCGTGTTCCTGGCAATCAAGGGGTTAAATGTGATGACTGACGGGCAATCTGACGCTATCTGGGAGGGGCGCTAACTGACCCTAACGGAAGCTGACGCTATCTGAATTCGCTGGCGACACTAATACGGTGATCAGCAAAAAATCTGTACATTGTACTAATGACACTGGTGACAGGGCAGTGAAGGAGTTAACGGGAGGGGGGCGATCAAGGGGTTAAATGTGTCCTAAAGTGTTCTAACTGTGAAAGTGTGCTGTTTTACTCACATGTGTCTTCTTTCTTCTCTGTGTGGGATGGAATGTGACCAGAGAGAGAAAATTTCATCACTTCCTGTACCTCTGTACATGTAAAAACAGGTACAGGAAGATCTCTGATAGGACAGGGATTGATCATTTGACTTAGGCCAACCATCACTGGCCTAAATCAGATGATTGATCCCTTAGGGATCAAATCACGGCACCCGCGGATGGTCAGCGTGGGCGAGTGCTCCCCCCAAGAAAAACGTGTGTGTATATATATATATATATATATATGCGATTTTGCGCACCCATGCTGCCCTGTAGCAGTATTTCTGCCATAATGCAGTCTGGAAGTGGTTAAATAATAAACATGTCATACTTACCTGCTCTGTGTAATGTTTTTGGAAAGAGCAGCCCTGATCCTACTCTTCTTGGGTCCCTGGATGGCGGTCCTGGCTCCTTCCCCCCACCAAGTGGCAATCAGAGCACCCTGTACCAATAGATAAACTATAGCCAATCACAGATCACTAGTAATCACAGCCGCTATGAATGTAACCAGTTCATGTCAGTTCAAAACTTTGCTGTTACAATGATCATCACTGTAGCAACAATTAAAGTATTATATATATATATATATATATATTGCTCAAAAATTAAAGGAACACTTTGAAAACCCATCAGATCTCAATGGGGACAAATCTCCTGCTGGATATCTATACTGACATGGACGGGGTAATGTGTGAGGAAGGTAAGGATGTCCCATCGTGTGATGGAAATGAAAATGATCGACTTACAGAGGACTGAATTCAAAGACACCCCGAAAGTCAAAGAGAAAAAATGATGCAGAAGGCGAGTCCATTTTGCTGACATTTCATTGCAGCAACTCAGAATGGTCCTCAGCAGGGGCGGACTGACTATTTGGAAACTCGGGCACTGCCTGAGGGCCCGGGGTAAGTAGGGGGCCCCATGAGATGCCCCTGGTACCTTTTTCATAGGCTTTTTTGAGTTTGGGCAAGGACACAGGGGCCCCTATGATCCCCTATTGCCCGGGGGCCCCATGAGTTGTCAGTACGCCCCTTTTCCTCAGTAGTTTGTATGGCCCCCATGTGCTCGTATGCATGCCTGACAACATCGGGGGAGGCTCCTAAAGAGACCACGGATGGTGTCCTGGGGGATTTCCTCCCAGGATCTGGACCAGGGCATCACTGAGCTCCTGGACAAACTGAGGTGCAACCTGGCGGCTTGGGATGGACCGAAAAAAATTACATCCCAGAGGTGTTCTATTGGATTTAGGTCAGGGGAATGTTGGGGTCATTCAATTGTATCAATTCCTTCATCCTCCAGGAACTGCCTGCATACTCTCCCCACATGAGGCATTGTCATGCACCAGGAGGAACCCAGGACCCACTGCACCAGCGTAGGGTCTGACAATGGGTCCAAGGATTTCATCCCAATATCTAATGGCAGTCAGGGTGCCATTGTCTAGTCTGTAGAGGTCTGTGCGTCCCTCCATGGATATGTCTCCCCAGACCATCACTGACCCACCACCAAAACGGTCATGCTGAATGAGTTTACAGATAGCTTAACGTTGTTTGGTCAGAGACATTCACACCAGTGGCCTGCTGGAGGCCATTTTGTAGGGTTCTGGCAGTGCTCATCTTGTCCCTCCTTGCACAAAAGAGCAGATACCGGTCCTGCTGATGGATTAAGAACCTTCTACGGCCCTGTCCAGCTCTCCTAGAGTAACTGCCTGTCTCCTGGAATCTCCTCCATGCTCTTGTCTCCTGGAATCTCCTCCATGCTCTTGTCTCCTGGAATCTCCTCCATGCTCTTGAGACTGTGTTGGGAAACACAGCAAACCTTCTGGCAATGGCTCGTATTGATGTGCCATCCTGGAGGAGTTGTACTGCCTGTGCAACCTCTGTAGGGTCCAGGTTTGGCCTCATGCTACCAGTAGTGAAACTGACCCTTGCCAAATGCAAAACTTGTCAAAACAGTCAGAAAAGATAAATAGGAAAAAAAATGTCAATGGCCTCCACCCTTAAAACCATTTATGTTTTGGGGGTCGTCTCATGGTTGCCCATCTAGTGCACCTGCTGTTAATTTCATTAACACCAAAGCAGCTGAAACTGATGAACAACCCCCTCTGCTACTTACCTAACCAGATCAATATCCCAGGAGTGTCATTGACTTGATGCTAGACTCTGATTACAAAGTCCTCCTTTAGTTGTTTTGAGCTGTGTATATCCTGGATCTTCCCCCCAGAGTAGTACAGTCTTACATGGTTTCAAGACTGAATTAAAAAAATTATTTATTTCTTTTTATTATACTGTCACCAGTCAGTATCCCTGGTCACCACCACACCAGACATATGATGATGCTGTACTGCACTGATGACAGTATGTATTAAAAAAAAAACGTTAATAAAATGTTACAAAAATTTGAATGAATAATTGTTAATTTTCTTTTTTACATACTGTTACCAATCAGTATCCCTGATCCCCGCCACATCAGTCATATGATGACGCTGTACTGCACTGATGACGGTAAGTAAAAAAAAAAATTAAATGTAAAAAAAAAAAAAAGAATGATTAATTTTCTTTTTTAAATACTGTCACCAGTCAGTATCCCTGATCCCCGCCACCAGGGCTGTCATTAACGCAGAGCAAAAGGGGCAGATGTGCTGGGCCCTGTCATTGTTGTGGGGCCCAAAGCAGCTGCCCCTTGAGTCCACGCTGCCCAAAAACATCTCTAGTAGGGCCGGTGCCAGGATGGGTGGGGGTAAAATCTGACACTGATTGCTTCCAGCGCTTTGCAACAGAGAGCACATGTGGTTTGGGATCTTCTGCCTCAGCGTTGTAGGGCTGCCAAGGTGGAGGACAAGCCAACTCATCTACTCTGCCTGTTACTCCATATCCTTGCTCCGGACCCAGCTTTCTCTCTCCCTTCTGATTTGCTGTAGATACTACCTTGTCCTGAGGTTGGAGAGGCTGCTGAAGAACAGAGCTCCGACTGAGCACTTTTTCAGCCAATTGGAGGTGGGTCTGGAGAGCTCAGTAAAGGTGGGTCTGGAGAGCTCCGTGGAGACGGGTCTGGAGAGCTCCGTGGAGGCGGGTCTGGTATGGGCGGCCAGCAGCAAGGTAAGAGCTGTGGCAAGTTCCTTAGTTTACTAAAAGTACTTTGTCTCCTCTTCCACAGCCCTGTAGAACCTCTCTCCTCTCATGTAATGTTCTGCAGGGAGAGAGGAGACATGTGTGATGTTCTGCAGGGCAGGGAGAGGGGAGAGATGTGATGTTCTGCAGGGCAGGGAGAGGGGAGAGGTGTGATGTTCTGCAGGACAGGGAGAGGAGTGATGTTCTGCAGAGCAGGGAGCGGGGAGAGGTGTGATTTTCTGCAGGGCAGAGAGAGGGGAGACATGTGTGATGTTCTGTAGGGCAGTGAGAGGGGAAACCGGTGTGATGTTCTGTAGGGCAGTGAGAAGGGAACATCAAAAAGAGAGGAAGGCGCCTCTAAGTGCAGTATTGTCAATTTATTGGTGAGCAATTGATAAATTGCACTTACAAGATAAGTAGTTAAAAAGACTCATCGTGTGGTGTAACAAGATCCAGGTGGGACATCCAGCAGTCCAGCACCAAACTCTGTCCACAGGATCAGGAAGCAGAGCCCAAGATGTGCCTGTGCATCAAAATGAGGCTTGGAAAGCAGAGTAGGATAAAGGAGGTGAAAGGGGCGGTAATGCGTTTTGGAGCATGCTCAATAGGCTCCTTCGTCAGACCTACATCCTACTCTGCTCTCCAAGCCTCATTTTGATGCACAGGCACATCCTGGACTCTACTTCCTGATCCTATAGACAGAGTTTGCTGCTGGATGGCTGGATGTCTTTCCTGGATCTTGTTACACCACACGATGAGTCTTTTTAACTATTTATCTTGTAAGTGCAATTTATCCATTGTTCACCAATAAATTGTCAATACTGCACTTAGAGGCGCCTTCCTCTCTTTTTGATGTTTACTGCATTAGAGCCTTGCTTCCACTCTAAGAAGAGCTGCCTTGGTGTTACAGCTCCCATCCATCCCTGATATCCATCTGGCACCTTTATCCTACAGCTACAGAGGTTGGGCTCTAACAAGCGCGCCCTATATAATATACATTTTCCAGTGAGAAGGGAAACAGGTGTGATGTTCTGCATGGCACAGAGAGGAAAGACAGGTGTGATGTTCTGCAGAGAGAGTGGAGAAAGGTGTGATGTTCTGCAGGGAAAGGGGAGACGTGTGATGCTCTGAAGAGCAGGGAAAGGGGGCAGGTGTGATGGTATGTAGGGTTAGAGACAGGTCTGATAGTTTGCAGGGCTAAAGACAGGTGTGATGGTTTGTACAGCTGGAGACAGGTGAAGATGGGTGTGATGTTCTGCAGGACTGAAGACAGGTGTGATGTTCTGCAGGGAGAGGAGAGACAGGTGTGATGTTCTGCAGGGCTGAAAACAGGTGTGATGCTCTGCAGAGCTGAAGACAGGTGTGATGCTCTGCAGGGCTGGGAGAGGGGAGACAGGCCGCAATGCCTCCCTCCTATCACCCCTACAGGATAAGTTCACCTTTTGTAACATGTTATCAAGGTACCGGCCCCCACACCTCCCCCAATCCCCCAAAACTGATGGGGATCCCCCCCACTCGCTGCCATAATCTAAAGAAAACACAGCTGTGTGGGACTCCACCCGCCCGCCAGGCCGTGTCATTCATTCACAGAGTTCTGTGAATGAATGGACTATAACTATTGGAGGCCTTAACAGCTGTCAGCTTGTAGTTCTCAATTAAGTACCCTGGGGCAGTTGAGCATTGTGGTAGTTCACTGATTAACCTCTACCAACCAATCAGTGAGCAATAATGATGTTCTGTAACCTCTAGCAACCAATCAGTGAGCAGTAAGGATGTGCAATAACCTCTAAAAACCAGTGAGTGTAGACCAGTTCTTTATGTTTAAATTATGCCACTTGTAGATATGTCTACGTGTGTGTTTGATTTTAGGGATTTTGGGGTGGAGAGTGAAATGGCATGGGGGGGGGCAAGAAACATTTTGCCCAGGGTCCAATCAATATTAAAGACAGCCCTGATTGCCACACCAGTCGTATGATGACGCTGTACTGCACTGCTGACAGTATATAAAAAAAGTTTAGAAAGTTTAAAAAACGATTAAATCATTAATAATTTTCTTTTCTACGTCCTGTAACCATTCAGTGTCCCTGATCACCTCCACACCAGTCATATGATGATGCTGTACTGCAAAGGTGACAATTTGTAAAAAGAAAGTTTAAAAAATGAATAAATAATTATTAATTTTCTTTTTTAAATACTGTCATCATTCAGTATCCCTGATCACCTCCACACCAGTCGTACGATCACGCTTTACTGCACTGCTGACAGTATGTTAAAAAAAAGTGTAATAAAATTAATAAATCGTTATTCATTTTCTTTTTTAATTACAGTCACCAGTCAGTATCCCTGATCATCGCCACACCAGCCATATGATGATGCTGCACTGCTGACAGTATGTAATAAGAAAGTTTAATAAAATGAGTAAATAATTATTAATTTTCATTTCTACATGCTGTCACCAGTCAGTATCCCTGATCACCTCCACACCAGTCATATGACGCACAGATGGTGACAGTATGTAAAAAAATTAAAATAAACAATAATTATTTAATTTCTTCTTTTTCCAAAAATTGTGACAAAAATTGCAACTTCAAAAAACTCTTTATACCTCTTACTAAATACCTGTTTGCTTCAACCTCTCATCTTACTTCTTTTTACACCATTAGCAAAAGAGGAAAGAAGCAAAAAAACATTTTCAAGCTTACCACATTTTTATACCGTCTGTTTTTGTTTCTCATATTTTTGCTTTTATTACATTGAAATGTAAATTGTTTTATCGTTTGTATTCACTTTATTTTTGGATGCTTTTTTTGTGTGATACTATAAAATCACACTTTCCCAGCCTGGCTGTTGAAATAATTACACACAATTGCCTAAAAATGTTATAAGTGATTTTACACAAACTTAGATTGATGAATAATTGCTACATGACCACCTTTACATGATAATAATACTTACATAGAGGCTTTTCCAAAGACGTATCTGTAAATGTGGACAGGATAAATAAGCTTCCCGGCAGGTCACCAACCCAAATATAAACCACAAAATAGAGAAAAGTAACAGATGACCAAAGGTGGCTCACCGATAGCAGTTAAAGACTACAAACATACTGTATATAAAACATAAAATACTAGTAAAACACCCAATTAGGTGGGTTTACAATTCATAGAAATTACATAAATATTCACAATAAAATGTATTGTGAATATTAATGTGATTTATATGAATAGTAAACCCAACATTTATGTTTTACATATACTGCATTTGTAGTCTCTATCTATTACAGGTGAACCACCTTTGATCACTTGTTACTTTTCTCTATTTTGTGGTTTTCCAAAACCGTACAAAACGTTTATCTTCATATTTCTCTGTGTGTTTTCACTCCATGATCAGTCACTCATACTGGGACTTGGACAGTTCCACAACTGGGATTGGGTCCCTTCTGATACTGGTCAGCTTCACTTATAATCACCAGCTGGTGGATTCATAAATGAAGCTGCCCTTCATTTGAACAACCAGACTTCCCTGTTCTTTGTACATCTGTTTTTGGATAAATGTCCCCACTAACCTTTGACTAGAACCTCCTTTAGTACATCCACTGATGGTCAATTAACCTCTTTAGTGACACTTTAAAGTTCTATGATAATTACATAACTCAGAGCAACCATCCAGACTTGAGCGTAATGAAGTCAGATCAGTAAAATACAAATTCTTATTGGCTGTGGCTGATAATTACACTTATATGGAACCTTGTAAGGTCGATCTGATCTTCTCAGCACCTTGTCATGTCTTCTCATAGGCTTCATGAATCATTCTGGTCACATATGGGAAGATTTGGTTCTAGAAATGACATAGCAGCCCAGTATTTTTAGCAACACCTGTGTAATATGATGGTCTATCTGTCTGAAAATATTGTCAATGGATTGTCTGCATGCGTCCTCAAATTGCATAGTTGCTGGTTCATTTTGTTGGCGTGCCATATGAGCCAATTTATGGAAGTCAGAAGGATCTATAACCGCTGGGTACTCACCCTCCATTATATTGTCTCCATCCACTGCACAGAACAAGGTGACCCCATGTAGGAGGAGTGCTAGAAGTTGACGAACCTCCATCTCTACAGGCTGAGCAATGAAAGAAGCATCAACTGATGAACTGAGGATGGAAGATCTTTTCAGCGGAAGGGCGTGAACTGAATTCTAATGATCATATCTCATAGTTATCTCAAACTTTTGTACTGTATATTGGGTAAAGATAAACATAAAACATGTTTTTCAGACAGGCGCTTGCTCATTGAAGTTACTACATATATATATATATATATACATATATGTCATGTAACATGAAAGTTAAAGTAAAAATATATATAAAGTGCTCTCCCAACACCACATGTAATAGTGAATCTAATACAGGGTATGGTAAAGTCCAAAAATTGTAAATGAATGAGAGTCCTATAGGAGGGTGTCACATGGATCCAATAGGTTCTTCTCCACCACTTGTGAGTAATAAATGAATTCCCCACTCACCAGAAGGTATTGGCCCCCACTCTAGGTGGTCAAATAATGCTAGGGTAATCAAATGACATATGGATTCCCAACTGCAGGCTCTCATTTGATGGGTCTCAAGGCTCCCCTTCTTGTAGTAGTAGCTCTCAAAGAAGCTCAAAATAAAAACAAATTTTCATTTTTCTGTAAATGTAATATTTATTAACCGCATGCCGCCCAGCCACTGTACATATACGGCGGCAGGGCGGCACTCGCAGGCAAAACCACGTTTTAAGACGTGTGTTTTGTAAACAAATAGGGGGCGCGCGCGCGAGGCGCGCCGCCGCCCTATTTGTCCCGCGGATCACCGCCGCAGATGTCAGTCGCTGGGTCACAGCCACTCCTTAGCGGCTATGTCCCGGCGATCGGCGGCAAACCGTGACAGAGAGCACAGCTGCAGTAGCTGTGCTGTCTGTCACTTCCTTCTCAGCTCGAGGATGAGCTGATCAAGAAAGAACAGTTTCTCTTTCTCGATCAGCCTTGTCCCTCCCAGTACACACCCCGCCCCCTAGTAAAACACTCCCCTCACTCCTATAACCCTTCCCTGAAAAATAAAGTTAACCCCTTCCTCCCCAGTGCCATTAGTACAGTTTCAGTTTTTTTTTTTTTGCACTGATCACTGTATTAGTGTTTTGGGGATGTCAGTGACCCCAAGTCAGTACCCCCCAATGTCAAAATGTCCGCCGCAGTCCCGCAGTCCCGCCATAAGTCGCTGGTCGCGACCATAAGTCCCTGATCGCCGCCATAATTCGCTGATCGCCGCCATTATTAGTATAAAAAAAACCCTAAAAATCCCAGTATCTTTCCCGCCATTTGTAAACGCTATAACTTTCACGTAAACCAATTAATTTACACGTATTGGGTTTTTTTTTTAGCAAAGACATGTTGCAGAATGCATTTTGGCAGAAATTTATGACTAAATTTGATTTTTGCATTTTTTTTTACTGGACATGTTTTATAGCAAAAAGTCCAAAATATTGTTTTTTTTTCCTCAAAATTTTTATAGCGCAAAAAATAAAAACCGCACAGGCGATCAAATACCACTGAAAGAAAGCTCAATTTGTGGGGAAAAAAGGATATATATTTCATTTATGTACCATATTGCATGACCGCGCAATTGTCCATTAAACTAGCGCAGCGCTGTATAGCAAAAAATGGCGTAAGTTGCAGTATCTATACCATAGTTTGTAGACGCTATAACTTCCACACAAAGCAATCAATATACACTTATTGGGATTTTTTTTACCAAAAACATGGAGCAGAATACATAAATTTATAACCAACTTTGAGTTTACTATATATTTTTTATAGCTGAAAATAAAAAATATTGTTTTTCTTCAAAATTTTTGGCCTTTTTTTGTTTATAGCCTGAAAAATAAAAAGCGCACAGATGATCAAATTACACCGAAAGAAAGCTCTATTTGTGTGAAAAAAGGACGTAAATTTCGTTTGGGTGCAGCATTGCATGACCGCACAATTATCAGTTGAATTAGTGCAGCGCTGAGTAGCAAAAAGAGGCGTGGTCATTAAGGGGGGTAAATCCTCTGGAGCTCAAGTGGTTAAGAACCATGGTTCATAAATTAAGTAAAAAATGCACTCACATTGTATGGTGGCTGTACCCCGGCACCAGCCTGTACAGCCAATGTGGGGACAACATGTCTCCCTGTGTTAATCCGGCGTGCATCCAAGCCTCATGTTAGCGAGCCGGTCGTGATGTCATGTAGGACCCGGGAGTGATGGGATCATGCTTCTATGTCCGTTTCACCTAGTGGCATCTTCAGGAAGTGACATACCGCCATTTCCATGCTCAATATAAAGGGACACAAGTATTTTCATTGCGCGGCTACGCCAATATGGCAGCCACCAATTGTGCCAATAGAAAATATACTGTTTGTACTATTACCGGCTGCATAAACTGTTGCAGTTTACCATTGCTTGTGTGGTTAACACCTAAAATGTAGCTATGAAATAACCTCATAATTAACAAAGAAACAATGCAGAAAAAATGGGTATAGATAAAAAAAATAGACAAAATTGTAAAAATATAAATATCCTAAAAAATAGATCAATATACCTCAGAGGTACAAAAGGAAAATAACACAAGAAATTAATTATTAGTACAAAACTTTAGACAGAAAACTAAACAAAAGATTAAACCAAAATTATCGAAACTAGGTATAAAATATATCTAATGAGGATTAATGGATCAGTAGGCCAATGAATTCTAATTTGGACCTTGTCACTTAGGGGTGGACTCACTTTTGTTACCAGTTGTTTAGACATTAATGGCGGTGTGTTGAGTTATTTTGAGGGGACAGCAAATTTACAAACTGTACACCGACTACGTCACATTGTAGCAAAGTGTCATTTCTTCAGTACTGTCACATGAAAAGATAGAATCAAATATTTACACAAATGTGAGGGGGGGACTCACTTCTGGGAGATACTGTATGTATTGCACTGATTCTGCACACGGCACTAATAAGGTTTTCATTACGTTTGCATTCCTTCAAGTCCTGATTAGAAATGAGCCTGTCTATGTAACGCCCCTTGTTACCATAAAAGTACAATTGTAATATTAATGTCATACCGACGTAATCATGTGTATAAAAAACGTCAAATGCTCCGAATGAACAGAACAGCGATTTGGAAAGATGCTGAGTGTATCTTGTTGTGTCTGTTCCCTACTGCAGTCGTTATTATTAATTTGGGACCACTAATCAATATGAGGATAGGAGTTAGCTATCTATAAAATGTAAGTATTAAATTACATTTCAGAACACCTCGCACACCTGCGCAAATACAAAAGCAAGCCCAGGGTGTGCAGAGGTATGTAAACCACAGTCGCACCACACGTGTGACAATATCGCCGCGAACATCAGAGTAAGAAAAATAATTCTAGCACAAGAGCTCTGTCAGGGCTCCAGGTATGACCAGAGGGGTGTGGACTGACACAGGGAAACGCAGGCTTCAGATATGGTATAAACAATATAATTTATTAGGACTAACAATACAAAACACAGTGCAAAACTAAACATAAACACAGTGCAAACAAACCAAACCAAACCACCCACCGATAACAATACATACAATACAAAGAGTAGTCAGGCAGGCCGGGTCAGTAGCAAACGGGCAAACGGAGTACCAGGAACAGGCGGGAGAGTGTCGGGGTCACAAGCTGGGTTCAGTAACTCATGGGCAGCGCGGTACAGAGGGTCGGGCAGAGAATGGTCAGGGTCACAAGCCAGGGATCAAGCAGGAGAAGTCAGCAGAGGTCAGGATCAGGAAGGGTTGGCAACAAGTCAGACAGGAACAGGAATACAGGATACAAGGTACAGGGACCCATGGAAAAACACACACCAAGGCCCTGACTGTGAGTCTGGCCATTCCTTAAATACAACCCCTGCAATCAGCTTCAGGTGTTTGGCTGATTGCAGGGGTGAGTCTCTGATTGCTGAGAGCACCCGTTGGCCAGCCCTGGTACTGCAGCCCACACGGCAGGTGAGTCCCACCATTATTGGCAAGTCCATTCCTGACAAGCTCCTAGTTAACTCTAAACTGTAAAGGCTTTTAAAGGGTCACCTATGGTGTTTTTTGGGCAACGTAATATTTGGTGATATGGTGGGCGCACGCAAATTTAAGACATGGAATGTTTGGTAACTATTTACTCGATGCAATCTCATATTTTAGATTTTTACCAAAAATGGATAATATATTGGGTACAATGTTGTATGACCGCGCAATTGTCATTCAAAATGTGAGAACGCTGACACCTGAAAAATGGCCTGGGCAGGAAGGGGGTAAAAGTGCCCGGTATGGAAATGGTTAAAGGGTCACCTATGGTGTTTTTTGGGCTACTTTTTGGCAATATGGTGGGCGCACGCAAATTTTAGACATGGAATACTTGGTAACAATTACTCGATGCAATCTCATCTTTTAGATTTTTACCAAAAATGGGTATTATATTGTGTGTTTTGCACTAAAATTAATTTCATTCTATTTTTTCCTGAAAATTTGTGTTTAATAAACAGTTGTGCAAATATCATGTGACATACAAATTTGCAACTATTGCCTTTTTCTTCTACAGGCTAGAATACAGCTCTCTGCTTTCAGAAATATATAATGTTCTGGGGCTTTAAGTCATTTTAACATTGTGCTAATACTAGGGATTGCACAGCAGTTATCTCCTACCACTGATGGGTTTATGAAGACCAATAGAACATCCCAATACTATACAATTCAGATGATGTAATATGTGGTTGCACCAAACCTGGACACTTTCCAGAATTTGGACATCACACAGTTGATAAAATAGAATAAAACGATACAGGTGCTGTAAATATTGTGACATGTAAAGAATATATTTGTGCAGACTTGTAAAATTAAGTGATAAAAATACATTTTTGCTTAGAGTTTGTTTCTATGACAGTCTGTGAGATTGAATCTTGTGATTTTCCACAACCATTTATCTTTACGTCAACGAATATATGGTGTTCCTCTTTATGTATCCTCCCGGACTAATGATACAAAAACAGAATACAGAGGAAACTTAACAAACCACAAACAAGTGTAGGTCAAGATGATGGTATATTGTGTTTTCCCTTTGAGGGAAATGATCATTTTTGGGTTGTAGAAAAGACTTGGGATGTAAAGATGTGAAAAGTCTGGAACACAACTCCCTAAATCAGCTCTGACTACAATACTTACCTCCTCTCCAGTGAAGCCCGGCTTAGACAATATTTTCTTTCTGAAACGTTATGCTCTCCACCTCTTCTATTCAAATCCATCACCAAACATCCCTCTGTTCTTGGTGTTTACCAGCAATAACCCTTGTGACCCTTCTCACAAATCCACCCTGTATTTCTAACCCTAACACCCCTTCACACCAACCGTTCCTGTGATCCCCAAATCTAACACCCCTTCACACTAACCCTCCCTATAACCCCAACCCTAACACTCCTCCACACTAACCCTCCCTGTAACCCGAACCCTAACACCCCTCCACACTAACCCTCCCTGTAACCCCAACCCTAACACCCCTTCACACTAACCCTCCCTGTAACCCCAACCCTAACACCCCTTCACACTAACCCTCCCTGTAACCCCAACCCTAACACCCCTCCACACTAACCCTCCCTGTAACCCCAACCCTTACACCCCTTCACACTAACCCTCCCTGTAACCCCAACCCTAACACCCCTTCACACTAACCCTCCCTGTAACCACAACCCTAACACCCCTTCACACTAACCCTCCCTGTAACCCCAACCCTAACACCCCTTCACACTAACCCTCCCTGTAACCCCAACCCTAACACCCCTCCACACTAACCCTCCCTGTAACCCCAACCCTAACACCCCTTCACACTAACCCTCCCTGCAACCCCAACCCTAACACCCCTTCACACTAACCCTCCCTGTAACTCCAACCCTAACACCTCTTCACACTAACCCTCCCTGTAACTCCAACCCTAACACCCCTTCACACTAACCCTCCCTGTAACTCCAACCCTAACACCCCTCCACACTAACCCTCCCTGTAACTCCAACCCTAACACCCCTTCACACTAACCCTCCCTGTAACCCCAACCTTAACACCCCTTCACACTAACCCTCCCTGTAACCCCAACCCTAACACCCCTTCACACTAACCCTCCCTGTAACCCCAACCCTAACACCCCTCCACACTAACCCTCCCTGCAACTCCAACCCTAACACCCCTCCACACTAACCCTCCCTGTAACCACAACCCTAACACCCCTTCACACTAACCCTCCCTGTAACCCCAACCCTAACACCCCTTCACACTAACCCTCCTTATAACCCCAACCCTAACACCCCTTCACACTAACCCTCCCTGTAACCACAACCTTAACACCCCTTCACACTAACCCTCCCTGTAACCCCAACCCTAACACCCCTTCACACTAACCCTCCCTGTAACCCCAACCCTAACACCCCTTCACACTAACCCTCCCTGTAACCCCATCCCTAACACCCCTTCACACTAACCCTCCCTGTAACCACAACCCTAACACCCCTTCTCACCAACCCTCCCTGTAACCCCAACCCTAACACCCCTTCACACTAACCCTCCCTGTAACCCCAACCCTAACACCCCTTCACACTAACCCTCCCTGTAACCCCAACCCTAACACCCCTTCACACTAACCCTCCCTGTAACCACAACCTTAACACCCCTTCACACTAACCCTCCTTATAACCCCAACTCTAACACCCCTTCACACTAACCCTCCCTGTAACCACAACCCTAACACTCCTTCACACTAACCCTCCCTGTAACCCCAACCCTAACACCCCTTCACACTAATCCTCCATGTAACCCCAACCCTAACACCCCTCCACACTAACCCTCCCTGTAACCCCAACCCTAACACCATTTTACACTAACCCTCCCTATAACCCCAACCCTAACACCCCTTCACACTAACCCTCCCTGTAACCCTAACACCCCTTCACACTAACCCTCCCTGTAACCCCAACCCTAACACCCCTCCACACTAACCCTCCCTGTAACCACAACCCTAACACCCCTTCACACTAACCCTCCCTGTAACCCCAACCCTAACACCCCTTCACACTAACCCTCCCTGTAACCCCAACCCTAACACCTTATACACACATTATATTTTATTTAAAAAAATATGGACAGAGCCACAAAAAATAAACTAAACACAATAGTGAAAAATAAATAGCTGCAAAACCTAATCTCTAAGGTGTATACATAAATGAAAAAACAGGTTTGCGCTCATAATCTCAACCCAGTTGTGAATATATCCACAATATGTAATTGTATAAATCTATATAACAATAAATTATTAATAGTGTCCAACTGAATGTGCAAAAAAAGTCCAATAAAGAAGATATTTTTATTTGTATCATAAACACTTTTCAATTCAAAAATGATTTTTCTGTGCAGAACCACAATCACCATACTGTGCAAACTGTTGGCGCTATATAAATCCTGTATAGTAATAATAATAATCATTGGTAAACAAAGCATATACACACATATAATTGCATTAAATTGCTGTGTGACTAATATATTTAAAGTAGATGTAAACACAATTACTAAATTCTCCAAAAAGGCTTAAAATATTAAAATAAATTCAAAAGTAATTTTCATTATATTTAAACCTGCATCTTTTATTAAATACGTAAGTCTTTGTGATCCCGCCATGACGTTGTTTAAGTACTTTCCTGTTTTAGGGTGAGAATGCTTTGCCCCTGCTTCCTACAACATTGTAATTGTGCTCCCACATTGTCACCCTGCCATGTAAGTTTGGAATGGAGACTACAAGCGGCTGTTTCACCACACATTACATAGACATGGTCCATCATTGTCACCGTCAGGAAATCCACCCAAAGAAATGTCATACAGCCATCATTGGTATTCCATCCAGCCCTCTCTCAGGACTGCCTTTGTATTGGAACAGAACCCTCCAGTTTTGCAGTTCTTGTACATTTCCACCATAGGAATGAAGAGGAGGACACTGAAACTGTCCACAATAGAGAATACGTGTCGGCTGAGCAAATCCGCCCATCCATTCATGCAGGTTTCCTCCCATTGACCACCAATGCCCAGGCGTTTTTTCCTCCTATCAATACCAGGTCACTTTTTTCTCTCTCTGACACTATTTTTAAATTTTTGCTATTAAACATGTCCAGAGAAAAAAATTTAAAAATCAAATGTTGTCATAAATTTAGGCCAAAATGTATTCTGCTCCATGTCTTTGCTAAAAAAATACCAATATGTATAAATTAATTGGTTTACGTGAAAGTTTTTTAATACTAGTAATGGCGTTGATCGGCGACTTATAGCAGGACTATGGCCATCACAGATAATTCCTATAGTTTATCTAAAATGTTTATTTCCTATGATGATCAGCTCCATCTAGTGGCCATAATGAGATATTTTCCTGTAAAACCTCAATTAGGAAGTTCCACATTATGCCCACTAGACGGAGCTGATCATCATAGGAAATAAAAATATTAGATACATTATGGGGATTATTCATGATGGCTGTGCGGAGGATTGACACACGCCTACAGAGATTTTCATTTTATTAAAAATAGACTCCTTAGGGGAGTGCGCATGCGCGGCCGGCGGGACGGACATGCTGAGGTAGAGCTCTGTCTCCCCGTCGGTGGACACAGCAGTCCGTCCACGGATCCCGGCCGGCACAACCACGCAGGAGGCACCGTGAGACATCCGTCTCCACGGCAACCCTGCTCAGACTCGTCCCGGCTCGATTGGCGGCAAGCAGGGAGCTGCAGCCCTGTCTCCACGGTGAGCGGAGCAGAGGCCCCGCCCACCATCTTCTATTCTAAGCCCATACAACATCGCAGGGCAAAGCGGGGGGGCTCCGATCACAGTGGCAACCCCCCTCTCTGGAAATAGGATGGTTAGGGGAGCACCCCGCCACCAAGCCCCGCCGCAACATAAATCTATTAAGGAGGCACTTGCAAAGGCCTCCTCCAAGATGGCCGCCACCCCAGCACGTAGCAGCAAGCAGGCTGCAAATTCATATGGCACCCTGCAGGATACACAGCCCAGTCGTCCCAGTGCATCAGAGGGTGAGTCTGATATTGACCCAGACACCCCAGCTCTCACTTCAGTGCCTGACCTTACAACCCCTGACCTCCTTACACGCTTTGAGCAGATGTTACATAAAGCATTGCAGCAAACCTCTGACCGTATTACCGCTACACTGACTAGAGAAATCCGCGAATTGGGACAGCGCACTGCTGACCTAGAGCTGAGAGTAGACGATCTTGAAGCCCCATTACAGACACAAACCGATGACCTCGACCTCTTACGCGATGAAAATGCAGCGCTGCACACACGCCTGGAGGACTTTGAAAATAGGGCAAGACGCTCAAACTTACGAATCCGTGGCCTCCCAGAACCGATTGTCGATGTCCAACCAACCATTACGGCGCTATTTCAAGAGCTCGCCCCTGCCATTCCAATCGAACGGCTAGAAATGGATAGGGTTCATAGGGCATTAGCCACATGGCGCCCCGATGGCAGGCCGCGTGATATCATAGCCAAACTCCACTTTCACCGCACCAAAGAGCAACTCCTACAAGCGGCCCGTAACGCAGAATCTTTACAATTTCAAGGCCATATCTACCAGCTATTTCAGGACCTCTGCCCTACAACCATCACTAAATGCAGGGCTATGAAACCCCATCTGCAAACACTCCAACAACACGCCATACCATACAAATGGAGCTTCCCCTTCGCCATACAGTTCCAATATCAAACTCAGGACTACACCTGCAAAACTCCCGAAGACCTGCTGGACACCCTGCGGAAACTTCAGCTACACTCTCCAACAACACCATCAGAGAGCTCCAAACGGAGATCCACATCCTGCTCACCGCGGAAATCTTATCCCACACGCTCCACTGATGGTCAGCTCAGTATCCACAAACGAGGGCGTTTTTCATCACCAGGCACTTCTTCACAAGATACCATGGACTGAACCGCGTCCTTCAACTTCTACTTTACCACGCACACCAGGTTTTGTATCTTTTAGCTAGCGTTGAAGACGCCACTCAGGGTTCTTATTTTCCCTGCCTCACGCTCTGATGCAAACGCTGTGTACCCCTACACAAGCCCTCACTTTTGGAAAGCTCTTATCTCTGGGCTTTTCTCGTCAGAGGACGATTGAATTAACATTTTGTCTCTCCTACGTTCTTGAGAGCCTGTTGAATCGAATATAACGTTTATTTTTCTTTCTTATATTGTTTTACCTAGATTATATCTTAGGTTGTGCTTGGGGACCCCAGCTCTGGCGGCATAGGATGCCGTCCCTCTCCCTTCTTATTGGTCCATCACCATGACCGATGCCGCCCGAGCTCAGGACCCCCGAATTGTTTGGGAATATATTTACTACTTTTTTTTTTCCCCGGGATCTCTTTGCTATATATTTATTTAAATGCTGTCATCCCCACGGCCCGGGTATCTGTGCACTCTCCACTAGCCCTTGTGCTATTGTTTATTTAATAGCACCTGGGCTATCACCGTTCCTCGGATCACCCTGAGTCTGGGTGTACCCGGGGACCACTTCTTCGGCCTAGAATGGCCCCTTATACCCTTTTACTGATACCCTTCCCAAGTCATACTCCCCCATCCTCCCCTTCATATGACTCCATGACCCTACCCAATCTCCTATACCACCAGGCTATCTTACACAGTGACTACCAAACTCTCCCCAAACAGGTTATACTTTATCATTTAATTCACCTTGCACTCTCCCTATGGGCCCGTTAAACATTCTCACCCTGAACGTTCAGGGCCTCAACATGCCGCAGAAACGCAACAAAGCCTTCAGTGCTTTTGCATCATTTAAGGCCCATGTGGTTTGCCTGCAAGAAACATACTATACTCCCAAATCTACACCTAAGTTTTTCGGCCCTCGTTACCCACAGGTCTACACAGCCTCAGCTACGACTAAATGTAGAGGAGTACTAATCGCTTTCCACTGCACCACACCCTTCACACTATGCAGTGAAATCAAAGACCCAGAGGGTCGATATCTCCTACTAACAGGACAACTCCTAGACACCGACGTCACCATAGTTTCATACTATGCTCTGAACCAAGGCCCCTTACCATTTCTTTTCCACCTATTCTCGATAATAGATCACCACAAGCAAGGTACTCTGTTTGTCTGCGGAGACTCAAACTGCACCCTATATCCCTTTCTTGACAAATCTCCTCAACCTTCCCCCCTCCCTACCTCCAGGCAAACCCTTCAAGCCGTACTACAGTGTCACTCCATGATAGACACCTGGAGGGAACTGAACCCAATACAGCGCCAATATACTTTCTACTGCCACCCCCATAAGTCTTTTTCTAGGATAGATCATGTTCTCATAACTGCCAGCTCCTCCCCCCGGCTCCTGACCTCTGACATACTACCAATCCCTTGGTCAGACCATAGCGCTGTATTTACTTCCATGGCCTCCCTAGCCCCATCTTCTACTGATCCCTCTTGGATCTTTAACGACAACTTACTAGCAAACCCAGCCCACAGCTCAGAAATCGAAGCCGCTCTTAAAGACTACATATCCATAAACCAAACACCTGAAATTTCTCCTCTTCTCCTCTGGGAAGCGCACAAACCGGTTATACGAGGCTTCTGTATTAGCAAAGCTTCCTTTTTAAATAAAGCGAAAAGACAGCAATGTCTTTCTCTGGAACGAACCTATAACCAATCCCATCAAGCCTTCCAAGCAACCCCTACGCCGGCTAATCGTGAAGCTTTAGAGCAAGCTCGATTAGCTCTTGACCTTTTTCTCACAGACAAGGCGGAGCTTTCACTTCGCAGATCTCGGCACAAATACTACACAAAAGCAAATAAACCCAATACCTTTCTAGCTCTTTCGCTTCATAGGCTTGATCAGATTACTAGACCAATTCGATTACGCACCTCTTCTGGCAGCCTCACTAGTAACCCGGAACGCATCCTACAAATCTTTCACAAACATCTCTCGCGACTTTACTCCCACTCCACACCATTTGACTCCACCCAGGCTGACACCCTCCTGGCCCCCATCTCCTTTCCGATGCTCTCTGAACACCACCTGGCTGCTTTAGAACAACCCATCACCTTAATCGAAACCCTAAATGCTATTAAAAATTTAAAGCTTCGTAAACGCCCAGGACCTGATGGCTTTTCTGCCACATACTACAAAAAATTTGCCCACCTTCTAGCGCCCATTCTCACTAATGCATTAAACGCTGTACTATCAGGCCATACCTTCAACCTAGAAACAGTCCAAGCTAACATCTCAATGATTCCGAAACCCAATTCAGACGATACACAGTGGTCCAACTACAGGCCGATCTCTCTTCTTAACATTGACATAAAACTGCTAGCTAAAATCCTCTCCACGCGCCTAAACTTGTGTATAGGCTCTCTAATCCACAATGACCAAGTGGGCTTTATTCCAACTCGACAAGCCGGAGACATCAGACGCGCAACTCTCTTGGCACATATTGCTAAATCCCGCAACATTCCTGCCTGTTTCCTGTCCTTGGACATCCGGAAAGCGTTTGACACGGTATCATGGCCATATCTGCACTACATTCTGCGCCGTTGGGGCTTTGGCCCTCATTTTTTAACCTGGATTTTCTCACTATATCAAGAGCCCTCGGCCAGAGTTAGATACCTTGGACATAGATCTGCTCATTTTCCTATCTCCCGTGGTACAAGGCAGGGCTGCCCTCTCTCCCCCCTACTTTTTGCATTGGCCATAGAACCACTAGCCCTCCTAATTAGAGCTAATCCGGATGTCCGGGGACTTGAGTTAGGCGGGTCTCATCACAAATTATGCCTCTTTGCTGATGACGTTCTAGTTTTTCTTACTTCTCCCTTAACTTCCTCTCCCTCTCTTCTCCGGCTTCTCGAGAGGTTTGACTCACTTTCTGGCCTTGTAATAAACTCTCACAAGTCTATGGCACTTAATATTTCCCTCCCCCCTAAGGAGCTAGCCCACCTGAAACAGATCCTCCCATTTTCTTGGTCACAGCACCATATTCCTTTTTTAGGAATCAAATTGACTCCCAACCTATCAGACCTTTATGCAGCTAACTATACTCCCATGCTAACTCATCTCACTGCTCTTATGACTAAATGGTCCTCCTTACCGCTTGCATGGCTAGGCAGAATAGCGGTCATAAAGATGTCAATCCTCCCAAAAATCCTATATTTATTTAGAGTACTCCCAATTCCAGTACCTTCCCATTATCTTTGTGTATTACAGCGCCGCATTTCCTCCTACGTATGGGGCACTGTCCGCCCTCGTATACCCCGTTCTACCCTTTACCGTACCAAGCTAAGCGGCGGTCTTGGTCTTCCTGATGTCAATAAATATTACCAGGCGGCACATCTAGCTCAGTTGCCGAAATACCATGCAACCTATGAAATTCCACAATGGGTTGTTCTTTAATCTATAGTATGTGACCCCCTCTCCACGGCTAATTTACTTTGGCTAAGACCAATCGACCGCCGCTCAATAACGAATCCCATCACTTCCCACTTTCTATCATTGTGGGATAAACTGAAGACTCGTTATCTTCTCCAATCGCCACATAACCCTTTACTTTCGTATCTCAAGAACCCAGCCTTTCCCCCAGCATGGTCATCGCCAACCTCATTTAAATTATGGACCTCTGCGAACCTTCTCTGCACTCATCATTTCCTACAGAGGAACAAATTCAAATCCTTCACCTCATTACAGGAAACACATAACCTCCCAGCATCTGAAATATTCAGGTATTTACAATTACAACACTTTTATGGCCCCTACTCTGCGACATCTACCCAAACTAACACCATGTCCCCCTTTGAGCGGGCCTGCCATAAAGACACCCATAGACGTGGCCTCATTTCATGCCTGTATGCCATACTCACAACTTCGGCAACCACATCCCCCCCTTCATATACCAACAGATGGGAAACAGACCTAAACCAACAATTAGACCCGTCAGACTGGGACCACATCTGGGCCAACACAAAAACTTCCTCACAGAATATTGTAGCCTTGGAAACCAACTATAAAGTTCTAACACGATGGTACTTGGTTCCGGCGAGAATCGCAAAATACACCCCCAATTACTCCCCTAACTGCTTTAGAGGCTGTGTAGACCTGGGAACGCATTATCACATATGGTGGGACTGCCCAATAGCCCAAACATTCTGGACGGATGTCTTTAACATGATCACCAAATTTAGTGCAGCCCCGCTTCACCCATCCCCTACAATAGCACTTCTCAATCTACGCCCTCCTGGCGTAACTACGTCGCAATTCAAGCTCATACTACAAATTACCACTGCAGCCAAGCAGGTTATTGCAAAATCCTGGAAATCCCCCACTTTAAGCATTGCTTCAGTTAAAACTAGAGTAACACAAGCCATGATACATGCAAAGGTGGAAGCCACAATCCTTGACACAATTCCTAAGTTCCTAAATGTCTGGAATCCTTGGGTAGAAGGCTTCCTCCCGCAGAACTTTGATGAATCGCTCCTTCTTCCCTGATGTGCAAACCGTGCATTCCTAGCATTAGTCTGGCACCACTGCAAACCGAACACACAAATCTCTACCTCTTTCCCTTCCAACCATGGAGTCACTTTTGTCACCCCTCTCTCACCCCCCCCCCCCTTCAGTCCCCCTCTGTTCACCCCTAACTCTCCACGCAGCTCTGGAGAGTCCTCATCTCCATCGTTTAATGTCTGTGTGATATGCCACTACCTTTTGACAAGAATTTTTACTTACTAGGCATCACAGGTTGTACCGCTTTGTTTTATTGACTCTCCCTTGATATATAATGCAATTGACACTGAATATACTTTCCCCCGCACTTTACTGTTGATATAATGTCTATTGCCTACTGTTAATGTATTCCTTCCTATGTTATAATACCAATAAAAAGTTTGAACAAGAAAAATAGACTCCTTAGTGATAAAGGACTTTTTTGGTGAACTAGTGAGAAAAAAGCAAGGATGTTTCTATTTTACACATTATCAGGTATAACTGCAGGATCTCTCATACTATACATTGTCCAATAGGGAGCTGTGCAGCATGTAGCTCAGTGATTTAGGTGAACATGAATTGGCCCTCAGGGGGAATTGATAATCACCTAAACGATTGTTTATGGTGCACAGATTCATCAGATAAGACACACAACACATTCAGTTTTGTAAGAAGATTGTTTTTCCATTTGCAACTGCCGCACCAAATTCCCTTAGAGCTGTTCATACCTACAACCCTTCAGGTAGTGTGAGTGATGTCATCGTGCCACCCACTGAGCAGTGCAATGAGCTGGAGAATATTCACTCAGCATTTCACACATCCGGATCGTCCAGGAGGAACACAGACATCACTCACACCTCCAGGAAACATCAGAAGCCGGGGCCAAGGTAGTATATGTATTTTAAAAACTTTATTTGTAATAAGGGGAGTAAAGTGGACCTTAAGCCATAACAGATCTTGGTGACATGTATGTTATTGGAACATTTGTTCAGGAAAATGACTGTGAGATAAAATATGGAGCCGTGTTCAAATTACTCATCCCCTCTTATTGGGATGGGTGGATTAGGTCTCCTCTGGTCCTCTCTGGTTTTTGCTCCTTGTGTTTAAGGGAAGACTTTGTACTGGAGGGCGACAATCTTTCTTCCAGCGCAGCAAGCTGCAGACGTGTCTCTGACTGTGGGAGGATGCAAAGTAATAGATAAGAGGATCCAGACAACAGTTGATGCTGCTGATACTAGAAGAGAGCATGTAGGGAATATACAGAGAGTGATCATAATCCTTATACAAGTTCACATAGTTAATTAAAGAGATGACATTAGTTGGGCCAAAACAAAGGACAAACACACTCAGCACAACCATGCAGAGGCGGATAGATCGTGACCTCTTATGTGTGCGATCAAATATTGATCTGCTGAGACTGCGGATGGTTCCAATGTAACAGAAAGTTGTAATGAATAATGGAAAGAAAAAGAAAAGTGAGATAAGAGAGATGAAATAGTAATAATAGAAATGAATACCAACAGCAAAGTATTGAATATCATGACATGTTGTGATATTTAGTTTATAAAATTTCCGGGATTGATCTGTTATGAGAAGAGGCACAGTGCTGGCCAATGAGATGACCCAGATGACACCACACACCAGCCAGGCTCGGGTCACTGTGCGCCAGGAGAGAGACTGCACCGGGTAGACTACGGCCAGGAAACGGTCCACGCTGATACTTGTCATGAGCAGGACGGAGCAGTACATGTTACAGTAAAATGCTGCCGTGACAAAGCGACACATTCCTTCTCCGAAGATCCAGTTATTGTATGAGAATCTGTAGTCAATATAAAAAGGCAAGACGCTAACAAGCAAAGTATCTGCTATGGCGAGGTTCAGCATGTAGACCACTGCCGGCTTCCTGACCTTCACCTTCACCAGGAACATGACGATCGCCATGATATTGAGAGGAAGAGCCACCAGGAACACAACAGTATAGATCGATGGGGCAAGTTTGGTCACACTCCAATGTCTGAATGAAGTATGGAATATCCGACTGAATTCATATTCATCATCTGGAAAGAAAACAGCTAATATTAGAATTAATAAATGAACAAGATACATTTCACTTTTCTTTAACCTCTTCACGCTGACAGTACACAAATATGCAGCCTCTAGGTGGCTGGGCCTTGATGCTGACTGGCCGCATATTTGTGTATCATTTGTAAACAAACATGCTCTGGGAGCGCTCACCCTGTGCGCTCCCAACACGTGTCGGTGTCCCATGAAGAGGTCCCGATCTCACCTTGTGATTGGAACCTTTCAAATCATGTGACTTCTGTGACAGCCAATCACGGCAGTCACATAACCCTAAACACCGCCCCGCCTCCCGGCATCAGAAACCCCTTGAACTAATAATGTAATAAACTGCCACTTCTAGTTTTCTAGTGTTCTTGTATTAGCATTTAGTGGCGTTTTGCCGCGTTTTTTCATGTTTGCATTTTTTTAGAGTTTTTTTTGACCAAAAAATAATTCTTTTTTGGTTACAAAAAGTCCAGAAACGCTGGTTTGGCATGATTTGCCACTATTTCTGGGGGGTTTTCCAGTCAAAAAATGCCCCTACCAAAAAACGTTGATTACAATCTATGTGTGCATAGAGACATAGGATAACATGCTGGAGAGTTTACTGGCTGTAGAAAAAAAGGTCAAAAGCCAAAAGAAGCCACTGTAAAAATGTCCCATGTGCATGAGGACTTAAACAAATCCTATATAAACAAAACACTGAGTACAAAAGCCTTATTTCATAAATAAACCGTGCTGCTGTAAACCTACATAAACAATATAAAGGACATGACCATGATAAATATTATAGTAATACAAAATAACATGAAAACAAAATATTCATATATCCAGTGAATAGATCCAAGTTGAAAAGTCCCAGATGAAAAGGTGCTCCTGCAGGCATAGATAAAACAAGTACTCCACTGCTCAGTGCCTCCAGTGTTCCCATACAGACAGACACCCACCACAAGTTGTTGACCTTCTATTGCTAGTCAGGTCAGTAGTGCTTGTGTTTGGGGATAAAGCTCTAAGTCTCCAATGGATTGTTCCTACGGGTCCTTTACAGATGGTGCTCCATCATACATGCAAACAAAATATGAGGTAAAACCTCACTGATCTTATTAAAACACACAGAAGTATTACAAAAAATTCACACTCTCATTTGTAGGGGCCTATAAGAACCGGCACTGAGTATGCATGGCTTGTATAGGGTGCTAAGGATGGCCATAGCTGTACATGTGTAAGAAACCAGCCTGTGCTCCAACGGGTTCATGTGGCATCACCAGAAGTGACATCAGTGAGTAGACCACACCTCAACCGGTTTCATCCTGATTGGACGTCTTCAGAAAGCGTCCAATGTCGACAAAACAGGTCGAGGTGTAATCTACGTGCTGACATCACATCTGGTGATGTCACATCCTCCTGGAGCACACGCTGGTTTCTTACACATGAGGTAAGAACATGTGTCAGTTACAATGGACAATAATCCACAGAGTATTGTATCTGAAAGTCCATATTCTGAACAGTAGGAGCATAAAACATCCACAGAACCATCAAACTTTCTATATTCTCCAAAAAGGAACATGAATACATTGTACAGTTCTCATAGAATGTCTCAGTGAGGGAACTCTGCATTATCTTACAATCTATGAACTGGTGGGAGGATTTATAAAGGGAGTTCAGCTTTAAGAATAAAGGAGTACTTCTGAGTGTTTAGGAGAGTAACATACAGTATATGGACACATGACTTACAAATATGCAGCCCACTGGAAACCACCCAGACCAAAGGCAGAACATTATCCAAATACAATGGACTCTGTATATATCCAGAGCATGGCCTTATAGTGAGCACTTCATCATCTTCTGAAATGAACAATGAGGACAACACAAATAGTAGAGAACATTTCACTATATTTTATGGCAAGCATCTGGAAGGAGGACGGGGAGAGAAACATCAGTCCCACATAACCAACAAAGGTTTAAGTGATGGAACAATATGATTGATGCCCTGCACAAACGCTCACACCAGGGAGTGTGAAATAATGGGTTTCTGAAAGAACATCAAGGCTAAATCTTGATCCTTGATCGTACTCAAGGCCAGTCCCTGATCAACTCAGTTGGAGTTGGAGAAATGCCAAGAATAGGTCCACATTGTACGCACATAATACTCATGATTAGAGATGAGCGAAGTATTCAAAAATTCGATTCGGCTGATTCGGCGAATTCGAGGAATAAATTTGATTCGATGCGAATATATTCGCTGCGAATTTAACTTATAAAAGGGTGTTTCTAGGCTTCAGAGAGCCTTTATATTAGTGCAGAACACTGTACCTTTAATTTAAATGCCCTTGGAGTCTGCTGGGGAAGAGAAATAATACTGTCAGTCAGTATGACATGCAGATGAGTGCCGTCGATCTTAGAATCACCGCACACTTCACTCATTTGGGCAGTCACGGGGCCAAAACCAGAGTGTGGAGCCACAGTGTGGCGGTGGAGGCAGCAGCAATGGGAGGCCATACAGCACCCTATGACAAAAAATGGAACCCACCAGCAGTGTGAGGAGACCTGAAAGTGGCACATGGCAGAGTGTGGCGATGGAGACAGCAGCAATGGGAGGCCGTACAGGGACCCATGAGACACTCTGGACCTGGCAGCAGCATGAGGAGGCGGTACGGGGGCCCATGGCAGATTACGGGCCTGGCAGCAGCAATGGGAGGCCCGTAATCTGCCAGACTCTATGACAAAAAATGGAACACACCAGCAGTGTGAGGAGACCTGAAAGTGGCACATGGCAGAGTGTGGCGATGGAGACAGCAGCAATGGGAGGCCGTACAGGGACCCATGAGACACTCTGGACCTGGCAGCAGCATGAGGAGGCGGTACGGGGGCCCATGGCAGATTACGGGCCTGGCAGCAGCAATGGGAGGCCCGTAATCTGCCAGCACCCTATGACAAAATGGAACACACCAGCAGTGCGAGGAGACCTGAAAGTGGCACATGGCAGAGTGTGGCGATGGAGACAGCAGCAATGGGAGGCCGTACAGGGACCCATGAGACACTCTGGACCTGGCAGCAGCATGAAGAGGCGGTACAGGGGCCCATGGCAGATTACGGGCCTGGCAGCAGCAATGGGAGGCCCGTAATCTGCCAGCACCCTATGACAAAAAATGGAACCCACCAGCAGTGTGAGGAGACCTGAAAGTGGCACTTGGCAGAGTGTGGCGATGGAGACAGCAGCAATGGGAGGCCGTACAGGGACCCATGAGACACTGTGGACCTGGCAGCAGCATGAGGAGGCGGTACAGGGGCCCATGGCAGATTACGGGCCTGGCAGCAGCAATGGGAGGCCCGTAATCTGCCAGCACCCTATGACAAAAAATGGAACACACCAGCAGTGTGAGGAGACCTGAAAGTGGCACATGGCAGAGTGTGGCGATGGAGACAGCAGCAATGGGAGGCTAATAATAATGGCAATAATAATAGCAATAGCAATAATAATAATAGCAATAATGGCAATAATAATAGCAATGGGAGCCACTAATAATGGGTGGCATAGGGTCATTGAATTCCCGTATAGGGGAATATGTTGATATTTTTCTTCAACCTTTGGTTAGATCCACACCTGCATTTCTACGCGACACGAAGCAAATACTAGTAGATCTAAAAGACTTTAATATTAATGAGAAAACTTATTTAGTTACTGCAGATGTTTCTGCTTTATATAGTAACATAAAGCACAAAGATGGAATGGAGGCGGTCCAGTTCTATCTGGATACTGTTTCGGATATCCCCAGACAGCAAAAAGAGTTCATCCTTGAGCTTCTGGATTTTGTTATGCAAAAAAATTTTTTCTGGTTTGATCATACTTTCTACCTACAAGTCATGGGTGTTGCGATGGGGGCTAGGTTTGCCCCCAGCCTGGCCAATCTGTTCATGGCCAGGTGGGAGGAAGATTTAGTTTATTCACGTGACTGGCCTCCCCTTATATTTTATCGACGCTACATCGATGACTTGTTTCTTTTATGGCAGGGGGATGAGTTTTCTTTAAAAAATTTCTTTACTACTCTGAACAACAATGATCTCAATATCAAGTTATCATATGAATACGATTTTAAAGAAATCAACTTTTTAGATCTGGTTTTAAGTAATAGTGGTACCAAGGTTGTGACCAGGACGTATTTTAAAAGTACGGACAGGAATGGGTATATACCCACTGACAGCTGTCATCATCCGACCTGGTTAAATAATATTCCTAGGGGACAGTTCCTCAGGCTGAGGAGGAATTGTACTAGCTTGCCTGATTACCATTACTAGAGATGAGCGAAGTATTCAAAAATTCGATTCGACTGATTCGGCGAATTCGTGGAAAAATTTCGATTCGAGTCGAATATATTCGCTGTGAATTTAACTTAAAAAAGGGTGTTTCTAGGCTTCAGAGAGACTTAATATTAGTGCTGAACACTGTACCTTTAATTTAAATGCCCTTGGAGTCTGCTGGGGAAGAGAAATAATACTGTCAGGCAGTATGACATGCAGATGAGTGCCGTCGATCTTAGAATCACCGCACACTTCACTCATTTGGGCAGTCACGGGGCCAAAACCAGAGTGTGGAGCCACAGTGTGGCGGTGGAGGCAGCAGCAATGGGAGGCCATACAGCACCCTATGACAAAAATGGAAACCACCAGCAGTGTGAGGAGACCTGAAAGTGGCACATGGCAGAGTGTGGCGATAGAGACAGCAGCAATGGGAGGCCATACAGGGACCCATGACACACTCTGGACCTGGCAGCAGCATGAGGAGGCGGTACAGGGGCCCATGGCAGATTACGGGCCTGGCAGCAGCATGAGGAGTCGGTACGGGGGCCCATGGCAGATTACGGGCCTGGCAGCAGCAATGGGAGGCCGTACAGGGACCCATGACACAATCTGGACCTGGCAGCAGCATGGGGAGGCGGTACAGGGGCCCATGACAGATTACGGGCCTGGCAGCAGCATTTGGAGTCGGTACAGGGGCCCATGACACACTCTGGACCTGGCAGCAGCATGAGGAGGCGGTACAGGGGCGCATGACAGATTACGAGCCTGGCAGCAGCAACTTGGACAGGAGGACGTTCAGTTTCTGCACCGTCTGGTGCGTGCTCGCAAACTGTTGTCTCTTGGAAACGGATTCCAAGAAAGACTGCTGACGGAATCCGTGAAGAGGAGTAGCAGGAGAAGGAGCATCTGAATGAGCGGAATATGCCAACAAGCGACAACAGGGGCCCATGACAGATTACGGGCCTGGCAGCAGCATGAGGAGTCGGTACGGGGCCCATGGCAGATTAGGGGCCTGGCAGCAGCTATGGGAGGCCCGTAATCTGCCAGCACCCTATGACAAAAAATGGAACCCACCAGCAGTGTGAGGAGACCTGAAAGTGGCACATGGCAGAGTGTGGCGATGGAGACAGCAGCAATGGGAGGCCGTACAGGGACCCATGAGAGACTCTGGACCTGGCAGCAGCATGAGGAGGCGGTATAGGGGCCCATGGCAGATTAGGGGCCTGGCAGCAGCTATGGGAGGCCCGTAATCTGCCAGCACCCTATGACAAAAAATGGAATACACCAGCAGTGTGAGGAGACCTGAAAGTGGCACATGGCAGAGTGTGGCGATGGAGACAGCAGCAATGGGAGGCCGTACAGGGACCCATGAGAGACTCTGGACTTGGCAGCAGCATGAGGAGGCGGTATAGGGGCCCATGGCAGATTAGGGGCCTGGCAGCAGCTATGGGAGGCCCGTAATCTGCCAGCACCCTATGACAAAAAATGTAACACACCAGCAGTGTGAGGAGACCTGAAAGTGGCACATGTTTGGGGCATGATTCATGGCGGATTTAGTCAGTTGTGTCAGGAACTGGTGGTTTGAAATCCAGAGTAATCCACGCCTGATTCATTTTCACAAACGTCAGTCTCTCCACACTTTGGGTGGACAGTCGTGTCCTCCGCGAAGTTGCAATACCTCCTGCCGCACTAAACACGCGCTCCGATGCCACGCTACTGGCCGGGCATGACAGCCTTTCAAGGGCAAATTCAGCTAGTTGGGGCCAAAGGTCAAGTTTCGTTGCCCAGTAGTCAAGGGGATTGTCTACCTCGGTTGGCAGGGTGCTGTCCAAGTAGGCCTAAGCCTGTTGTTTGAGGTCCTGCTCCAGGTCCACCTGCTGCTGCTGCTGCTGCTGCTGCTGCGGCTGGTTAGTAGTTTCCTCACTGCGCTGGTGAAGAAAGCTACTCATCATCGACTGCAGACTGAGGCAGCCGCTGCTGGTGGAGCTGCCACTGCTCCTACCACCCCACCCCTCCCCTGCTGCCATGGCAGCGGAACGCGAGCGCACAGGGCCCACAGTGTCCGAGGATGGACGTTGGCGCAGACAGGCAGAGACCAGCTGACTACATAGATGGTTTTTATAGTACGTTATTTTGGCCTCCCTCTCAGCAGGTGTGAAAAAGGCCACCATTTTTGAACGGTAGCGAGGGTCCAACAAGGTGGACAGCCAAAAGTCATCCCTCTGTCTGATGGTTATTATTCGGCTGTCGCTACGCAAGCAAGCGAGCATGCTATGGGCCATTTGTGCCAAGGAATGCGAGGGACTCCCTGCCTCCATCTCCACAGCATACTGCCACGGTGCGTCTGGGTCCTCTGTCTCCTCCTCCTCCTCCTCTACCAGATGCTCCTGCTCCTCCACTCCTGTCCGCTGAGTGGAAAAACCACCCATTTCACTCAATAATTCCTGAGCACCAATGTCCTCCTCTACCTCCTCCTCTTCTTCCTGTCCTGCCCCCACAGGGGTCATGTGGCGTTGAGATCTGTGCGCCACGTCTACCGCACCCTGACCAGCCATTGTTAACAGCATTTGTTCCAGGACGTGCAACAGAGGAATGACGTCGTTCATCCCATAGTCCTGCCGACTCACGAATAGCGTGGCCTCCTCAAAGGGCCTGAGCAAGCGCAGGTGTCACGCATGAGCTGCCAATGGCTGACATCTAAGTTACACAGGGAGTACCTTTATCCGCTTTTAACATCAGGAAATCGGTGATGGCCTTTCGCTGTTCGTAAAGGCGGTCTAACATATGTAGGGTTGAATTCCACCTTGTTGCAACGTCACAGCATGAGGAGTCGGTACGGGGGCCCATGGCAGATTACGGGCCTGGCAGCAGCAATGGGAGGCCCGTAATCTGCCAGCACCCTATGTCAAAAAATTCAACACACCAGCAGTGTGAGGAGACCTGAAAGTGGCACATGGCAGAGTGTGGCTATGGAGACAGCAGCAATGGGAGGCCGTACAGGGACCCATGAGAGACTCTGGACCTGGCAGCAGCATGAGGAGGCGGTATATAGGGGCCTATGGCAGATTAGGGGCCTGGCAGCAGCTATAGGAGGCCCGTAATCTGCCAGCACCCTATGTCAAAAAATTCTACACACCAGCAGTGTGAGGAGACCTGAAAGTGGCACATGGCAGAGTGTGGCGATGGAGACAGCAGCAATGGGAGGCCGTACAGGGACCCATGACAGACTCTGGACCTGGCTGCAGCATGAGGAGGCGGTATATAGGGGCCTATGGCAGATTAGGGGCCTGGCAGCAGCAATGGGAGGCCCGTAATCTGCCAGCACCCTATGTCAAAAAATTCAACACACCAGCAGTGTGAGGAGACCTGAAAGTGGCACATGGCATGAGAGACTGTGGACCTGGCAGCAGCATGAAGAGGCGGTATAGGGGCCCATGGCAGATTAGGGGCCTGGCAGCAGCTATGGGAGGCCCGTAATCTGCCAGCACCCTATGTCAAAAAATTCAACACACCAGCAGTGTGTGAGGAGACCTGAAAGTGGCACATGGCAGAGTGTGGCGATGGGGACAGCAGCAATGGGAGGCCGTACAGGGACCCATGAGACACTCTGGACCTGGCAGCAGCATGAAGAGGCGGTACAGGGGCCCATGGCAGATTACGGGCCTGGCAGCAGCAATGGGAGGCCCGTAATCTGCCAGCACCCTATGACAAAAAATGGAACCCACCAGCAGTGTGAGGAGACCTGAAAGTGGCACTTGGCAGAGTGTGGCGATGGAGACAGCAGCAATGGGAGGCCGTACAGGGACCCATGAGACACTGTGGACCTGGCAGCAGCATGAGGAGGCGGTACAGAGGCCCATGGCAGATTACGGGCCTGGCAGCAGCAATGGGAGGCCCGTAATCTGCCAGCACCCTATGACAAAAAATGGAACACACCAGCAGTGTGAGGAGACCTGAAAGTGGCACATGGCAGAGTGTGGCGATGGAGACAGCAGCAATGGGAGGCTAATAATAATGGCAATAATAATAGCAATAGCAATAATAATAATAGCAATAATGGCAATAATAATAGCAATGGGAGCCACTAATAATGGGTGGCATAGGGTCATTGAATTCCCGTATAGGGGAATATGTTGATATTTTTCTTCAACCTTTGGTTAGATCCACACCTGCATTTCTACGCGACACGAAGCAAATACTAGTAGATCTAAAAGACTTTAATATTAATGAGAAAACTTATTTAGTTACTGCAGATGTTTCTGCTTTATATAGTAACATAAAGCACAAAGATGGAATGGAGGCGGTCCAGTTCTATCTGGATACTGTTTCGGATATCCCCAGACAGCAAAAAGAGTTCATCCTTGAGCTTCTGGATTTTGTTATGCAAAAAAATTTTTTCTGGTTTGATCATACTTTCTACCTACAAGTCATGGGTGTTGCGATGGGGGCTAGGTTTGCCCCCAGCCTGGCCAATCTGTTCATGGCCAGGTGGGAGGAAGATTTAGTTTATTCACGTGACTGGCCTCCCCTTATATTTTATCGACGCTACATCGATGACTTGTTTCTTTTATGGCAGGGGGATGAGTTTTCTTTAAAAAATTTCTTTACTACTCTGAACAACAATGATCTCAATATCAAGTTATCATATGAATACGATTTTAAAGAAATCAACTTTTTAGATCTGGTTTTAAGTAATAGTGGTACCAAGGTTGTGACCAGGACGTATTTTAAAAGTACGGACAGGAATGGGTATATACCCACTGACAGCTGTCATCATCCGACCTGGTTAAATAATATTCCTAGGGGACAGTTCCTCAGGCTGAGGAGGAATTGTACTAGCTTGCCTGATTACCATTACTAGAGATGAGCGAAGTATTCAAAAATTCGATTCGACTGATTCGGCGAATTCGTGGAAAAATTTCGATTCGAGTCGAATATATTCGCTGTGAATTTAACTTAAAAAAGGGTGTTTCTAGGCTTCAGAGAGACTTAATATTAGTGCTGAACACTGTACCTTTAATTTAAATGCCCTTGGAGTCTGCTGGGGAAGAGAAATAATACTGTCAGGCAGTATGACATGCAGATGAGTGCCGTCGATCTTAGAATCACCGCACACTTCACTCATTTGGGCAGTCACGGGGCCAAAACCAGAGTGTGGAGCCACAGTGTGGCGGTGGAGGCAGCAGCAATGGGAGGCCATACAGCACCCTATGACAAAAATGGAAACCACCAGCAGTGTGAGGAGACCTGAAAGTGGCACATGGCAGAGTGTGGCGATAGAGACAGCAGCAATGGGAGGCCATACAGGGACCCATGACACACTCTGGACCTGGCAGCAGCATGAGGAGGCGGTACAGGGGCCCATGGCAGATTACGGGCCTGGCAGCAGCATGAGGAGTCGGTACGGGGGCCCATGGCAGATTACGGGCCTGGCAGCAGCAATGGGAGGCCGTACAGGGACCCATGACACAATCTGGACCTGGCAGCAGCATGGGGAGGCGGTACAGGGGCCCATGACAGATTACGGGCCTGGCAGCAGCATTTGGAGTCGGTACAGGGGCCCATGACACACTCTGGACCTGGCAGCAGCATGAGGAGGCGGTACAGGGGCGCATGACAGATTACGAGCCTGGCAGCAGCAACTTGGACAGGAGGACGTTCAGTTTCTGCACCGTCTGGTGCGTGCTCGCAAACTGTTGTCTCTTGGAAACGGATTCCAAGAAAGACTGCTGACGGAATCCGTGAAGAGGAGTAGCAGGAGAAGGAGCATCTGAATGAGTGGAATATGCCAACAAGCGACAACAGGGGCCCATGACAGATTACGGGCCTGGCAGCAGCATGAGGAGTCGGTACGGGGGCCCATGGCAGATTAGGGGCCTGGCAGCAGCTATGGGAGGCCCGTAATCTGCCAGCACCCTATGACAAAAAATGGAACCCACCAGCAGTGTGAGGAGACCTGAAAGTGGCACATGGCAGAGTGTGGCGATGGAGACAGCAGCAATGGGAGGCCGTACAGGGACCCATGAGAGACTCTGGACCTGGCAGCAGCATGAGGAGGCGGTATAGGGGCCCATGGCAGATTAGGGGCCTGGCAGCAGCTATGGGAGGCCCGTAATCTGCCAGCACCCTATGACAAAAAATGGAATACACCAGCAGTGTGAGGAGACCTGAAAGTGGCACATGGCAGAGTGTGGCGATGGAGACAGCAGCAATGGGAGGCCGTACAGGGACCCATGAGAGACTCTGGACTTGGCAGCAGCATGAGGAGGCGGTATAGGGGCCCATGGCAGATTAGGGGCCTGGCAGCAGCTATGGGAGGCCCGTAATCTGCCAGCACCCTATGACAAAAAATGTAACACACCAGCAGTGTGAGGAGACCTGAAAGTGGCACATGTTTGGGGCATGATTCATGGCGGATTTAGTCAGTTGTGTCAGGAACTGGTGGTTTGAAATCCAGAGTAATCCACGCCTGATTCATTTTCACAAACGTCAGTCTCTCCACACTTTGGGTGGACAGTCGTGTCCTCCGCGGAGTTGCAATACCTCCTGCCGCACTAAACACGCGCTCCGATGCCACGCTACTGGCCGGGCATGACAGCCTTTCAAGGGCAAATTCAGCTAGTTGGGGCCAAAGGTCAAGTTTCGTTGCCCAGTAGTCAAGGGGATTGTCTACCTCGGTTGGCAGGGTGCTGTCCAAGTAGGCCTAAGCCTGTTGTTTGAGGTCCTGCTCCAGGTCCACCTGATGCTGCTGCTGCTGCTGCTGCTGCGGCTGGTTAGTAGTTTCCTCACTGCGCTGGTGAAGAAAGCTACTCATCATCGACTGCAGACTGAGGCAGCCGCTGCTGGTGGAGCTGCCACTGCTCCTACCACCCCACCCCTCCCCTGCTGCCATGGCAGCGGAACGCGAGCGCACAGGGCCCACAGTGTCCGAGGATGGACGTTGGCGCAGACAGGCAGAGACCAGCTGACTACATAGATGGTTTTTATAGTACGTTATTTTGGCCTCCCTCTCAGCAGGTGTGAAAAAGGCCACCATTTTTGAACGGTAGCGAGGGTCCAACAAGGTGGACAGCCAAAAGTCATCCCTCTGTCTGATGGTTATTATTCGGCTGTCGCTACGCAAGCAAGCGAGCATGCTATGGGCCATTTGTGCCAAGGAATGCGAGGGACTCCCTGCCTCCATCTCCACAGCATACTGCCACGGTGCGTCTGGGTCCTCTGTCTCCTCCTCCTCCTCCTCTACCAGATGCTCCTGCTCCTCCACTCCTGTCCGCTGAGTGGAAAAACCACCCATTTCACTCAATAATTCCTGAGCACCAATGTCCTCCTCTACCTCCTCCTCTTCTTCCTGTCCTGCCCCCACAGGGGTCATGTGGCGTTGAGATCTGTGCGCCACGTCTACCGCACCCTGACCAGCCATTGTTAACAGCATTTGTTCCAGGACGTGCAACAGAGGAATGACGTCGTTCATCCCATAGTCCTGCCGACTCACGAATAGCGTGGCCTCCTCAAAGGGCCTGAGCAAGCGCAGGTGTCACGCATGAGCTGCCAATGGCTGACATCTAAGTTACACAGGGAGTACCTTTATCCGCTTTTAACATCAGGAAATCGGTGATGGCCTTTCGCTGTTCGTAAAGGCGGTCTAACATATGTAGGGTTGAATTCCACCTTGTTGCAACGTCACAGCATGAGGAGTCGGTACGGGGGCCCATGGCAGATTACGGGCCTGGCAGCAGCAATGGGAGGCCCGTAATCTGCCAGCACCCTATGTCAAAAAATTCAACACACCAGCAGTGTGAGGAGACCTGAAAGTGGCACATGGCAGAGTGTGGCTATGGAGACAGCAGCAATGGGAGGCCGTACAGGGACCCATGAGAGACTCTGGACCTGGCAGCAGCATGAGGAGGCGGTATATAGGGGCCTATGGCAGATTAGGGGCCTGGCAGCAGCTATAGGAGGCCCGTAATCTGCCAGCACCCTATGTCAAAAAATTCTACACACCAGCAGTGTGAGGAGACCTGAAAGTGGCACATGGCAGAGTGTGGCGATGGAGACAGCAGCAATGGGAGGCCGTACAGGGACCCATGACAGACTCTGGACCTGGCTGCAGCATGAGGAGGCGGTATATAGGGGCCTATGGCAGATTAGGGGCCTGGCAGCAGCAATGGGAGGCCCGTAATCTGCCAGCACCCTATGTCAAAAAATTCAACACACCAGCAGTGTGAGGAGACCTGAAAGTGGCACATGGCATGAGAGACTGTGGACCTGGCAGCAGCATGAAGAGGCGGTATAGGGGCCCATGGCAGATTAGGGGCCTGGCAGCAGCTATGGGAGGCCCGTAATCTGCCAGCACCCTATGTCAAAAAATTCAACACACCAGCAGTGTGTGAGGAGACCTGAAAGTGGCACATGGCAGAGTGTGGCGATGGAGACAGCAGCAATGGGAGGCCGTACAGGGACCCATGAGAGACTCTGGACCTGGCAGCAGCATGAGGAGGCGGTATATAGGGGCCTATGGCAGATTAGGGGCCTGGCAGCAGCTATGGGAGGCCCGTAATCTGCCAGCACCCTATGTCAAAAAATTCTACACACCAGCAGTGTGAGGAGACCTGAAAGTGGCACATGGCAGAGTGTGGCGATGGAGACAGCAGCAATGGGAGGCCGTACAGGGACCCATGAGAGACTCTGGACTTGGCAGCAGCATGAGGAGGCGGTATAGGGGCCCATGGCAGATTAGGGGCCTGGCAGCAGCTATGGGAGGCCCGTAATCTGCCAGCACCCTATGACAAAAAATGTAACACACCAGCAGTGTGAGGAGACCTGAAAGTGGCACATGTTTGGGGCATGATTCATGGCGGATTTAGTCAGTTGTGTCAGGAACTGGTGGTTTGAAATCCAGAGTAATCCACGCCTGATTCATTTTCACAAACGTCAGTCTCTCCACACTTTGGGTGGACAGTCGTGTCCTCCGCGGAGTTGCAATACCTCCTGCCGCACTAAACACGCGCTCCGATGCCACGCTACTGGCCGGGCATGACAGCCTTTCAAGGGCAAATTCAGCTAGTTGGGGCCAAAGGTCAAGTTTCGTTGCCCAGTAGTCAAGGGGATTGTCTACCTCGGTTGGCAGGGTGCTGTCCAAGTAGGCCTAAGCCTGTTGTTTGAGGTCCTGCTCCAGGTCCACCTGATGCTGCTGCTGCTGCGGCTGGTTAGTAGTTTCCTCACTGCGCTGGTGAAGAAAGCTACTCATCATCGACTGCAGACTGAGGCAGCCGCTGCTGGTGGAGCTGCCACTGCTCCTACCACCCCACCCCTCCCCTGCTGCCATGGCAGCGGAACGCGAGCGCACAGGGCCCACAGTGTCCGAGGATGGACGTTGGCGCAGACAGGCAGAGACCAGCTGACTACATAGATGGTTTTTATAGTACGTTATTTTGGCCTCCCTCTCAGCAGGTGTGAAAAAGGCCACCATTTTTGAACGGTAGCGAGGGTCCAACAAGGTGGACAGCCAAAAGTCATCCCTCTGTCTGATGGTTATTATTCGGCTGTCGCTACGCAAGCAAGCGAGCATGCTATGGGCCATTTGTGCCAAGGAATGCGAGGGACTCCCTGCCTCCATCTCCACAGCATACTGCCACGGTGCGTCTGGGTCCTCTGTCTCCTCCTCCTCCTCCTCTACCAGATGCTCCTGCTCCTCCACTCCTGTCCGCTGAGTGGAAAAACCACCCATTTCACTCAATAATTCCTGAGCACCAATGTCCTCCTCTACCTCCTCCTCTTCTTCCTGTCCTGCCCCCACAGGGGTCATGTGGCGTTGAGATCTGTGCGCCACGTCTACCGCACCCTGACCAGCCATTGTTAACAGCATTTGTTCCAGGACGTGCAACAGAGGAATGACGTCGTTCATCCCATAGTCCTGCCGACTCACGAATAGCGTGGCCTCCTCAAAGGGCCTGAGCAAGCGCAGGTGTCACGCATGAGCTGCCAATGGCTGACATCTAAGTTACACAGGGAGTACCTTTATCCGCTTTTAACATCAGGAAATCGGTGATGGCCTTTCGCTGTTCGTAAAGGCGGTCTAACATATGTAGGGTTGAATTCCACCTTGTTGCAACGTCACAGCATGAGGAGTCGGTACGGGGGCCCATGGCAGATTACGGGCCTGGCAGCAGCAATGGGAGGCCCGTAATCTGCCAGCACCCTATGTCAAAAAATTCAACACACCAGCAGTGTGAGGAGACCTGAAAGTGGCACATGGCAGAGTGTGGCGATGAGACAGCAGCAATGGGAGGCCGTACAGGGACCCATGAGAGACTCTGGACCTGGCAGCAGCATAAGAAGGCGGTATATAGGGGCCTATGGCAGATTAGGGGCCTGGCAGCAGCTATAGGAGGCCCGTAATCTGCCAGCACCCTATGTCAAAAAATTCAACACACCAGCAGTGTGAGGAGACCTGAAAGTGGCACATGGCATGAGACACTGTGGACCTGGCAGCAGCATGAGAAGGCGGTATATAGGGGCCTATGGCAGATTAGGGGCCTGGCAGCAGCTATGGGAGGCCCGTAATCTGCCAGCACCCTATGTCAAAAAATTCAACACACCAGCAGTGTGTGAGGAGACCTGAAAGTGGCATATGGCAGAGTGTGGCGATGGAGACAGCAGCAATGGGAGGCCGTACAGGGACCCATGAGAGACTCTGGACCTGGCAGCAGCATGAGGAGGCGGTATATAGGGGCCTATGGCAGATTAGGGGCCTGGCAGCAGCTATGGGAGGCCCGTAATCTGCCAGCACCCTATGTCAAAAAATTCTACACACCAGCAGTGTGAGGAGACCTGAAAGTGGCACATGGCAGAGTGTGGCGATGGAGACAGCAGCAATGGGAGGCCGTACAGGGACCCATGAGAGACTCTGGACCTGGCAGCAGGATGAGGAGGCGGTATATAGGGGCCTATGGCAGATTAGGGGCCTGGCAGCAGCTATGGGAGGCCCGTAATCTGCCAGCACCCTATGTCAAAAAATTCTACACACCAGCAGTGTGAGGAGACCTGAAAGTGGCACATGGCAGAGTGTGGCGATGGAGACAGCAGCAATGGGAGGCCGTACAGGGACCCATGACAGACTCTGGACCTGGCAGCAGCATGAGGAGGCGGTATATAGGGGCCTATGGCAGATTAGGGGCCTGGCAGCAGCTATGGGAGGCCCGTAATCTGCCAGCACCCTATGTCAAAAAATTCAACACACCAGCAGTGTGAGGAGACCTGAAAGTGGCACATGGCATGAGACACTGTGGACCTGGCAGCAGCATGAGGAGGCGGTATATAGGGGCCCATGGCAGATTAGGGGCCTGGCAGCAGCTATGGGAGGCCCGTAATCTGCCAGCACCCTATGTCAAAAAATTCAACACACCAGCAGTGTGTGAGGAGACCTGAAAGTGGCACATGGCAGAGTGTGGCGATGGAGACAGCAGCAATGGGAGGCCGTACAGGGACCCATGAGAGACTCTGGACCTGGCAGCAGCATGAGGAGGCGGTATATAGGGGCCTATGGCAGATTAGGGGCCTGGCAGCAGCTATGGGAGGCCCATAATCTGCCAGCACCCTATGTCAAAAAATTCAACACACCAGCAGTGTGTGAGGAGACCTGAAAGTGGCACATGGCAGAGTGTGGCGATGGAGACAGCAGCAATGGGAGGCCGTACAGGGACCCATGAGAGACTCTGGACCTGGCAGCAGCATGAGGAGGCGGTATATAGGGGCCTATGGCAGATTAGGGGCCTGGCAGCAGCTATAGGAGGCCCGTAATCTGCCAGCACCCTATGTCAAAAAATTCTACACACCAGCAGTGTGAGGAGACCTGAAAGTGGCACATGGCAGAGTGTGGCGATGGAGACAGCAGCAATGGGAGGCCGTACAGGGACCCATGACAGACTCTGGACCTGGCAGCAGCATGAGGAGGCGGTATATAGGGGCCTATGGCAGATTAGGGGCCTGGCAGCAGCTATGGGAGGCCCGTAATCTGCCAGCACCCTATGTCAAAAAATTCAACACACCAGCAGTGTGTGAGGAGACCTGAAAGTGGCACATGGCAGAGTGTGGCGATGGAGACAGCAGCAATGGGAGGCCGTACAGGGACCCATGAGAGACTCTGGACCTGGCAGCAGCATGAGGAGGCGGTATATAGGGGCCTATGGCAGATTAGGGGCCTGGCAGCAGCTATGGGAGGCCCGTAATCTGCCAGCACCCTATGTCAAAAAAGTCTACACACCAGCAGTTTGAGGAGACCTGAAAGTGGCACATGGCAGAGTGTGGCGATGGAGACAGCAGCAATGGGAGGCCATACAGGGACCCATGACAGACTCTGGACCTGGCAGCAGCATGAGGAGGCGGTATATAGGGGCCTATGGCAGATTAGGGGCCTGGCAGCAGCAATGGGAGGCCCGTAATCTGCCAGCACCCGATGTCAAAAAATTCAACACACCAGCAGTGTGAGGAGACCTGAAAGTGGCACATGGCATGAGAGACTGTGGACCTGGCAGCAGCATGAAGAGGCGGTATAGGGGCCCATGGCAGATTAGGGGCCTGGCAGTAGCTATGGGAGGCCCGTAATCTGCCAGCACCCTATGTCAAAAAATTCAACACACCAGCAGTGTGTGAGGAGACCTGAAAGTGGCACATGGCAGAGTGTGGCGATGGAGACAGCAGCAATGGGAGGCTGTACAGGGACCCATGAGAGACTCTGGACCTGGCAGCAGTATGAGGAGGCGGTATATAGGGGCCTATGGCAGATTAGGGGCCTGGCAGCAGCTATGGGAGGCCCGTAATCTGCCAGCACCCTATGTCAAAAAATTCTACACACCAGCAGTGTGAGGAGACCTGAAAGTGGCACATGGCAGAGTGTGGCGATGGAGACAGCAGCAATGGGAGGCCGTACAGGGACCCATGAGAGACTCTGGACCTGGCAGCAGGATGAGGAGGCGGTATATAGGGGCCTATGGCAGATTAGGGGCCTGGCAGCAGCTATGGGAGGCCCGTAATCTGCCAGCACCCTATGTCAAAAAATTCTACACACCAGCAGTGTGAGGAGACCTGAAAGTGGCACATGGCAGAGTGTGGCGATGAGACAGCAGCAATGGGAGGCCGTACAGGGACCCATGAGAGACTCTGGACCTGGCAGCAGCATGAGGAGGCGGTATATAGGGGCCTATGGCAGATTAGGGGCCTGGCAGCAGCTATAGGAGGCCCATAATCTGCCAGCACCCTATGTCAAAAAATTCAACACACCAGCAGTGTGAGGAGACCTGAAAGTGGCACATGGCATGAGACACTGTGGACCTGGCAGCAGCATGAGGAGGCGGTATATAGGGGCCTATGGCAGATTAGGGGCCTGGCAGCAGCTATGGGAGGCCCGTAATCTGCCAGCACCCTATGTCAAAAAATTCAACACACCAGCAGTGTGTGAGGAGACCTGAAAGTGGCACATGGCAGAGTGTGGCGATGGAGACAGCAGCAATGGGAGGCCGTACAGGGACCCATGAGAGACTCTGGACCTGGCAGCAGCATGAGGAGGCGGTATATAGGGGCCTATGGCAGATTAGGGGCCTGGCAGCAGCTATGGGAGGCCCGTAATCTGCCAGCACCCTATGTCAAAAAATTCAACACACCAGCAGTGTGAGGAGACCTGAAAGTGGCACATGGCATGAGACACTGTGGACCTGGCAGCAGCATGAGGAGGCGGTATATAGGGGCCCATGGCAGATTAGGGGCCTGGCAGCAGCTATGGGAGGCCCGTAATCTGCCAGCACCCTATGTCAAAAAATTCAACACACCAGCAGTGTGTGAGGAGACCTGAAAGTGGCACATGGCAGAGTGTGGCGATGGAGACAGCAGCAATGGGAGGCCGTACAGGGACCCATGAGAGACTCTGGACCTGGCAGCAGCATGAGGAGGCGGTATATAGGGGCCTATGGCAGATTAGGGGCCTGGCAGCAGCTATGGGAGGCCCGTAATCTGCCAGCACCCTATGTCAAAAAATTCAACACACCAGCAGTGTGTGAGGAGACCTGAAAGTGGCACATGGCAGAGTGTGGCGATGGAGACAGCAGCAATGGGAGGCCGTACAGGGACCCATGAGAGACTCTGGACCTGGCAGCAGCATGAGGAGGCGGTATATAGGGGCCTATGGCAGATTAGGGGCCTGGCAGCAGCTATAGGAGGCCCGTAATCTGCCAGCACCCTATGTCAAAAAATTCTACACACCAGCAGTGTGAGGAGACCTGAAAGTGGCACATGGCAGAGTGTGGCGATGGAGACAGCAGCAATGGGAGGCCGTACAGGGACCCATGACAGACTCTGGACCTGGCAGCAGCATGAGGAGGCGGTATATAGGGGCCTATGGCAGATTAGGGGCCTGGCAGCAGCTATGGGAGGCCCGTAATCTGCCAGCACCCTATGTCAAAAAATTCAAAACACCAGCAGTGTGTGAGGAGACCTGAAAGTGGCACATGGCAGAGTGTGGCGATGGAGACAGCAGCAATGGGAGGCCGTACAGGGACCCATGAGATACTCTGGACCTGGCAGCAGCATGAGGAGGCGGTATATAGGGGCCTATGGCAGATTAGGGGCCTGGCAGCAGCTATGGGAGGCCCGTAATCTGCCAGCACCCTATGTCAAAAAATTCTACACACCAGCAGTGTGAGGAGACCTGAAAGTGGCACATGACAGAGTGTGGCGATGGAGACAGCAGCAATGGGAGGCCGTACAGGGACCCATGACAGACTCTGGACCTGGCAGCAGCATGAGGAGGCGGTATATAGGGGCCTATGGCAGATTAGGGGCCTGGCAGCAGCAATGGGAGGCCCGTAATCTGCCAGCACCCTATGTCAAAAAATTCAACACACCAGCAGTGTGAGGAGACCTGAAAGTGGCACATGGCATGAGAGACTGTGGACCTGGCAGCAGCATGAAGAGGCGGTATAGGGGCCCATGGCAGATTAGGGGCCTGGCAGCAGCTATGGGAGGCCCGTAATCTGCCAGCACCCTATGTCAAAAAATTGAACACACCAGCAGTGTGAGGAGACCTGAAAGTGGCACATGGCAGAGTGTGGCGATGGAGACAGCAGCAATGGGAGGCCGTACAGGGACCCATGAGAGACTCTGGACCTGGCAGCAGCATGAGGAGGTGGTATATAGGGGCCTATGGCAGATTAGGGGCCTGGCAGCAGCTATGGGAGGCCCGTAATCTGCCAGCACCCTATGTCAAAAAATTCTACACACCAGCAGTGTGTGAGGAGACCTGAAAGTGGCACATGTTTGAGGCATGATTCATGGCGGATTTAGTCAGTTGTGTCAGGAACTGGTGGTTTGAAATCCAGACTAATCCACGCCTGATTCATTTTCACAAACGTGAGTCTCTCCACACTTTGGGTGGACAGTCGTGTCCTCCGCGGAGTTACAATACCTCCTGCCGCACTAAACACGCGCTCCGATGCCACGCTACTGGCCGGGCATGACAGCCTTTCAAGGGCAAATTCAGCTAGTTGGGGCCAAAGGTCAAGTTTCGTTGACCAGTAGTCAAGGGGATTGTCTACCTCGGTTGGCAGGGTGCTGTCCAAGTAGGCCCAAGCCTGTTGTTTGAGGTCCTGCTCCAGGTCCACCTGATGCTGCTGCTGCTGCTGCTGCGGCTGGTTAGTAGTTTCCTCACTGCGCTGGTGAAGAAAGCTACTCATCATCGACTGCAGACTGAGGCAGCCGCTGCTGGTGGAGCTGCCACTGCTCCTACCACCCCACCCCTCCCCTGCTGCCATGGCAGCGGAACGCGAGCGCACAGGGCCCACAGTGTCTGAGGATGGACGTTGGCGCACAAAGGCAGAGACCAACTGACTACATAGGTGGTTTTTATAGTACGTTATTTTGGCCTCCCTCTCAGCAGGTGTGAAAAAGGCCACCATTTTGGAACGGTAGCGAGGGTCCAACAAGGTGGACAGCCAAAAGTCATCCCTCTGTCTGATGGTTATTATTCGGCTGTCGCTACGCAAGCAACCGAGCATGCTATGGGCCATTTGTGCCAAGGAATGCGAGGGACTCCCTGCCTCCATCTCCACAGCATACTGCCACGGTGCGTCTGGGTCCTCTGTCTCCTCCTCCTCCTCCTCTACCAGATGCTCCTGCTCCTCCACTCCTGTCCGCTGAGTGGAAAAACCACCCATTTCACTCAATAATTCCTGAGCACAAATGTCCTCCTCTACCTCCTCCTCTTCTTCCTGTCCTGCCCCCACAGGGGTCATGTGGCGTTGAGATCTGTGCGCCACGTCTACCGCACCCTGACCAGCCATTGTTAACAGCATTTGTTCAAGGACGTGCAACAGAGGAATGACGTCGTTCACCCCATAGTCCTGCCGACTCACGAATAGCGTGGCCTCCTCAAAGGGCCTGAGCAAGCGGCAGGTGTCACGCATGAGCTGCCAATGGCTGACATCGAAGTTACACAGGGGAGTACCTTTTTGTAACATCAGGAAATCGGTGATGGCCTTTCGCTGCTCGTAAAGGCGGTCTAACATGTGTAGGGTTGAATTCCACCTTGTTGCAACGTCGCAGATCAGGCGATGATGTGGAATTCCGTTCTGCCGCTGCAGCTCAAGGAGGGTGTGCTTTGCGGTGTAGGAATGGCTGAAATGCATGCAAAGTTTACGTGACATTTTAAGGATGTCTTGCAGTGGGATGGTGGATTTTAGGAACCGCTTGACAACCAGATTGAACACGTGAGCCATGCATGGCGCATGGCACAACCTTCCTTGACGCAGAGCAGACACCATGTTCTTTCCGTTGTCGGTCAACATGGTTCCGATTTTCAGTTTGCGCGGAGACAGCCATCTGTCGATTTCTCTGTTCATTACACTCAGAAGTTCCTCCCCTGTGTGACTACGTTCGCCAAGGCATACCAGGTGCAGAACAGCGTGACACCGTTGCGCCCTGCACATGTGATATGCCGGTCGGGTAATGGGACTTGGCACGGGGGTGGCGGCTGAGGACACGGTGGAAGAAGAGGTGGTAGAGGCGGACATCTTTGCCGGACCAAGGACGTGCAAACGTGGAGGCAAAAGCGGCGTGACCTGTCCAAGTTGCTGGTGCGGCTGTGACGGCATCACGTTCACCCAGTGGGCCGTAAATGACATGTACTGTCCCTGACCGTAGTTACAGCTCCACACGTCGGCGCTGCCGTGCACTTTGGCAGAGACCGACATGCTCAAAGACTGGCCCACCATGTCTTCTACATGTGAATGCAGGGCTGGCACTGCCTTTTTGGCGAAGAAATGACGGCTTGGCACTCTCCACCGCGGCGCGGCACAAGCCATCATTTCTCTGAAAGGTGCTGAGTCCACCACTTGGAAAGGGAGGGACTGCAGCACCAGCAACTTGGACAGGAGGACGTTCAGCTTTTGCACCGTCGGGTGCGTGCTCGCAAACTGTTGTCTCTTGGAAACGGATTCCAAGAAAGACTGCTGACGGAATCCGTGAAGAGGAGTAGCAGGAGAAGGAGCATCTGAACGAGCGGAAGATGCCAACGAGTGACAACTCCCCTCAGCAGAGGTGTTGGAGCCTTGACTGGCTGATGGAGGGCGATTGTCGTCGGGTGACGGAGCAAGTAACAGAGCGGGTGATGGAGCGGGGGCTGGGGCGGGCAGAACCGCCGTATCTTTATCACGGTTTTCCCAGGCCACCAAATGGCGACGCTGCATATGCTGCCGCAACGCTGTAGTCCCAACATGGGCCCCCTGGCCACGCTTGACTTTCTGGCCACATAGTCGACATACGGCTACGTTTACTTCTTCGGGCGGCTTGACGAAAAATTGCCACACCGCCGAGTAGGAAACTTTGCCCCCGATACTCCTCACTGGCTGACTGCTGCTTCCTCCGTGCACACCGGCACCACTACTGGCCGTGGTGGTAGGCTGCAGTGGAACTGGTGCTCTACTCCGTGGCCGTTTGGCTCCACTGACACTGCTTCCACTGACACTGCTGCGACCCTGCTGCTGTCTCCTGGGCAACCCACCGACTGTTTCGCTCACTGCCAAGCTGCCACCCTCTTCTCCTGATGATGCGGAAGAAATTGCCTGATGACGACGAGGCTGCCAAGTGCGATCAACCTCCTCATCATCAAGTAGGGTCTCCGCCTCACTACTAGCCCCCTCGGCTGCGTCTGGGTCAGGAGACAGACCTGTCTCTAGACCGGCTACCGGGCCACTCTCCTCGCCACTACTTCTTCGCCTAGCTGCTGAAAAGGCGGATGTCTCCCCCCGTTCCTGACCGCCCTCTGTTAGCTCTTCCTCACTGTACAGTGGGGCTGAGCCCACAGCATGCGATACTTCGCTTGGTGAGGGAACACCAAAGGACAGGGGCAGGTAGAGGACACGTGATTTCAGTGGGCTTGGTCCCGGGCCATGCCAACTAACGGTTGTGTCTGACGTACCCACCGACCGTTGGCTGTAGGTGTCAGAGGTGACCTGGGAAGAGGAAGACGACCGAGCCAACCAATCGATGACGGCAGGGTTGTCGGTGGAGACACGACCGCTGGATGACACCGGGAGCACTGGCCTCTGGCTGCGAATAGTGCTGCCTCGACCCCTTCCTCTGCTGCCACGTCTGCTCGCTCCTAAAACATTGCCTCCTCTGCCACTCCTCTGCATGTTGTCTGACATACTCTTTAATTAAACGATTATGTGTCCCTGAGTAACAATTCTGTGTCCCTGAGTAACAATTCTGTGTCTGTGCGAGTAACAATTCTGTGGCCCTAAGTAACAGTTCTGTGGCCCTCAGTAACAATTCTGTGTCCCTGATTAACGTTTCTGTGGCCCCAAGTAACAGTTCTGTGGCCCTCAGTAACAATTCTGTGTCTGTGCGAGTAACAATTCTGTGTCTGTGCGAGAAACAATTCTGTGGCCCTAAGTAACAGTTCTGTGGCCCTCAGTAACAGTTCTGTTTCCCTGAGTAACAATTCTGTGTCTGTGCGAGTAAGAATTCTGTGTCTGTGCGAGTAACAATTCTGTGGCCCTAAGTAACAGTTCTGTGGCCCTCAGTAACAGTTCTGTGTCCCTGAGTAACAATTCTGTGTCTGTGCGAGTAACAATTCTGTCTGTGCGAGTAACAATTCTGTGGCCCTAAGTAACGGTTCTGTGGCCCTCAGTAACAGTTCTGTGTGTCTCTGTGTAACAATTCTGTGTCTGTGCGAGTAACAATTCTGTGGCCCTAAGTAACAGTTCTGTGGCCCTCAGTAACAATTCTGTGTCCCTGATTAACGTTTCTGTGGCCCCAAGTAACAGTTCTGTGGCCCTCAGTAACAATTCTGTGTCTGTGCGAGTAACAATTCTGTGTCTGTGCGAGTAACAATTCTGTGGCCCTAAGTAACGGTTCTGTGGCCCTCAGTAACAGTTCTGTGTCCCTGTGTAACAATTCTGTGTCTGTGCGAGTAACAATTCTGTGGCCCTAAGTAACAGTTCTGTGGTCCTCAGTAACAATTCTGTGTCTGTGCGAGTAACAATTCTGTGTCTGTGCGAGTAACAATTCTGTGGCCCTAAGTAACAGTTCTGTGGCCCTCAGTAACAATTCTGTGTCTGTCCCTGAGTAACAATTCTGTGGCCCTAACTAAAGTTTCTGTGGCCCTAAGTAACAATTCTCTGGCACTCAGTAACAATTCTGTCTGTCCCTGAGTAACAATTCTGTGGCCCTAATAACGTTTCTGTGGCCCTAAGTAACAATTATCTGGCACTCAGTAACAATTCTGTCTGTCCCTGAGTAACAATTCTCTGGCACTCAGTAACAATTCTGTCTGTCCCTGAGTAAAAATTCTGTGGCCCTAAGTAAAGTTTCTGTGGCCGTGAGTAACAATTCTCTGGCACTCCGTAACAATTCTGTCTGTCCCTGAGTAACAATTCTCTGGCACTCAGTAACAATTCTGTCTGTCCCTGAGTAAAAATTCTGTGGCCCTAATTAAAGTTTCTGTGGCCCTAAGTAACAATTCTCTGGCACTCAGTAACAATTCTGTCTGTCCCTGAGTAACAATTCTCTGGCACTCCGTAACAATTCTGTCTGTCCCTGAGTAACAATTCTCTGGCACTCAGTAACAATTCTGTCTGTCCCTGAGTAAAAATTCTGTGGCCCTAAGTAAAGTTTCTGTGGCCCTGAGTAACAATTCTCTGGCACTCAGTAACAATTCTGTCTGTCCCTGAGTAACAATTCTCTGGCACTCAGTAACAATTCTGTCTGTCCCTGAGTAAAAATTCTGTGGCCCTAAGTAAAGTTTCTGTGGCCCTGAGTAACAATTCTCTGGCACTCCGTAACAATTCTGTCTGTCCCTGAGTATGAATTCTGTGGCCCTAACTAGCGTTTCTTTGTCCCTAAGTAACAGTTCTGTGGCCCTGAGTAACAATTCTGTGTCTGTGCGAGTAACAATTCTGTGGCCCTAAGTAACAGTTCTGTGGCCCTCAGTAACAGTTCTGTGTCTGTGCGAGTAACAATTCTGTGTCTGTGCGAGTAACAATTCTGTGGCCCTAAGTAAAGTTTCTGTGGCCCTCAGTAACAGTTCTGTGTCTGTGCGAGTAACAATTCTGTGTCTGTGCGAGTAACAATTCTGTGGCCCTAAGTAAAGTTTCTGTGGCCCTAAGTAACAATTCTCTGGCACTCAGTAACAATTCTGTCTGTCCCTGAGTAACAATTCTCTGGCACTCAGTAACAATTCTGTCTGTCCCTGAGTAAAAATTCTGTGGCCCTAAGTAAAGTTTCTGTGGCCCTGAGTAACAATTCTCTGGCACTCCGTAACAATTCTGTCTGTCCCTGAGTAACAATTCTCTGGCACTCAGTAACAATTCTGTCTGTCCCTGAGTAAAAATTCTGTGGCCCTAAGTAAAGTTTCTGTGGCCCTGAGTAACAATTCTCTGGCACTCCGTAACAATTCTGTCTGTCCCTGAGTATGAATTCTGTGGCCCTAACTAGCGTTTCTTTGTCCCTAAGTAACAGTTCTGTGGCCCTGAGTAACAATTCTGTGTCTGTGCGAGTAACAATTCTGTGGCCCTAAGTAACAGTTCTGTGGCCCTCAGTAACAGTTCTGTGTCTTTGCGAGTAACAATTCTGTGTCTGTGCGAGTAACAATTCTGTGGCCCTAAGTAACAGTTCTGTGGCCTTCAGTAACAATTCTGTGTCTGTGCGAGTAACAATTCTGTGTCTGTGCGAGTAACAATTCTGTGGCCCTAAGTAAAGTTTCTGTGGCCCTAAGTAACAATTCTCTGGCACTCAGTAATAATTCTGTCTGTCCCTGAGTAACAATTCTCTGGCACTCAGTAACAATTCTGTCTGTCCCTGAGTAAAAATTCTGTGGCCCTAAGTAAAGTTTCTGGGGCCCTGAGTAACAATTCTCTGGCACTCAGTAACAATTCTGTCTGTCCCTGAGTAACAATTCTCTGGCACTCAGTAACAATTCTGTCTGTCCCTGAGTAAAAATTCTGTGGCCCTAAGTAAAGTTTCTGTGGCCCTAAATAACAATTCTCTGGCACTCAGTAACAATTCTGTCTGTCCCTGAGTAACAATTCTCTGGCACTCAGTAACAATTCTGTCTGTCCCTGAGTAAAAATTCTGTGGCCCTAATTAAAGTTTCTGTGGCCCTAAGTAACAATTCTCTGGCACTCAGTAACAATTCTGTCTGTCCCTGAGTAACAATTCTCTGGCACTCAGTAACAATTCTGTCTGTCCCTGAGTAAAAATTCTGTGGCCCTAATAACGTTTCTGTGGCCCTAAGTAACAATTCTCTGGCACTGAGTAACAATTCTGTCTGTCCCTGAGTATGAATTCTGTGGCCCTAACTAGCGTTTCTTTGTCCCTAAATAACGATTCTGTGGCCCTCATTAACAAGTCTGTGTCCCTGAGTAATGGTTCTCTGTCCCTAAGTAACTTTTCTCTGTCCCCAATTATCGTTTCTGTGGCCCTAACTCTGTCCCTGTCCCTAGTACAGAGCGGTCTGCCTCTGTTCAATAACTGCAGGCAAATGAAGAATTCCAAAATGGCCGCTATTTATAGCTCGACCATTACACAGTGCTGGCTGGCTGGCTGCTGATTGGCTGATGCGATCACATGTAGTTGAGGAATGCATTATGGGTCAGCGCGCCTTGTCTGCGCGCCTTCCCAGACATCCCCGCTCCGTCGCCGCACATGTCAGCCGCCATTTTCTGAAAAATTTCGATTCGCGCGTCCGAATTAGGCTATTTTTCGGATTCGGCACGAATCGAAATTTTTCCGATATTCGACTCGAATTCCACTTCGGATACTTCGATTCGCTCATCTCTAACCATTACCAATCAGAATTACTCAAAGCCAGATTCATGGAGAAAGGATATAATTCTCACACTCTGGATCAAACCGCTAATGAGATTGGCTTATTGGATAGGGAGGATCTGCTTACTATGGAGAAAAGAGTAAAACCTGATAGATTCTGTCCTTTTATACCAGATTTCTCCATCCAATTCAGAGAAGTTACCAGAATTATTAAGAAGAATTGGGCTGTCCTTAGGAATGACCCTATTTTGGGTGACTCTCTACCGGAATTCCCAGAGATTACTTTTAGGAAGGCACCTCCACTGAGTCTCTTGGTGGCCCCTAATGTAGTCGATCAGCCAAGGAGTATGACTTCACCATTCGGCCTTAAAGGGTTCTTCCCGTGCAATAAATGTATTGCCTGTAGATATAATGGGGTGCATAAGACCAAAGTTAGAGACTTTGGATCGAGTATTACCGGCAAAAGGTATACCATACATCAGACTATAACATGTAATACTACGCATACAGTATACCTTCTGCAATGTCCCTGTAACCTCCAATATGTGGGTAGGACTACAAGACGCCTGAGGGATCGCCTCAGGGAACATTACAATAAAATTAAAAAGGGTTTTGAGTACCACTCATTATCAAAGCATTATAAAGATTATCATGCCAAAGACCCCTCAACTCTTAAATTCACAGCTATTGATGTGATTGACCAGCATTGGAGGGGGGGACATAAGAGGAGAGCAGTGTCCCGTCTTGAGACAAAGTGGATTGTAGAGCTTAAGTCTCTTCAACCCAAAGGCTTGAATGTAGACCTGGACATCAACTGCTTTATTGATAATAGTTGAGTTCTGGTTTCAGTAGGTTTTATTGTCTTATGAATTCGGCTTTTATTATTATATATTTGTATCTGTCCACCGTGCTATCTATATCATGGCTTTGGTTTTTCCATAATAATTTTGTTTTATCATATTCTAACCTTGGGTGCATTTATTATATGGTTTCATCATTGTGTGATGGAACGGTGCTCCTAGTTTTAAATTTATACTGATTCATTTAAATGCTGGGTAATAATTTTTATTCCAGCTATATGCATATGATTGGATTCATCGCTTGTAGATGGTTTAAATCCCCCTTTGACACAAATAGGTTCTCTTTAAATAGGGAGATCTAGATTATTGTGCGGGATGGGTGTTTTTTTCTGCACTTCTGAGCATTCACTTTATTTTATTTAATAATATGAACTGTGCTAGTTGGAGTATTTTAAAAAAAAATTTACATATTAATTTTATGACTATTATTATTGATCTGATTATTCGTTATATGTATGTGACATCCATTTATGGTATTATTATATAATAGTTACTGTAATGAGTTATGATTTTATAGTTTTAATAATGATGTATTCACTATATGTTTTATTTTGGGTGTATTAACTGATGGATCATTTTAAGGACTCTAATAAAATGTGATCCGGAAGTTTATATATGTATAACATTGAACATATGCCGTTCTTTTAAATTTTATGTCACTGTTATGGATTTGGATATATTCCATGGCTCTGATATATTTCCCTGGTAGTCCAGTGTATCTAGACTGTGTTTATACTATTTAGATGCTGCTCTGGTCTCCGGTTTCATGGAGGAACGAGCAGCCGTTCAGACCCGCCCTAAGCCTGCCTATGTGTGGGCAGGTATAGCTATTAGGCTTCAGCATTCATATTGATGATGCGCTCGCGCATGCGCAGTATTTACACGGTAGCGTGTGATGTCATTCGCGCATGCGCAGTATCCCGGAGCAGCACGTGGCGCGTAATGCGCATGAGCGAACGCGGGTATTTTAAAATCGGCGTCTAAGGGCAGGATTTACCCCTTTGAAAACGAGCATTAGCTCGAAACATGTTAGGGGATCCACCCTACTGACGCCTTTGCTACTAGGGAGCTACTAGCCACCAGGGAATACCTTCACCAGACCTGGATGAGTATCTTTGTCATCACATATTTTAACTTTATGTCTTTATGCTGATGATACCACTAGCCACCAGGGACTTATCTATTGGACCTGGATGTATATGGTTTGCATGCTGTTTGAACCACTAACCACCAGGGAGCCTATCTATTGGGCCTGGATGTATGCTTTTACCGATGTGAGTTCTTGTTGTTTTAGCTCACTTCTTATGCTCTTAATAAACGTACTTCACTATTAGCACTTTCTTGCCTCCCGGCTCGTTTTTTAATGAGCCTTGTAAGGTGGCGATTTGGATTTGAGAGCCAGAGGGGGCGTGGACAGCGTTGGACCTGTGATACAGATGTCCTCATATGACCAGATGCTGCCCAGGCTGCTGACCAGACCGTGACGCCCGGTTGCTGTTTATTTTGCATACAATGCTCATATTGTGTGTACTTGTGGTAAGCGCACAACCTTACTAATTTTCTCTTATTCTACTAAATGGGATTCGGAACATTATTGGATCATATCCATCTTCCTTTTTGCCATATCATATGAACTATTGAATTATTATTGTATATGGTGACACCGTTCTTGCTTGTTATTCATTGTTTAGCGCTACATACCCCATTTACATTTTTACTAAAAGGAAGTGGACCCAAAAAGACCAATAAAAAGCAGTCGTCCTAAATGTCAGTGGCTGCTATTATTTGTGTGTATGTGAGGGGTAATCACATTTTTGGAGTATGTTTATGGCAATAAAGAAGCACTTTTTGTAACTTCAGCTAATAGACAGCGATGAAACTTGTATATGTTGGGTGAAGGATTATCAGTTGGGATGATAATACCAATGTTAAGGAACTCGCTTCATGCTTAAATGTGCAATCATGTGATAAAATGGTTTTGGGGGAAAAGCTAAGATATTTTAGAGGATATTTAATTTTGGGAGAGATGTTTCTGCATGAGTTAATTGCTTGTTTTATCCAGGGGTGCAAATAAAATCTATACTTACCTGATCCTTCCATCCTCCGGAAAACAGTGCTTCCCCATGTCCAGCGGTGGACTGTTCCTGGTGTCCTCGCATCCAGAGCCGGTCTATGGGCATGAAGACGTCAGGAACTTACCCCAATTAATGTCAGGACAGTAATGTGATATAAATTAAGTTACGTTGTATAATAAGTTCCTTACCCGGGATAACAAACGTAGATTCATCATCTGCAAAAGTGTAAGAGGAAAGTGTTAGAGAATCGTACAATAAGATCTACAATTCAGCTATTTTATTACACAATTGTTTTCATTTATTATTATTTTACCTTCTTCTGTCCATGGTAATCATGAATCATCAATTGATTGATCAGTATAGAGACCGCTTCTCCCAATCCTGTCCATAATAACATGACAGGTCCTCTTACCCCAATCCTGTCCATAATAACATGACAGGTCCTCTTACAACACAGAGTTCTGTACAGAGGGATCCATCTGTCAGTTTCTCATCCCTGCTTTGCTGAAAGATCTGTTAGTATAGGCAGCACACTGTACAGACATTACGAATAGTTAGGCACACATTTAACCCCTTGATCACCCTGGATGTTAACCCCTTCCTAGCCGGTGTCATTAGTGCAGTGACAGTGTATAGTATTATCATGACTGAAGTTGGATCCACTTCGGGGGACATTTTTTTAAAGTTTATATTTAATAAAGAACTTGTCAAAGACTGCCTCTTGTCATTTTTACACTACTTTTTTTTGTGAATGGGTAACACACTCATTCACAGGGGGGGGGGGGTTGGCTTAGATCTGGGGGCCCCCTAGTTAAAGAGGATTTCCAGATTCTGATAAGCCCCCTACCCCCAGACTCCCACAACCACAGCCTAGGGTTGTGGGGAAGAGGTCCTTGTACCCATCAACAAGCCCACCTCCCATTTGAGGGCATGTGGCCTAGTATGGTTCAGTAGGTGGAGGGGGGCGCTCGCTCGTCCCCTCCTTTTTCTGACCTGCCAGGCTGCATGCTTGGATAAGGGTCTGGTATGGATTTTGGAGGGGGACCCTCATGCCATTTAAAAAAAAATGTTAGCATGGGGGTTCCCCTCAAAATCTATACCAGACCCAAAGGGCTTGGCATGGATGGGGGGGGGACCCCATATCTGTTTTGTTTTTTAAATGTTTAATTGTCGGGCAATGCTAACAATTATTTTTACACCTTTTAACCCCACTGACAGCTGAAACATGAATGAATGTCTCACTACTAAAATACCGCATGACAGAATGATATAACTCATGCCGTATTGTAGTAACTGAGCGTATCTTATCACATACTCAGATGCAGCAAGATACTGCTTAGTAAATTGTTCCTGTTCGAAGTTCATGGTCGAACATTCTGTAGGTTTGAACTGAAGGGGGGTGTTCGGCCCATCACTAACTGTTGTACTTCAGCTTCCCTTCTTCAAGCTGAAATACATTGGATGTCGCGGGTGATTTACTGAAAATGTTAATTCTCCTAGGCTAGTTCTGACCTTCGGACTTCCTCCAACACTGACTTAGAGCAAACATGTCACAAGTTTATAGTAAGGACAAAAGTCCTGATCTGCAAACTGTTCAGGGTCTGTGGAGGAGGGTCAGCCTGGCAAGAAGAATATGAAAAAGAAAGGCCATTAATGCCCCTTGCTCCAGGTCTCCTCTGGATGGTGTAGACAGTAAAGGGGAGAAGGTTAGGGGAAGGTGAGGGAGCCGAGACATGACCTCTGTATCAGAAAATGCTGTGCCCCTGACATAGGAAGATGAATGAAAAGCACACAAAATTGTTAATAAAATAAAGGAAAATGTCACAAACAACTGGATGAGATGATTCTGCAGAGGTTGGTGATCCCATCTGCAATGGTGAGGTCAGATCCCCATGAGGTAAAGGTTCAGGTAAAATGCTACATAACGAGAGTCAATATCATCATCCCGGAGTGGCTTACCATTTGTGAAATGATCCCTTTCCAGTGTAAAGGCCTGAACCTGGACATCTTGGAGCACAACGCTCACATTGGGACCAATCCTCAATATCACTTCTTCAGAAGTAAATGAATGTCCAAGTGGGGTAACCCAGGATTTTAGAGACATAAAGAATCCTATGTTGGTCGCATCTGTAAACCAAAAACACAGATTACATGTGAGCATGACTGCCAACTGTAAGAAGACAAATGATGTATGATCAGAGGATGGTATACATAGGAGACAAGGCTGGACATGGCTAGAGATGGTATACAAAGAGAATGATGCTATACCTGTATAGACTAATCTACTGTACAAGGCAGCCCAGCTGAGCACCATGAGGGCCATTACCCAAGCTAACAATTACAAAATATAAGCAGGGTGAACAAGATCAATGCATGGATACAAGGCTGAGCTCAGCTAGGACTATTATACCAGGAACCCTTCATAAAGAGCACAGCAGGTGTACAGACCAGGGAACTCAACTCAGGGATGGTGGGAGCCCCTCATAAAGGGGAAAACAAGTGTACAGGTTCCGGAACTCAGTGCAGGGATCTCACCAGTGGGCTCTTTAAAAGACAGAAAAGACTGCGGGGTGTAACACCACTAGCTTCCACCACTGGTCAGTTGAGTAAACTTCATGTTTAATAAATAATAATAAATTAGGATCATTTATTGTATTACCTTCTTCCTTTATGTGAGTATAAACCTTCCCCAGGTAAAATGAACTCTCCGTCTTGTTCTACAAAAGAATAGTACAAATGGTTCCATCAATACAATTGTTACTAGTTGTGTCCCACATATGATATGTATTACTGCTGGTGCAATGCATTGTGTCATGCTTTTGGACACCTTTGCAGCCCATTTCTATGATTCCCCCCCCCCCCCCCGCCCAGGACAGAGGGTGGAGTAGGGGGTGGAGCTAATAGCGGTGTGAAAAGTAGAGCCATTCTCCAAGCTCGTCCTTCAGGAGCCGCAGGAGCCAGTGATGGCAGAGAGATGGATGTGGAGAAGATCTGACAGTGTTCTCAGCCCTCCTGGAACTATGAAGCTATTGTACACTGTAGACTTTGCAGAGATAGCGAGTAATAAAAGTGCCGGAGCAGAGCGAGCCAATCTCCTCACTCTGCTGGCATTGATCACTTTGTAAGCCCCCCATGTGATGACTGTAGGACCCCCACTAATAGGAGGACCATCTGGGAGAGGACAGAGGACATATGAGAAAGACTATCCTCCCTCCACCGGCCATGTCTGCAGCAGTCAGTATGTACTGCTCTCCTACATGGAGCCTGGACCTAATGGGTGCACAGTGTTCTGCGCTCTGCACCCATGGCCTGCATAAGTTCACCTTTTCAGGCAGAATTTGACTTTTCATAATAAATAGAAGCCTTTTCTAATATTTTTCTGCCCAAGCCATCCTAATCTACTTATCTCTCACAGTCCATGGCAGCCTTTAGGCCCAGATCACGTTAGTGTAGCCCACGGGCTGTTGTGGCCACGTTTCACCCACGGAAACCATGTTGTCATTTTGACCATGGGGTTTCCGTGTGGTTCCCGCACCCACAATCACATGGTGATCGTGCTGTGGGATGTGATGCGTGGGGGTGCCATTCATAATTAATGTCACCCCCCACAAGAGAAACACAATATGGCTGTGGGTGGTTGCGGGGCCAGGTGTGATTACTGCAGCAGCCGCATAGTGTGAACCAGGGGTCAGTCTGCACCTCTCTGTTCAGAATTTTAAACAATATATTCTGGACCCATCACTTCCTGTAGCATCATGTGACCATCCAAGAAACTTCATATCCCATCGTGCACTGTCATAATGTATCAAAAAATGGAGTGTTTTACTTCTCTGGACCTCACCTCCCTCATCACTATACCCCCTCCTTTTTATTTCCACCCACTTTCCTACTTCTTTCTTTAAGGTAGCCATACACCATACAATCTGATTGTACAGTCTCCTTTAGATCTCCCATCAGCTTTACAGCATAATGGCCAGCCTGATTTGATACAAACTGAGTAGGTTTTTCAGGTGGGTCCTCCTGTTCTATAATTTTGGTAAATCTAAAGGAAATTGTGCAGATATTGTATGTAACACCCTGCAGTAATACTGGCTGCAGGATGTTAAATGGACACAAGATGGCAGTGTTGTGCAGCTCAGTTATACAGACTTTGTTGAAGAAAAGCTTTGTTGGACTTGTAGGCTGATAGCAGGACTTTGCTGCTTAATAACGAGCTAACAAACTACATTTTCCAGAGGGACTGGCTAAGGGGGCGGGGACAGATAAATACAGAAGCCTGGGAACCAGAGGACAGGAAGTGAACAGTGAGAGTCGGAGAGCAGGTGTGAGGAGAAGGCTGTGCGGGACACTGGAGATCCGAGCTGGACCAGACTGCAGAGAGTGAAAGAGAGGAGGAATCATTGACCGCTGACAAGCCGGACTGACAATCCTGACAGCAGGTGGACCGGGGTGCTTTTATCTGCATTGCTCTATGATGGAGGGATTGAGGGAACACGGGGGCCCCTCTACAGAGAGACTATCCTCTATATGACCAAGGCTACCAATCGGTTGAGAGAGCTCCATACTCAAATCATCTAGGTTACAAGTGACATTGCTAAGCTGAATGTATTTCTTTCCCGTTCAGCACCCTCTGCTTCACAAGTTATTGTGCTAAGGCTGAGATTGTCTGGCCTATCCTGCCCTGTGGCCTACTGATTATTACACTCTCAGCACATTGAATCTCAGGATTCTGCTGCAATAGATGCATTCTGCAGATCGAGGTACATTCATGTCTCAGTTACCGTCTGTTCTACTCATGAAGGAACTTCCTTATCACCCTAGATTGTCACCCATTAATGAGGAATGAACCCCTGCTGACGACTGCTTCCACCCCGTTCCACAATCTCAGTCTAATCTCAGATTTTACTCTGTGTGGTAAAGAAATATCATCCAAATTGAACCTCACTTAAAGGAGAAGTTCCCTTCCTTTGTGTTAACACTCTCTTGAGGAAATCTTGCCTCTACATCAAGAAAAATTTAAACCCTCCTGTGCACCAACTAGGGCCCCATCAAGCATGCAGAAGATTGGACAACTCTGTGTTAAATGGACAAAATGGACAAAAAAGGGACATTGATATATCTAATTAAATACCCCCTTTTTCAGAGTTAAACCCAGCCCCCAGTAACTGAGAGCCCAAACATGATTTGCAGGACATCTAAGAATTGATTGAAGTGGTGCTGTGTTGCAACCCTTATTAGAGTCTTCTGAGAGTGTTATCTGGTACCCCAGTGTTTCTCAACCTTTTTTCAGTCAAGGCACCCTTTAAAATTATGAACAGTCTTGAGGCGCCCCATTCTAAAATGTGAAAAACTGTCCTAATAGTTCTATATAACGCAGCGACACCCACACATGTACAGTAGGACATCCAACATTAGAGGGGATTTATTCTTCCAAAGCAAATACACTTTTGCACATTGGTACTGACTAGTATTCCAATGTTTCTCTTCTCCCTCAGCTTTTCTCCATCACTGAGCTAATGTGACCCCAAAAGTGATGGGGAGGGCGGGGGAGGGTTAAACTAGGATGCTGTGCAGGCAGCTGACGTCCTCCTTATCCACTGATGATGTCATTGGTTGTCAGGACACCGGCAGCTAGAAGGTCGTAATGCTGCACAATGAAAACCTTTGGCTTTGTGTAACTAAACGGCAGGCTTGTTCCACCCGCTGGCTTGTATACAAGTTTTGGGCAATTTTTGGACATTTTTGCTAAGGCACCCCTGAAGAAACCCCCAGGCACCTCTGGGTACCTGGGCACCCTGGTTGGGAATGGGCTGTGTTCTCCTATGCACATATTCTCTTGTCATTTTATTGTGCTGCATTCTGACCTCAATATCGGCAAAATATGAATCCACTCTAAACTGTGTGTGAGTCTAGTTTATGGTTTTATCCAGGGGGTCCTCCTGGTCCAAGGTCTAGGGTGGAGTCAGCGGGGGTGGGGCTTTCAAGGCAGGTTTGGGACAGACAGGGAACTCGAAAAATACTCAAGGGGGTAGGTCTACATGTACAATCAGGTTGCATAGTGTGTGGCCAGCTTTATACAAGTACATAGGAGACACAGTGTGTCCCTGGAAGTCTGTAAAGCTCATTAGAGATGAGCGAATCGAAGTAGGCGAAGTGGAATTCGAGTCAAATATTGGAAAATTTTTCCTAAAATGGCGGCGACATGTGCGGCGACGGAGCGGGGATGTCTGGGAAGGCGCGCAGACAAGGCGCGCTGACCCATAATGCATTCCTTAATGACATGTGATCGCATTAGCCAATCAGCAGCCAGCCAGCCAGCACTGTGTAATGGTCGAGCTATAAATAGCGGCCATTTTAGAATTCTTCATTTGCCTCCAGTCATTGAACAGAGGCAGACTGCTCTGTATTAGGGACAGAGTTAGGGCCACAGAAACGATACTTGGGGACAGAGAAACGTTACTTAGGGACAGAGAAGCATTACTCAGGGACACAGAATTGTTAATGAGGGCCACAGAATCGTTACTTAGGGCCAAAGAAACGCTAGTTAGGGCCACAGAATTGTTACTCAGGGACAGACAGAATTGTTACTGAGTGCCAGAGAATTGTTGCTTAGGGCCACAGAAACGTTAGTTAGGGCCACAGAATTGTTACTCAGGGACAGACACAGAATTGTTACTGAGGGCCACAGAACTGTTACTTAGGGCCACAGAAACGTTATTAGGGACATAGAATTGTTACTCAGGGACAGACAGAATTGTTACTGAGTGCCAGAGAATTGTTACTTAGGGCCACAGAAACGTTAGGGCCACAGAATTGTTACTCAGGGACAGACACAGAATTGTTACTGAGGGCCACAGAACTGTTACTTAGGGCCACAGAAACGTTATTAGGGCCACCGAATTGTTACTCAGGGACAGACAGAATTGTTACTGAGTGCCAGAGAATTGTTACTTAGGGCCACAGAAACGTTAGGGCCACAGAATTGTTACTCAGGGACAGACACAGAATTGTTACTGAGGGCCACAGAACTGTTACTTAGGGCCACAGAAACGTTAGTTAGGGCCACAGAATTGTTACTCAGGGACAGACACAGAATTGTTACTGAGGGCCACAGAACTGTTACTTAGGGCCACAGAAACGTTATTAGGGCCACAGAATTGTTACTCAGGGACAGACAGAATTGTTACTGAGTGCCAGAGAATTGTTACTTAGGGCCACAGAAACGTTAGGGCCACAGAATTGTTACTCAGGGACAGACACAGAATTGTTACTGAGGGCCACAGAACTGTTACTTAGGGCCACAGAAACGTTAGTTAGGGCCACAGAATTGTTACTCAGGGACAGACACAGAATTGTTACTGAGGGCCACAGAACTGTTACTTAGGGCCACAGAAACGTTATTAGGGCCACAGAATTGTTACTCAGGGACAGACAGAATTGTTACTGAGTGCCAGAGAATTGTTACTTAGGGCCACAGAAATGTTAGGGCCACAGAATTGTTACTCAGGGACAGACACAGAATTGTTACTGAGGGCCACAGAACTGTTACTTAGGGCCACAGAAACGTTAGTTAGGGCCACAGAATTGTTACTCAGGGACAGACAGAATTGTTACTGAGTGCCAGAGAATTGTTACTTAGGGCCACAGAAACGTTAGTTAGGGCCACAGAATTGTTACTCAGGGACAGACACAGAATTGTTACTGAGGGCCACAGAACTGTTACTTAGGGCCACAGAAACGTTACTCAGGGACACAGAATTGTTACTGAGGGCCACAGAACCGTTACTTAGGGCCACAGAATTGTTACTCAGGGACAGACACAGAATTGTTACTCAGGGACACAGAATTGTTACTGAGGGCCACAGAACCGTTACTTAGGGCCACAGAAACGTTACTCAGGGACACAGAATTGTTACTGAGGGCCACAGAACCGTTACTTCGGGCCACAGAATTGTTACTCAGGGACAGACACAGAATTGTTACTGAGGGACACAGAATTGTTACTGAGGGCCACAGAAACGTTAGGGCCACAGAATTGTTACTCAGGGACAGACACAGAATTGTTACTGAGGGCCACAGAACTGTTACTTAGGGCCACAGAAACGTTAGTTAGGGCCACAGAATTGTTACTCAGGGACAGACACAGAATTGTTACTGAGGGCCACAGAACTGTTACTTAGGGCCACAGAAACGTTATTAGGGCCACAGAATTGTTACTCAGGGACAGACAGAATTGTTACTGAGTGCCAGAGAATTGTTACTTAGGGCCACAGAAACGTTAGGGCCACAGAATTGTTACTCAGGGACAGACACAGAATTGTTACTGAGGGCCACAGAACTGTTACTTAGGGCCACAGAAACGTTAGTTAGGGCCACAGAATTGTTACTCAGGGACAGACACAGAATTGTTACTGAGGGCCACAGAACTGTTACTTAGGGCCACAGAAACGTTATTAGGGCCACAGAATTGTTACTCAGGGACAGACAGAATTGTTACTGAGTGCCAGAGAATTGTTACTTAGGGCCACAGAAATGTTAGGGCCACAGAATTGTTACTCAGGGACAGACACAGAATTGTTACTGAGGGCCACAGAACTGTTACTTAGGGCCACAGAAACGTTAGTTAGGGCCACAGAATTGTTACTCAGGGACAGACAGAATTGTTACTGAGTGCCAGAGAATTGTTACTTAGGGCCACAGAAACGTTAGTTAGGGCCACAGAATTGTTACTCAGGGACAGACACAGAATTGTTACTGAGGGCCACAGAACTGTTACTTAGGGCCACAGAAACGTTACTCAGGGACACAGAATTGTTACTGAGGGCCACAGAACCGTTACTTAGGGCCACAGAATTGTTACTCAGGGACAGACACAGAATTGTTACTCAGGGACACAGAATTGTTACTGAGGGCCACAGAACCGTTACTTAGGGCCACAGAAACGTTACTCAGGGACACAGAATTGTTACTGAGGGCCACAGAACCGTTACTTCGGGCCACAGAATTGTTACTCAGGGACAGACACAGAATTGTTACTGAGGGACACAGAATTGTTACTGAGGGCCACAACCGTTACTTAGGGCCACAGAATTGTTACTCAGGGACACAGAATTGTTACTTAGGGCCACAGAAACGTTACTCAGGGACACAGAATTGTTACTGAGGGCCACAGAACCGTTACTTAGGGCCACAGAATTGTTACTCAGGGACACAGAATTGTTACTGAGGGCCACAGAACTGTTACTTAGGGCCACAGAATTGTTACTCGGACAGACACAGAATTGTTACTCAGGGACACAGAATTGTTACTGAGGGCCACAGAACCGTTACTTAGGGCCACATAAACGTTAATCAGGGACACAGAATTGTTACTGAGGGCCACAGAACCGTTACTTAGGGCCACAGAATTGTTACTCAGGGACAGACACAGAATTGTTACTGAGGAACACAGAATTGTTACTGAGGGCCACAGAACCGTTACTTAGGGCCACATAAACGTTAATCAGGGACACAGAATTGTTACTGAGGGCCACAGAACCGTTACTTAGGGCCACATAAACGTTAATCAGGGACACAGAATTGTTACTGAGGGCCACAGAACCGTTACTTAGGGCCACAGAATTGTTACTCAGGGACAGACACAGAATTGTTACTGAGGGACACAGAATTGTTACTGAGGGCTACAGAACCGTTACTTAGGGCCACATAAACGTTAATCAGGGACACAGAATTGTTACTGAGGGCCACAGAACCGTTACTTAGGGCCACAGAATTGTTACTCAGGGACAGACACAGAATTGTTACTGAGGGACACAGAATTGTTACTGAGGGCCACAGAACCGTTACTTAGGGCCACAGAATTGTTACTCAGGGACACAGAATTGTTACTGAGGGCCACAGAACCGTTACTTAGGGCCACAGAATTGTTACTCAGGGACAGACACAGAATTGTTACTCAGGGACACAGAATTGTTACTCAGGGACACAGAATCGTTGAATTAAAGAGTATGTCAGACAACATGCAGAGGAGTGGCAGAGGAGGCAATGTTTTAGGAGCGAGCAGACGTGGCAGCAGAGGAAGGGGTCGAGGCAGCACTATTCGCAGCCAGAGGCCAGTGCTCCCGATGTCATCCAGCAGTCGTGTCTCCACCGACAACCCTGCCGTCATCGATTGGTTGGCTCGGTCGTCTTCCTCTTCCCAGGTCACCTCTGACACCTACAGCCAATGGTCGGTGGGTACGTCAGACACAACCGTTAGTTGGCATGGCCCGGGAGCAAGCCCACTAAAATCACGTGTCCTCTACCTGCCCCTGTCCTTTGCTGTTCCCTCACCAAGCGAAGTATCGCATGCTGTGGGCTCAGCCCCACTGTACAGTGAGGAAGAGCTAACAGAGGGCGGTCAGGAATGGGGGGAGACATCTGCCTTTTCAGCAGCCAGGCGAAGAAGTACTGGCGAGGAGAGTGGCTCGGTAGCCGGTCTAGAGACAGGTCTGTCTCCTGACCCAGACGCAGCCGAGGGGGCTAGTAGTGAGGCGGAGACCCTACTTGATGATGAGGAGGTTGATCGCACTTGGCAGCCTCGTCGTCATCAGGTAATTTCTTCCGCATCATCAGGAGAAGAGGGTGCGAGCTTGGCAGCGAGCGAAACAGTCGGTGGGTTGCCCAGGAGGCAGCAGGGTCGCAGCAGTGTCAGTGGAGCCAAACGGCCACGGAGTACAGCACCAGCTCCACTGCAGCCTACCACCACGGCCAGTAGTGGTGCCGGTGCGCACGGAGGAAGTAGCAGTCAGCCAGTGAGGAGTAGCGGGGGCAAAGTTTCCTACTCGGTGGTGTGGCAATATGCAGCGTCACCATTCGGTGGCCTGGGAAAACCGTGATAAAGATACGGCGGTTCTGCCTGCCCCAGCCCCCGCTCCATCACCCGCTCCGTTACTTGTTCCGTCACCCGACGTCAATCGCCCTCTATCAGCCAGTCAAGGCTCCAACACCTCTGCTGAGGGGAGTTGTCGCTCGTTGGCATCTTCCGCTCGTTCAGATGCTCCTTCTCCTGCTACTCCTCTTCTCGGATTCCGTCAGCAGTCTTTCTTGGAATCCGTTTCCAAGAGACAACAGTTTGCGAGCACGCACCCGACGGTGCAAAAGCTGAACGTCCTCCTGTCCAAGTTGCTGGTGCTGCAGTCCCTCCCTTTCCAACTGGTGGACTCAGCACCTTTCCGAGAAATGATGGCTTGTGCCGCGACGCGGTGGAGAGTGCCAAGCCGTCATTTCTTCGCCAAAAAGGCAGTGCCAGCCCTGCATTCACATGTAGAAGAGATGGTGGGCCAGTCTTTGAGCATGTCGGTCTCTGCCAAAGTGCACGGCAGCGCCGCCGTGTGGAGCTGTAACTACGGTCAGGGACAGTACATGTCATTTACGGCACACTGGGTGAACGTGGTGCCGGCACAGCCGCACCAGCAACTTGGACAGGTCACGACGCTTTTGCCTCCACGTTTGCACGTCCTTGGTCCAGCAAACATGTCCGCCTCTACCACCTCTTCTTCCGCCGTGTCCTCAGCCGCCACCCCCGTGCCAAGTCCCATTACCCGACCGGCATATCACATGTGCAGGGCGCAACGGTGTCACGCTGTGCTGCACCTGGTATGCCTTGGCGAACGTAGTCACACAGGGGAGGAACTTCTGAGTGTAATGAACAGAGAAATCGACAGATGGCTGTCTCCGCGCAAACTGAAAATCGGAACCATGTTGACCGACAACGGAAAGAACATGGTGTCTGCTCTGCGTCAAGGAAGGTTGTGCCATGCGCCATGCGTGGCTCACGTGTTCAATCTGGTTGTCAAGCGGTTCCTAAAATCCACCATCCCACTGCAAGACATCCTTAAAATGTCACGTAAACTTTGCATGCATTTCAGCCATTCCTACACCGCAAAGCACACCCTCATTGAGCTGCAGCGGCAGAACGGAATTCCACATCATCGCCTGATCTGCGACGTTGCAACAAGGTGGAATTCAACCCTACACATGTTAGACCGCCTTTACGAGCAGCGAAAGGCCATCACCGATTTCCTGATGTTACAAGCGGATAAAGGTACTCCCCTGTGTAACTTCGATGTCAGCCATTGGCAGCTCATGCGTGACACCTGCCGCTTGCTCAGGCCCTTTGAGGAGGCCACGCTATTCGTGAGTCGGCAGGACTATGGGATGAACGACGTCATTCCTCTGTTGCACGTCCTTGAACAAATGCTGTTAACAATGGCTGGTCAGGGTGCGGTAGACGTGGCGCACAGATCTCAACGCCACATGACCCCTGTGGGGCCAGGACAGGAAGAAGAGGAGGAGGTAGAGGAGGACATTTGTGCTCAGGAATTATTGAGTGAAATGGGTGGTTTTTCCACTCAGCGGACAGGAGTGGAGGAGCAGGAGCATCTGGGAGAGGAGGAGGAGAAGGAGACAGAGGACCCAGACGCACCATGGCAGTATGCTGTGGAGATGGAGGCAGGGAGTCCCTCGCATTCCTTGGCGCAAATGGCCCATAGCATGCTCGGTTGCTTGCGTAGCGACAGCCGAATAATAACCATCAGACAGAGGGATGACTTTTGGCTGTCCACCTTGTTGGACCCTCGCTATCATTCCAAAATGGTGGCCTTTTTCACACCTGCTGAGAGGGAGGCCAAAATTACGTACTATAAAAACCACCTATGTAGTCAGTTGGTCTCTGCCTTTGTGCGCCAATGTCCATCCTCAGACACTGTGGGCCCTGTGCGCTCGCGTTCCGCTGCCATGGCAGCAGGGGAGGGGTGGGGTGGTAGGAGCAGTGGCAGCTCCACCAGCAGGGGCTGCCTCAGTCTGCAGTCGATGATGAGTAGCTTTCTTCACCAGCGCAGTGAGGAAACTACTAACCAGCCGCAGCAGCAGCAGCAGCATCAGGTGGACCTGGAGCAGGAGCTCAAACAACAGGCTTGGGCCTACTTGGACAGCACCCTGCCAACCGAGGTAGACAATCCCCTTGACTACTGGGCAACGAAACTTGACCTTTGGCCCCAACTAGCTGAATTTGCCCTTGAAAGGCTGTCATGCCCGGCCAGTAGCGTGGCATCGGAGCGCGTGTTTAGTGCGGCAGGAGGTATTGTAACTCCGCGGAGGACACGACTGTCCACCCAAAGTGTGGAGAGACTCACGTTTGTGAAAATGAATCAGGCGTGGATTAGTCTGGATTTCAAACCACCAGTTCCTGACACAACTGACTAAATCCACCATGAATCATGCCACAAACATGTGCCACTTTAAGGTCTCCTCACACACTGCTGGTGTATTCCATTTTTTGTCATAGGGTGCTGGCAGATTACGGGCCTCCCATTGCTGCTGTCTCCATCGCCACACTCTGCCATGTGCCACATTCAGGTCTCTTCACACTGCTGGTGTGTTGAATTTTTTGACATAGGGTGCTGGCAGATTACGGGCCTCCCATAGCTGCTGCCAGGCCCCTAATCTGCCATGGGCCCCTATATACCGCCTCCTCATGCTGCTGCCAGGTCCACAGTCTCTCATGCCATGTGCCACTTTCAGGTCTCCTCACACTGCTGGTGTGTTGAATTTTTTGACATAGGGTGCTGGCAGATTACGGGCCTCCCATAGCTGCTGCCAGGCCCCTAATCTGCCATGGGCCCCTGTACCGCCTCCTCATGCTGCTGCCAGGTCCAGAGTCTCTCATGGGTCCCTGTACGGCCTCCCATTGCTGCTGTCTCCATCGCCACACTCTGCCATGTGCCACTTTCAGGTCTCCTCACACACTGCTGTTGTGTTCAATTTTTTGACATAGGGTGCTGGCAGATTACGGGCCTCCCATAGCTGCTGCCAGGCCCCTAATCTGCCATGGGCCCCTATACCGCCTCCTCATGCTGCTGCCAAGTCCAGAGTCTGTCATGGGTCCCTGTACGGCCTCCCATTGCTGCTGTCTCCATCGCCACACTCTGCCATGTGCCACATTCAGGTCTCTTCACACTGCTGGTGTGTTGAATTTTTTGACATAGGGTGCTGGCAGATTACGGGCCTCCCATAGCTGCTGCCAGGCCCCTAATCTGCCATGGGCCCCTGTACCGCCTCCTCATGCTGCTGCCAGGTCCACAGTCTCTCATGCCATGTGCCACTTTCAGGTCTCCTCACACTGCTGGTGTGTTGAATTTTTTGACATAGGGTGCTGGCAGATTACGGGCCTCCCATAGCTGCTGCCAGGCCCCTAATCTGCCATGGGCCCCTGTACCGCCTCCTCATGCTGCTGCCAGGTCCAGAGTCTCTCATGGGTCCCTGTACGGCCTCCCATTGCTGCTGTCTCCATCGCCACACTCTGCCATGTGCCACTTTCAGGTCTCCTCACACACTGCTGTTGTGTTCAATTTTTTGACATAGGGTGCTGGCAGATTACGGGCCTCCCATAGCTGCTGCCAGGCCCCTAATCTGCCATGGGCCCCTATACTGCCTCCTCATGCTGCTGCCAAGTCCAGAGTCTGTCATGGGTCCCTGTACGGCCTCCCATTGCTGCTGTCTCCATCGCCACACTCTGCCATGTGCCACATTCAGGTCTCTTCACACTGCTGGTGTGTTGAATTTTTTGACATAGGGTGCTGGCAGATTACGGGCCTCCCATAGCTGCTGCCAGGCCCCTAATCTGCCATGGGCCCCTGTACCGCCTCCTCATGCTGCTGCAAGGTCCACAGTCTCTCATGCCATGTGCCACTTTCAGGTCTCCTCACACTGCTGGTGTGTTGAATTTTTTGACATAGGGTGCTGGCAGATTACGGGCCTCCCATAGCTGCTGCCAGGCCCCTAATCTGCCATGGGCCCCTGTACCGCCTCCTCATGCTGCTGCCAGGTCCAGAGTCTCTCATGGGTCCCTGTACGGCCTCCCATTGCTGCTGTCTCCATCGCCACACTCTGCCATGTGCCACTTTCAGGTCTCCTCACACACTGCTGTTGTGTTCAATTTTTTGACATAGGGTGCTGGCAGATTACGGGCCTCCCATAGCTGCTGCCAGGCCCCTAATCTGCCATGGGCCCCTATACCGCCTCCTCATGCTGCTGCCAAGTTCAGAGTCTGTCATGGGTCCCTGTACGGCCTCCCATTGCTGCTGTCTCCATCGCCACACTCTGCCATGTGCCACATTCAGGTCTCTTCACACTGCTGGTGTGTTGAATTTTTTGACATAGGGTGCTGGCAGATTACGGGCCTCCCATAGCTGCTGCCAGGCCCCTAATCTGCCATGGGCCCCTATATACCGCCTCCTCATGCTGCTGCCAAGTCCAGAGTCTCTCATGGGTCCCTGTACGGCCTCCCATTGCTGCTGTCTCCATCGCCACACTCTGCTATGTGCCACTTTCAGGTCTCCTCACACACTGCTGTTGTGTTCAATTTTTTGACATAGGGTGCTGGCAGATTACGGGCCTCCCATAGCTGCTGCCAGGCCCCTAATCTGCCATTGGCCCCTATATACCGCCTCCTCATGCTGCTGCCAGGTCCAGAGTCTGTCATGGGTCCCTGTACGGCCTCCCATTGCTGCTGTCTCCATCGCCACACTCTGCCATGTGCCACTTTCAGGTCTCCTCACACTGCTGGTGTGTTGATTTTTTTGACATAGGGTGCTGGCAGATTATGGGCCTCCCATAGCTGCTGCCAGGCCCCTAATCTGCCATGGGCCCCTGTACCGCCTCCTCATGCTGCTGCCAGGTCCACAGTCTCTCATGCCATGTGCCACTTTCAGGTCTCCTCACACTGCTGGTGTGTTCCATTTTTTGTCATAGGGTGCTGGCAGATTACGGGCCTCCCATTGCTGCTGCCAGGCCCGTAATCTGCCATGGGCCCCTGTACCGCCTCTTCATGCTGCTGCCAGGTCCAGAGTGTGTCATGGGTCCCTGTACGGCCTCCCATTGCTGCTGCCAGGAGGCAGCAGGGTCGCAGCAGTGTCAGTGGAGGCAAACGGCCACGGAGTAGAGCACCAGCTCCACTGCAGCCTACCACCACGGCCAGTAGTGGTGCCGGTGTGCACGGAGGAAGTAGCAGTCAGCCAGTGAGGAGTAGTGGGGGCAAAGTTTCCTACTCGGCAGTGTGGCAATTTTTCGTCAAGCCGCCCGAGGAAGTAAACGTAGCCGTATGTCGACTATGTGGCCAGAAAGTCAAGCGTGGCCAGGGGGCCCATGTTGGGACTACAGCGTTGCGTCAGCATATGCAGCGTCGCCATTCGGTGGCCTGGGAAAACAGTGATAAAGATACGGCGGTTCTGCCTGCCCCAGCCCAGGGTTCCATTTTGTCATAGGGTGCTGGCAGATTACGGGCATCCCATTGCTGCTGCCAGGCCTTAATCTGCCATGGGCCCCTATACCGCCTCCTCATGCTGCTGCCAGGTCCAGAGTCTCTCACGGGTCCCTGTACGGCCTCCCATTGCTCCCACTCTGCCATGTGCCACTTTGAGGTCTCCTCACACTCCTGCGGTTTTCCATTTTGTCATAGGTTGCTGGCAGATTAAAGGTCTCCCATAGGTGCCGCCAGGCCCCAAATCGGCCATGGGCCCCCGTACCGCCTGGTCACGCTGCTGCTGGGCCCACAGTGTGACCTGGGTACCTGTACCGCCTCCCATTGCTCCCACTGTACCATGTGCCACTTTGAGGTCTCCTCACACTCCTGCGGTTTTCCATTTTGTCATAGGTTGCTGGCAGATTAAAGGCCTCCCATAGGTGCCGCCAGGCCCCAAATCGGCCATGGGCCCCCGTACCGCCTGGTCACGCTGCTGCTGGGCCCACAGTGTGACCTGGGTCCCTGTACCGCCTCCCATTGCTCCCACTCTACCATGTGCCACTTTGAGGTCTCCTCACACTCCTGCGGTTTTCCATTTTGTCATAGGTTGCTGGCAGATTAAAGGCCTCCCATAGGTGCCGCCAGGCCCCAAATCGCCAATGGGCCCCCGTAACGCCTGGTCACGCTGCTGCTGGGCCCACAGTGTGACCTGGGTCCTTGTACCGCCTCCCATTGCTCCCACTGTACCATGTGCCACTTTGAGGTCTCCTCACACTCCTGCGGTTTTCCATTTTGTCATAGGTTGCTGGCAGATTAAAGGCCTCCCATAGGTGCCGCCAGGCCCCAAATCGGCCATGGGCCCCCGTACCGCCTGGTCACGCTGCTGCTGAGCCCACAGTGTGACCTGGGTCCCTGTACTGCCTCCCATTGCTCCCACTCTACCATGTGCCACTTTGAGGTCTCCTCACACTCCTGCGGTTTTCCATTTTGTCATAGGTTGCTGGCAGGTTACAGGCCTCCCAAAGGTGCCGTCAGGCCCCAAATCGCCAATGAGCCCCCGTAACGCCTGGTCACGCTGCTGCTGAGCCCACAGTGTGACCTGGGTCCCTGTACCGCCTCCCATTGCTCCCACTCTACCATGTGCCACTTTGAGGTCTCCTCACACTCCTGCGGTTTTCCATTTTGTCATAGGTTGCTGGCAGATTAAAGGCCTCCCATAGGTGCCGCCAGGCCCCAAATCGCCAATGGGCCCCTGTACCGCCTGGTCACGCTGCTGCTAGGCCCACAGTGTGACCTGGGTCCCTGTACCGCCTCCCATTGCTCCCACTGTACCATGTGCCCCTTTCAGGTCTCCTCACACTCCTGCGGTTTTCCATTTTGTCATAGGTTGCTGGCAGATTAAAGGCCTCCCATAGGTGCCGCCAGGCCCCAAATCGGCCATGGGCCCCCGTACCGCCTGGTCACGCTGCTGCTGAGCCCACAGTGTGACCTGGGTCCCTGTACGGCCTCCCATTGCTCCCACTCTACCATGTGCCACTTTGAGGTCTCCTCACACTCCTGCGGTTTTCCATTTTGTCATAGGTTGCTGGCAGATTACAGGCCTCTCATAGGTGCTGCCAGGCCCCAAATCGGCCATGGGCCCCCGTACCGCCTGGTCACGCTGCTGCTGGGCCCACAGTGTGACCTGGGTCCCTGTACCGCCTCCCATTGCTCCCACTGTACCATGTGCCACTTTCAGGTCTCCTCACACTCCTGCTGGTTTCCATTTTGTCATAGGTTGCTGTATGGCCTCCCATTGCTGCTGCCTCCACCGCCACACTGTGGCTCCACACTCTGGTTTTGGCCCCGTGACTGGCCAAATGAGTGAAATGTGCGGTGATTCTAAGATCGACGGCACTCATCTGCATGTCATACTGACTGACAGTATTATTTCTCTTCCCCAGCAGACTCCAAGGGCATTTAAATTAAAGGTACAGTGTTCTGCACTAATATTAAGTCTCTCTGAAGCCTAGAAACACCCTTTTCCCGAGTCATCTTCTAGGACAGCTCACTTGAGAGATAGGGCTCCTCCCAGGAAACACCCGCTCCACCTTTTTTCCCCTTTTATAGGCGTCCTCTCTCCCATTGCCCCCAGTTTTAGTGTTTCCTCCGGCCAGGAAGGAGCTACGCCCATTTTTTGTTTTTATCTGGGCTCTCTGGCGGAGTACAGAGGGTCCCTGGCTGAGGCCCCCCCTTCCTCCAAGCGAGGCAGGGGCCTTGTGAGGGGGGGGACCTTTCAGCCAGTTTCCACTCGGGGAATGCCCGTTGTAGGGTGGGGGCGTCGGCCCCAGATGGTCCCAGCGGGGCTCTCCAGGGGGGTAGAGCCCGCTCCGCCGACCGAGGCATTGGTGCCTTTCCCTGCGGGGTTTCAGGTAAGTCTTACCTGCTCCTGGGATCCCGGCAGCATGGCCAGGAGGCTCGGCTGCGGAGGTCTGGACGCTGCGATCGCGTCACTTCCGGGCGCCGGGTGTCGTCACTTCCGGCGCAGGAGCAGGGAACGGCCGCCGCCATCTTGGAAATGGGCGGCGGACCGTGGAAGGAACCCGTGCCACGGCCGCTTCTCCACCGGCGGCCGTGAGAGGGAGGTCGGCGAGGGGGGATCGCAGGGGGGGGGCGGAGCTCACCAGCCCCTGAAAAACCGCCGCACCGAGGCAGAGTCTGCGGCAGCATGGAGGCAGATCTGTCAGGAGCGGGGGAGGCCTGCAGTAAGGTAAGGGCCTTTGGCAACTCTCTTTTGTTTTTGCCCCCCTCCTCCCCCCCCCCCCTCCCTCCCTCCCCCCCCCCCCCCCCCCCCCCCTCCTCCCCTCCCGGGATGATTGGGTGCCCCCCACGCACACACAGCCCCCCTCTCCCCCCCCCAGGCCCACGGCTGGAGCTTTCACAGTGGCACAGGGGGGGAGGCGTTGTTTTTACAGACGCATGAACGCATGTATCTCCTTGTCCCCAGATGGGCCCACAGGAGGAGGATAGAGGGGAGAAAGAAGCTCCTTGTGAGCAGAAAAAGAAGTGTGCCACTTGTAGGAAGAAGCTGGCGAGCTCCTGGAGGAAGCAGCTCTGCCAGGGGTGCATAGACAAGCTCATCAAGAAGGAGTCTGGATCTTTTTTTAAAGATTTCCTACAAAATATGACACAGGAAATGTCCAAGACATTTCAAAGCTTCAGGGAACAGAGGCCGGGGCCGGCCCAGGATGAGCCCCAACCGGGCACTTCTGGCACCCAAGGGGGGAAAAAGAGGAAGCTGGACAAGGTAGCGCCGGTAAGGGACTGGGAAGAGGCCGAACAGTCGGACACCTCAGACTCGGAGGAGGGTGAGATTGAGGCTCAGGGCCCAAAGGCAGACAGGTTCCTTTTTCAGGTGGAAGACACGGAGGACCTGTTAAAGGTGATCTATGAGACCCTGGATCTGGAGGAGGAACAACAGGACCTCTCTCTCCACGACCAACTGTACGCAGGGCTACAGGCAAAAAGCAGCCGTACATTCCCAGTACACCCTGCCCTGTGGTCCACGATCAGGAGGGAATGGGAAGAGCCAGAGAGGAAAGCTTTCCTTCCCAAGAACCTCAAGAGACGTTTCCCCTTTAAGGAGGAAGATGCCTCGGTTTGGGAGACTTGCCCAAAGCCAGACGCCCCTCTCTCGAGGATCTCGAAGGACACGGATCTGTCCTTTGAAGACGGTGGGTCCCTAAAGGACCCAATGGATCGGAAAGCAGATGCTTTCCTGAAGAGGGCATGGGAAGCATCCGCAGTAAATTTTAAGCCTGCAGTGGCAACAACCTGCGTGTCCAGAACCCTGGATGTGTGGTTGGGGCAGCTCCGTTCGCATCTGGAACAAGGCACCCCGGGGGAGGAGATTCTGAAGTCCCTTCCGGTGCTGGAGAAAGCGGTGGCCTTCATCGCGGACGCATCAGCAGAGACCATCAGACTCTCTGCTAGATCTACAGCGCTCATAAACTCGGCGCGGAGGGCTATCTGGCTGAAATCTTGGCAGGGGGATCTGGCCTCCAAGTCTAAACTCTGTGGCCTGCCGTTTGAAGGAAAACTCCTTTTCGGCCCGGAGCTGAATTCAGTCCTGGAAAGGTCGGCAGACAGGAAAAAGAGCTTCCCGGTCCCCAGCAGGCAGGTCGGACGGAAGGGGTTTCGCCCATCCAGGCGATACACGTCAAGGGAAGCTAGGTTCCAAACCCAGCGCCCAGGCTGGGGCGCGAGAAGAGGCAGGAACGAGCCGAGAGGCAGGGGAGGTTTCCTTTTCAACCCCAGCCAGAATAGACCCAAAACCCAGCAGAAGTGACTGGAGAGGCCAGGTGGGAGCGAGGCTGGGGCGCTTCCACGCACAATGGCTAAGGATAACCCAGAACACCTACATTCTGGAGGCCATCCACAGGGGGTACAGAATAGAGTTCACAAGGGCCCCCCCTCAGAGATTCTTTGCAACACCCCTGCCAAAGGACAGGGCCATGGCGGATGCGTTGGTGGACCTCCTACAAGATATGCTCAGTCAGAATGTTATCTGCCAGTTGAGAGAAGAGGAAAGGGGAAGTGGATTCTTCTCCCATTTCTTCCTAAGGAAAAAACCGTCAGGTGCTTACAGGATGATATTGAATCTGCGGAAGGTGAACGAGTTCGTGAGGCCCAGCAAATTCCGTATGGAGTCCATATACACGGTGAAGGATCTCCTTTCACCTGGGGTGTTCATGGCCTCGATAGATCTGCAAGATGCATACCTGCATGTCCCGATAAGAGAAGACTCCAGGAGATTCCTGAGGTTTGCGCTGGAAGGCGAAATGGGTCCAGTGCTATTTCAGTTCAACACACTCCCCTTCGGCCTGTCGTCGGCCCCGAGGATCTTCACCAAGATTCTAGCGGAGCCTTTAAGAGTTTTGAGACTGGAAGGGATAAACATCATCCCCTATTTGGACGACCTGCTTTTATTTGCGGGCACAGAAGGTGGCCTGAGAACGCACATCGAACGTACGATATCTTTTCTGGAAAGTTTGGGGTGGCTTATCAACAAGGAGAAGTCGCAGCTAACCCCCTCCAAGAGGATTACGTACTTGGGGTACGTCCTGGACTCCGCACAGGCCCGGTCATACCTCACATCAGAAAAAGCCCTCAACCTGCGGCAGGACACAAAGGCCCTCAGGAGGATGTCGACCTGCACGGTCAGGACCGCGATGAGAATAATCGGGCGGATGACAGCGGCAATACCAGGGGTGCAATGGGCGCAACTTCACTCCAGGGTTCTGCAAAATCACACCCTTTCCCACTGGGACGGCAGCCGAGCAGGTCTGAATTCCAGGATCCGCATCACGCAGGAAGTGAAGGAGTCACTAAAGTGGTGGGGAAGCACTCTCACTTTGGAACGGGGAAGAAGTTGGAGGTTGGCCAGCCCAGTGCGGATCACCACGGATGCAAGCATGACTGGTTGGGGTGCCCATATGGAAGACGGCCTCGCCCAGGGCACGTGGGGTGCAGTGGACTCCAGCAGGTCGTCAAATTACAGGGAGCTGTTGGCAGTTTTCAAGGCACTTACGACCTTTCAGGAAAAGATAAGGGGGAGGGGTGTCCAGGTTCTCTCCGACAATACCACTGCAGTGGCATATTTGAACAGGCAGGGAGGCACAAGGTCCCCAAGGCTGATGGAGTTGGCCGGATCCCTCCTGAGCTGGGCGGAGGAAAACCTGGAGTTCATCACGGCAGTACATCTGAAAGGGGACCTGAACCAATTGGCGGATCAGCTGAGCCGAAGAGAGGTCAGCCAGACAGAATGGTGCCTCAGCCAGTCAGCGTTCGATCAGATTTGCGCCAGGTGGGGCTCCCCCTCTATCGATCTATTTGCCAACGGCCAGAACACAAAGCGGGAAAGGTACTTCTGCCTGCAGAGGGACCCCAAAAGCGAGGGGATAGATGCGCTTGCCCAGCAGTGGGAAGGAGACCTCCTTTATGCCTTCCCTCCATTCAGACTACTGCCGCAGGTGATACAGAAGATCCAGTTGTCTCAAACCACAGTTGTTCTGATCGCACCATTCTGGCCCAAGAGATCTTGGTTCTCCCGGTTGAAGGAGCTCAGTTTAGCGGACCCTTGGATGATGCCACCCACACGCGATTTACTCACCCAGGGGAGGGTGATGCATCCTCATCCAGAAAGGCTGTCCTTAGCGGCGTGGCTTCTGAGCGGGACCGGCTAGCGGAAATGGGGCTGTCGGCAAGAGTGGTCGCCACCCTCTTGGAGGGCCGGAAGAGGTCGACGAACGCCTTGTACGACAAGGTCTGGAAGAAGTTTTCCGCCTGGAAGGTCAGAAACGCAGCACCGGGCACGCCCATTTTGCATGCCGTTCTTGAATTCCTTCAAGCCGGTGCGGATAAGAATCTGGCCGCCAATACCCTCAAAGTACAGGTAGCGGCTCTGTCGAACTTTCTCGAGCTGAGGTTGGCGGCAGACCCCTTGGTAATCAGATTCCTGAAGGCTATCTCCAGGCGCCGTGCCCCGTCCTTGCCAAAACTGCCAACATGGGACCTGGGCACAGTCCTGAAGAGCTTTCAGCGGGGGCCCTTCGAACCGCTGGATGAGTGTTCGCTCAGGTTTTTGACGCTTAAAACCATCCTCCTCACGGCACTAGTTTCTGCCCGCAGGGTCAGCGAGTTGCATGCCCTTTCAGTGATCGAGCCGTACTGCACCATCTTCTTGGATAGGATCATCCTCCGCACGGACGCGGCCTTCCTACCTAAGGTCGCGTCACACTTCCATAGATCTCAGGAAATAGTAATACCTTCCCTGGAGGCCGATCCGGGCAGCACGGAAGACTATAACAGGTTAGACGTTCGACGGTGTTTGATCACGTACATCGAACGCACGAAGACATGGAGACACTCGTCCCGGCTTTTCGTCCTATTCCAGGGGCCAAGGAAGGGGGACGGTGCCTCCAAGGGCACCATCGCCAGATGGATCAGGGAGGCAGTTTCGGAAGGTTACAAGTCGGCAGGCCTGTCACCACCGCCCGGCCTAAAAGCCCACTCCACGAGGGCCACTGCGGCCTCCTGGGCGGAAAAAGGGGGGGCCTCCCCCGGACAGATCTGCAGAGCCGCAACGTGGTCCAGTTTCGCCACCTTCACTAAGCATTACAGGCTGGATCTGATCGGCAGCAAGGACCAGGCATTTGGCAGGAAGGTCCTACAAGCAGGGTGCCCGCCCTAATGTACGTATTTCTATTCTACTCCTCTCAAGTGAGCTGTCCTAGAAGATGACTCGGGAAAACGCAGTTATTTACCTGTTAACTGTATTTCCAGGAATCTTCTAGGACAGCGTAACTCCCCCCCGATTACTGTTTGATCACACAATTATGTGCAGGTATGTTGCGAACCTATGGGGGATGTCTTTATTACCGGTTTTCTTCTTTGTTTTCTCCTAGGCCTTCGGTCATATTCTTATACTGGGGGCAATGGGAGAGAGGACGCCTATAAAAGGGGAAAAAAGGTGGAGCGGGTGTTTCCTGGGAGGAGCCCTATCTCTCAAGTGAGCTGTCCTAGAAGATTCCTGGAAATACAGTTAACAGGTAAATAACTGCGTTTTTTAAGTTAAATTCACCGCAAATATATTCGACTCAAATCGAATATTTGCCACGAATTCGCCGAATCAGTCGAATCGAATTTTTGAATACTTCGCTCATCTCTAAAGCTCATCATACACTATACAATATGATTGTACAATCTCCTTTAGCTCTAGGGAACAAGGGAAACAATGATGAAGGCAAAGAGTGCCTGGGTCAGACGGGTCCAGAAGAGGTCAAACTGCGGCTTGTATTACAACCTCTGACCTCTTTTGGACCCGCTCGACCCAGACACTCTTTGCCTTCGTCATTGTTTCCCTTATTCCCTAGAAAGGAGATTGTACAATCAGATTGTATAGTGTATGATGAGCTTTACAGACTTCCAGGGACACACTGTGGAGCACCGTAGTAGTTCATTGAAGCTTCCTGTCAGAATATCTGCCTGACTGTACACCCCATACATCCGGTACATTTCATACACCCCATACATCCCGTACATTCCATACATCCCGTACATCCCATACACCCCTTACATCCCGTACATCCCACATATCCTGTACATCCCACACATCTCGTACATCCCTCACATCCCGTACACCCCATACATTCCGTACATCCCTCACATCCCGTACATCCCACACATCTCGTACACCCCATACATTCCGTACATCCTGTACACCTCATACATCCTGTACATCCCATACACCCCATACATCCCGTACAACCCATACATTCCATGCATTCCATACATCCCATACATCCCACACATCCTATACACTCCATACACCCCATACATCCCGTACAACCCATACATTCCATGCATTCCATACATCCCATACACCACATACACCACATACACCCTGTACATCCCGTACAACCCCATAAACCCCGTACATCCCATACATACCATACCTCCCATATACCCGTACATCCCACACATCCCATACACCCTATACACCCCGTACATCCCGTACATCCCATACACCCTATACACCCCATACATCCAACACATCCTGTACACCCTGTACATCTCATACACCTTATACACCTCATACATCCCGTACATCCCATACATCTCATATGGCAAGCAGGTATTCTGACAGGTCTGCAGGAGACCTGCATGGCATCAGCAATCTACTGATCTCTGATGCAATGCTTTCCAGGCTCTTTTGGACAAAAATAATGAATGCACAATGTTTTACCTGCAAAAAAATGTACATTTATTATTTTTGTCCAAAAGGTGATCTTATCCTTTAAGCTGTCTTTGGATTCTGCTGGGTTAGTACATTGCACACGGGGATCCTGTCCATACAGACCGGGTCACGGCATAAAGTGGTATTTGAAACAGCCCATTGCTACCTAATACAAAATTCCAAACTGTCCACCTCATATTGTCTGATATCTGGAGATCACATATCCCCTCTTATTAAGCCTGGGGTTCTTCAGACATATTTTACCCTCCATGTCCCATCATTACACCCCTCCCCCAGTCTGTGCCCTCCATACCTCTATGAATGTCAGGGAAAGATATCCTCCTGGAAAGGACAGGCTCAGCCATACTTCATCATGAATACAATTTCCATAAGCCTTTGTGGCTGGAGGTGATGGGATGGTGATCTATGGAACACAACAAGCACACAGATCAGTGTGAGACAGACCAGGGCCATGACCTAAAAATGCTTTTATGGCAAACTGCATAACATTTGTGTAGCTCCCTCCTAGTTTGGTGCTAGGTTTACATAGTGAGCTTTAGCTTGGTATTTGATAGGTAAATGTAATATCCCACTGTAGTCTGAGTGGCTGTAAAAAGCATGGTCAGATCTCTGTACTCGGTGAGCTGTGATCACTTAGTTAGGTCTGCTCTGTATGCTCAGCTGCTACCAGTCTGCCTATAGCTTCCTCTGTATCCAGGAGACTGTAGAGGTTTCTGGATGATAGGTGTGGCATTATGCAGAAGGCAGCATGAATATTGATAGAACCCCAACCTATTGACCAGGGAGAGGCTCTGAAGGCATGCTGGGTAGCAGGATTTATTCAGTGAGCACTGAAGTTCTGGATCTTTCCTGCATAGGATCGTTCAAGCCTGAGAGAGGACACACTGCCCTCCCAGACAACTACTGCCATGTGGCTTCAGGTGGGAGACCTGAGGGCCTGAATGCCAAGTCCTGGGTTCTGTTGTGCTGACTGAGGGGCCGTCTACTGAAGATCTGGTCTGGTATCACAGAGGAAGGCATTCAGCTACTCTTAGGCCTTGTGAGTACAGAAACCCCTAAAGGATCTTAGAGACTAAGAGCTGGTTAACCCCTTCTAATGCTAGGAAGTCAGGTACGGGTCTACCACAGGGCTGGTGTCCACCTGGCCTACATTTAAAGGGGCAATGCTCTGGGGCTTTGAAGAAGTTACTGATACTACCACTGTTACTGCTACTACTACTACCTTTTACTACTGCCCTAAAGGTGAAGGCCGATTGTTTGATTCAAGCAGAAACTCTGACATAGTTTGCTCTGAAGATTAGATAAAGTTCTTAAGTGTACATAGATCTTATTTTTGGAGTATCCCACTCATCTCCCTCATCCCTATCCCAATTCTCCAAAAGTAATAAACACAAGACCCCTATACTGGTTATTGGAGAAACGTATGAATGAGTCCATGTGGCTGGCTGCAGAGCAAAGTAACTGGGAAGGAACTGGACAGTAGGCCCATCAAAAAAGGAACAAGAACAGATTGGGATTTTCATGATCTGAACACCTTCTCTCAGAACAAAGACAACGCTTTAAAGAAATAAACATCAACTTTTATTACAAAATTAAGTTCATAGAGGACTGAAAGAATTGAACCCTCATATTTGTCACTAGTAGCTCCAGTATGAAACGCGTTGGAACTTGTCCCCCCGCCTACAGATCGATATACTGTGTGATTTACTGTATTTACTACATCATTATGTAATAAGTTACACTAGGAGGGGTAGTGCACTCTGGGGGGTTGTGATGCTAATGACAAATATGAGGGTATGATTCTTTGAGCCCTTTATGGACTTACCATTTTTAGGAGAATCTTTTACCCCATTCAATTGTACTAATTTTGTAATAAAAGTTTTGTTTTTTTAATTTAAATATTTATTAATTTTTCAGATAAACAAGTTATACAAATATACTCATTAAAACCTTAGCATATTATCAAAACATTTATAGTTTCATCCCTTTCCCCCCCGTCCCTCCACCTCCCCCAACATATATACCACCCATCCCCCCTATCCAATCCCCTTCTGCTCTGCATTTTTCTGTTTATTTCTGGAGATCGTAATCCCTATAAAAGAAGAACAAAATATGTTTCCATATTATTCTATGTTAATCCCCCACAACCTCTAAGGCTAGCCTTGACTTTTTGAATTCCTCCCATTTGTTCCATCTTGTATGGTGACTCTCCATCTTATCTTCATTCAAATGATAAAGTTCCTCTAATTTACATATTTGATCCACCCTATCCACCCAGTCTTTTACTTTCGGCACCTCCTGTCTCCTCCAATACTTGGGTATCAGTCCCTTTGCTGCATTCAAATAGTACAATAAACCCGATTCTTTGTATTTAACTGAAAGCTTAGTACTATGAAAAAGGCAAATCTCTGGGTCTACTAGAATATCAACCTCTGTAATTTTATGAATCAAGCTTACTATTTTCCCCCAATACTCTTGTATTTTAGAACACGCCCACCATATGTGATACATTGTGCCTCTACCTCCACATCCACAACAACATAAAGGTGAATTATCTCCACTCAATCTGTGTGCCACACTCGGTGTGATATACCATCTTGCCAAACACTTATAATTAATTTCTACCTCCTGACTGTTTATATTTACATGGATTATTCTATACATTTTCCTCTGTTTTTCCACATCTATTGTTACTCCTATTTCTCTTTTCCATGTTTCTATATATGTAGGACTTATATCTGTGTTTATTTCAGTGAGAATCGTATATATTTTAGAGGTTCCGTGTTTCCCACCTCCCCGTATACCTAATAAGTGCTCAAAAGGAGTCCAATCCCCTCTTAGACTTAAAGGCTTTGGAAGCTTTCCTATGAAGTGTTTCAATTGAAAATAACGTCACTCATCCATTCTCATAAAAACTTCGCCTTTTTTTTTCCAATTCCTTAACCAATTCAATACCGTGCAATTTTACACCTTCCTGCCCAGGCCATTTTTCAGGTTTCAGCGCTCTCGCACTTTGAATGACAATTGCGTGGTCATACAACATTGTACCCAAACTAAAATTTTATCATTTTCTTCACACAACTAGAGCTTTCTTTTGGTGGTATTTAATCACCGCCGGGGTTTTTATTTTTTGCTAAATTAACAAAAAAAGACTGAAAATTTTGAAAAAAAAACACGTTTTTCTTTGTTTCTGTTATAAAAGTTTGCAAATAAATAATTGTTCTTCATACATTTAGGCCGAGATGTATTCTGCTACATGTCTTTGGTGAAAATAACCCAAATTAGGATGTATTATTTAGTTTGTAGGAAAGTTATAGAGTTCACAAACTATGGTATAGATCTGAAAATTGATCAATCGTGAAGTACTGACAGCCAATCTAATTTCTTGAGGTCCAAGAATGTCAGAACAGTACAGATATCCCCCAAATGACCCCTTTTTGCAGAGTAGACAGTCCGACGTACTTCATAAGAGGAATGGCAAGTTTTTTGAAGTTGTATTTTTGCTCCTGGGTCCTAGTGTCCTGCTGCCTGCATGTCTTGACAGACCCCTACGCATGTGCAGACCCATGCGTCGCAATGGTCCCTGACATTAACCATGATTGCTGCAGAGGGTTGACTATATAGTTTCCTTATCCACTCTCTCATTCTAGGTCCCATGCCCAATACTTCCAATGTATCCAACATATATCCCCAATCTACTCTATCAAATGCCTTTTCAGCATCGATAGAGAGTACCACCGCAGGGATTTTCTCTTTCCTACTTTTTTGTATGAGAAACAGAGATCTCAATCCATTATCTCTACCCTTTCTCCCTGAGACAAAGCCTACTTGGTCTATGTGTATCTATTCCGACATTAGGTCTTTCAACCTGTTTGCCAGAACTTTGCATATAGTTTGGTATCTGTGTTTAATAAGGAAATCGGTCTGTAACTTGAACAGTGAGTATCATCTTTACCTTCCTTATGTATGAGAACTACATGGGCTTGTAGGGATTCCTTCCTCATTTTCATCTCTCCTCCCAATGCATTCATATATATCCTCAGTTTAGGTACTAATAATTCTTTATATTTTGTATAATATCTCACTGTGTATCCGTCAGGTCCTGGACTTTTCCCAGCTAAGGTGCTCTTTAATGCTAAGTGTATTTCCTCCTGCATTATTGCTGATTCTAGGGATTTTAATTGCTTCTCACTTAATTTTGGTAATCCTGCCTTTTTTAAGCATGTCTGTCTTTTTTCTATTTTTCCTACTTCATCTTTACTTACGGAGCTGTGGGGGATAATATTATATAGCTTATTATAATATTCTTTAAACACTTTAGCTATATCTTAAGTTGAATACATTAATTCTCCTTTGTGGTCTCTTATTTTCTCTATATAGTTCCTAGATTTTTTTTTCTCTGAGCCCTCATTAAATACTTTCCTGGCCTATCTCCCCATCTGTATCTCTCACTTATCATTTTATTGAACACTTTTCTCTTATCTTCTTCCAGAAATTTATTTAATTCTTCTCTTTTATTTATTACCCTCTGTATAATCTCTTTTGTTACTTTATGTTTATGTATCTGCTCTAACTCACAGAGTTCACTAAGAAGCATGTTTATTTTTTCTCTTCTTTCCCTCTTCTTTTTTTCTCCAGTCGCTATCAGGATTCCTCTAATATAGGCCTTATGAGCCTCCCACACTGTTGCTATGGACACTTCCCCAGAATCATTTTCCTCAAAAAATTGCTCTATTTCTTTTTTAATTCTTTGATCCACATATGAATCCTGGAGAAGTGTCTCATTTAACCTCCGTAATTCCCCCCCTATCTGCTCATTTCCCCATAATACTTGCATTGTGACAGGGGCATGGTCTGATATTGACATCACTTCTATTTTTACTTTGACCAGAGACTCGAGAAGCCGATTGTCTAGCAATATATAATCCAGTCTTGAATACATCTCATGTGCAGGAGAATAAAACATATAGTCTCTGTCCTTTGTGTGCTTAATTCTCCATATATCTACAAGTTGACATTGGTATATCATTTTTTTCAAGGATTTCAGAGACCTACTACCATCTCTCTGCACAGGGGACGTCATATCCATCTGGGGATCCATGCAGAGATTGAAATCACCTGCCACAATTAAATTACCTTTTTTGAAATCCATTAACTTCCTCAGAGTATTTTTTTAGGAATACCTCCCGTTTCTAATTCGGACAATAAATATTTGCTAATGTACAGTCTATTTCCTGCAATTTTCCCTTCAGAAACAGAAATCTCCCATCCGGATCTACCAGTCTGTCTTCCAGCTTAAACCTTATATTTTTCGCAAAACCTATTGCCACTCTCTTGGCACGTTTAATTGGGGAATCTGCATAAAACCACATTGGATAATATCTGGAATTTAACTTAACATTTGATTCTTGCACCAAATGTGTCTCCTGTAAAAAAAACACTGAAGAAAATCTATGTTGAATTTCTTTAAAAATCCCAAATCTCGTCCCAGGGCTATTTAACCCTTTAACATTATAAGTCACAAAGTGAATAAAAGTTAATAAGTAATAATAATAAAAGTGAATAAGTAATAAAAGTTGTTGATTTTTTTTTCTTAAAGAGTTGTCTTTGTTCTGAGAGAAAGTGTCTTTCTTTCTTTCTTTCTTGCTTTCTTTCTTTCTTTCTTTCTTTCTAAGAGGGATTACCTGAAAAGCGGGATTACCAATCATGCATCTTTTACTGTGTCTGTATTGCTGGAGTGTTTCTGGGGAATAGATGGACCCCATTGTTGAATACATCTCTAAGAAAGTGAGTGCAGCCGGGCCAACCAGGAGTGATACCATTTCCCTGTGTTGTTTAATTCCCAGAGATAACTGGAGTAACCGGCCAACTAATCCATACATTTATCGACAGTACGATGTCCATTTACTGGAATTTCTCCAAATATCATATGACCCTCTAATAGTTATTGTATGGCTATAGCTGAGAAGAGAAGTAAATTGTTACTGCAACCTGACAGCAAAGGGGAATCACAGAGCACAGTGGTTAAATGGTTAGCACTTCTGCCTGGCAGTACTAGGGTTGTTGGCTCAAATCCCAACCACAGTACCACTTTCCTGGCATTTGCATGCTCTCCCTGTGCCTGCGTGGATTTCCTCCGGGTACTCTGTTTTCCTCTCACACTCCAAAGATATAGTGGCAGGTTAATTGGCTCCTGTCTAAATTGTCCCTATCATGTGTATGTATGAATGTGAGTTAGGGACCTTAGATTGTACACTCCTTGAGGGTCAGGGACTGATGGGAATGTACAATATACTGTATATGTAAAGTGCTGCATAAATTGATGGTGCTATATAAGTACCTGTAATAAATAAATGACATGTAGATATTAAATTGCACTCTCTAAGACAAGGCGCAGCAACGGTGTTATGTCCAGTTACTGGAATCTCTCCACATTCCCTACAACCCTTCCCTTAGCCACTGTATTATAGCTATTATTATTATACAGGATTTATATTGCGTCAACAGTTTGCGCAGCGCTTTACAAATAGAAGGCAGACAGTACAGTTACAATACAATTTGGTACAAGAGAAAACAGAGGGCCCGGCTCATAGAGCTTACAATCAAGGAGGAACGGTCAAGTGATACAAAAGGTAATAGCTGTGGGGGATGAGCTGATGGAGGAAATAAATAGCAGTTTACAAGGTAGAAGCAGGATAGGCTTCTTTAAAGAGAAAGGTTTTCAGGGATCGTCTAAAGGTGGATAGATTAGGAGATAGCCGGACAGATTGGGGTAGGGAGTTCCATAGGATGGGAGAAGCTCGGGAGAATTCCTGGAGGCGAGCATGGGAGGATGTGACATGGCAACTAGAGAGTAGATAAGAGTTGGGGAATTTCACCTGTCACAACCAATGATAAGAGCACACTGTTGTAAGATTTATGGCCATTACCCTTTGCTAGCAGCCCTGTCTATGACCTCAGAACTGGATGACATATAGACATTGATCTGGTAATCATGGAATTTGATGGGACAATCTAAACCAGGGGTATCCAAACTATGGCCCTCCAGGTGGTGAGGAACTACAAGTCCCATGAGGCCTTGCAAGATTCTGACAGCTCCAGGCAAGACTCTCAGAGGCATGATAGGACTTGTAGTACTTCAACAGCTGGAGGGCCATAGTTTGGAGACCCCTGATCTAAACCATACCTGGATTAAATGTTCTTCATTGCCATCGGCTCTCAGGTCTTTACAAATTCTAGATTATACTCAGGACTAACTTACATTTCTGATCTTGGTGGTGTTTAGCATTATTTTGAAGATTGCCTTCATTCTTAGACAGACTTCTGATATGCCAATCACAATGTACTCTGTAGGAGAGGGTGGAGGAGAAGGTCCTTGTGTGGTATGATTGGTGGGTAGCACAATGGTACGATGTGTGGTGTGGTGGTTGGTCTTTTTTGGACAATTATCATACTGTGGAGTCTTTGTATTCTGCATAGTAGTCGGTCTTGGTGTGACAGCATAAGTGTCTCTGATGTACTCTGCAATGAAAAGATGAGATGAAGACAGATGAGTGACATCTCAATGACAGCTACAGCCAAAATGTTTTTTGGTGAATAAATCAACAATCAAGACATCTCTTTTTATGGACCATAAATGACGACAGTTTATCACTTGTGAAAGTCACAGATTTTTTAAACATTTTGGAGACTTTTATCATTTACAACCAAATAGATGGCCAGAGATTTATATTATGAATGGGTAGGGAAAGGTTGAACCCCTGTTTGGCTATAAAAAATATATATGTAAACTCAAAGTTAGTCATAAATTTAGGCCAAAATGTATTCTGCTCCATGTTTTTGGTAAAAAAAAAACCAATAAGTGTATATTGATTGCTTTGTGTGAAAGTTATAGCGACTACAAACTGTGGTATAGATACTGGAATTCACGCCATTTTTTGCTATATAGCGCTGCGCTAGTTTAACTGACAATTGTGCGGTCATGCAAACAGGTACCCAAGCAAAATTTATGTCCTTTCTTTCACACAAATAGAGCTTTCTTTCAGCGGTATTTGATTGCCTGTGCACTTTTTATTTTTTGTGCTATAAACAAAAAACCCCACAAATTTTGAAAAAAAATTATATTTTCTTATTTTTGTCATAAAGAATATCCAAAACTAAAATTGTGTCCTTAATTTAGGCCAAAATGTATTCTGCTTCATGTTTTTTGGTAAAAAAAATCCCAAAAAGTGTATATTGATTGCTTTGTGTGAAAGTTATAGCGTCTACAAACTATGGTCTAGATAATGGAATTTACACAGAAGCACAAAGAATTCCATAGTGCAAAACCGTTTTATTTATTTCCTTGAGGAAGCTGCCCTCAGTGACCTCACCACGTGCTTTCCTCATATGGCCAGGGGCCATCTTTTGACAAATACTTATCAAGTGTAAGTTATATTCTTTTACATTGGATTTACTTAAATAAAATGGTTTTTCCCTATGGAATTCTTTGTGCTTGGGCTCATTTCGTTATGGGCCCTCCCTTTCAAGGAGACCATCTGATGACATCTGAAACGTTGGCTTCCTCTGGTGGTCTTGGATTGCACTTTTTTGTTACCTGGAAGTTTGAATGTTATGCTGATATTCCAGTTGCTGCCCATCACACAATCAGAATTCCAGACGCCCGTTACCAGATGACCAGGAGTTGGTCTTTTCACTCAAATGCGCTTTAAATTGTGCTATCTGGTTAGTGCAATCTACACTTATACACCTTACCACCATTGTCATGTGTGCTAACTGCTGATGCTGGTAGACTGTTACTTCACGTCACGCACGCTCACTACCCTTGAGTGCAGGAAAATTTTTGTTTAACATGAGAACTAACTGGATTTCACAGTTGGCTATTCCATCTATTCAAGAGACGCTACATTATATTAATATATGATTATCTATCCAGAGCCACAACTGTATGACCAATACTGTACTTATAGCGCTGCATGACTTTTTATATATTTGTGTCATATAGAGGTTTTGGGGTGTTGCCTTCCATGCTAGCTGCTCTGTCCACATAGATCTAGCGCTCGTGTCAAACCATAATTTTTACCCCTAAATGACCCTTTTTCAGAAAGTAGACACCCTAAGTTATCTGCTGACAGGCATATTGAGTCCATGGAAGATTAATTTTTTTCCACAAGTTTCTTTAAAATGATAAAAACATTTCTTTTTTACACAAAGTTGTCACTTAAATAATATATTGCTCACAAAAGCCATGGGTATATGTGGAATTACACCCCAAAATACATTCTGCTACTTCTACCGAGTATGGAGATATCACATGTGTGAGACTTTTTGGGAGCCTAGCCACATACAGGAGCCTGAAATCCAATCACCACTTTGAAATCCTGAAGGTGCGTAACTTCCTCATTTCACTTCCTGACTACCTATCACAGATTCGGAGGCCCTGAAATGCCAGGATAGCACAACCCCCCCCCAACCACCCAGAAAAAAAAATTCCCCTATTTGAAAAGTAGACACACCAAGGAATTTAAAAAGAGGCATGGCGAGTATTTTGCAGATCTCATTTTTTCTCACAAGCTTTTGAAATGTAAAAAAAGAAAAAAATGTTTTTGTTTTCTTTCTTCATTTTCCAAAAATTTGTGGCAACAAACAAGATCTACAAAACACTCACCATGCTTCTTATCAAATTTCTTGGGGTGTCTACTTTCCAAAAATGGGTCATTTTGGGGGATTTTGTGCTATCCTGGCATTTCAGGGCCTCCAAAACTGTGATAGGTAGTCAGGAAGTGTAATGAGGAAATAAAGCCTTTTAAAAGTCTGAAGGTGCTTATTAGATTTTGGGGTCCTGTACTTGGCTAGACTACCAAAAAGTCTCTCACATGTGGTACCTCCATACTCGGGAGAAGTAGCAGATTGTATTTTGGGGAGTAATTCCACATATACCCATGGCATGTGTGAGCAATAAATCATTTAATCGACAATTTTGTGTACCAAAAAAAAAAAATTGTCATTTTCCAAAAACTTATGGTAAAAAATAAATTCTTCTATTGACTCAACATGCCTCTCAGAAAATAGTTTGGGGTGTCTACTTTCCAAAAAGGGGTCGTTTTGGGGGGTGGGGACATTTTATGCCCAGCATTAAAAGTTTATACCACACATCATTCACTCTTCCAACTACCTGAAGACCAAGCCTTTTCTGACACTTTTTGTTCACATGAAAAAAATCTGTATTTTTGCTAGGAAATTACTTTGAACCCCCAAACATTATATATTTTTTAAAGCAGACACCCTAGTGAATAAAATGATGGGTGCTGCATTTTTTATGTTACAAAGTACTTGCGCAGCGATTATTCAAACGCAAATGTTTTTAAAAAAATACACTGTTTTTAATTTTAATGCACAAAAACACAATATATTGGCCAATTATTTGGTAGATGATAATAGATGATGGTATGCCGAGCAAATAGATAGCAAACATGACATGCTTTAAAAATGTGCATGCCCCGTTCAATGGCGACAAACTGCATACATTTTTAATATCCTTAGGCAATGCTTTAAAAGCCTTTACAAACTACCATTTTAGATTTACAGAGGAGGTCTAGTGTTAGAATAACTGCCCTTGATCTGACGTTCATGGTGATACCTCACATGCATGGTGCAACCGCTGTTTACATACTACTACGGGATAAACACTCATGCACACAGGTGTGCGTGCATGGGGGGGGGGGCGAGGGTGCTTTTATTTGTTTTTTTAAATTATTTTTACACTGTCCCTTTCTTTTTTTTTTTTTTTTATCACTTTTAATGCTATCACAGGGAATGCAAATATTTCTTATAACTTCAATGGGCATTGTCATGTATTCTTTTTTGAGCAATCTGGGGTCTATCAGGCTCTAGATATCTCCTCTGCCCTTACATTATCTAATCTCACCAAGATCGGTGTAATCAGATGCGTTCCCAATTTACAAATGGTGCTGTTAATATCCTGCGAAACTGAAGTGATGAAATGCTTGTAGCTTCTGATTTCTTAGACTATAGAGATGATTGGCATCATTCTGGTCTCCAATCAGCTCTATGGTCAGCTGGCAGAAACACCGGCTGCATTTTCAGGTTCCCCCGATGGCACGGGACTGCCTGAGAAGGCTGTGGAAGGCAACGGGGTAGGACTGGCATCTTCTCCCGCTACTTGTAAAAGCAATCTTGCAGCTAATTAGCCACTAGGATTGCTTTTATATGAAAACTGATCGCTGGCTGAAAAAAAGATACCAGGATGATGCCTGCAGCTGCAGGCATCTTCCTGGTATAGCCACTCAGATTGTAGTGATGTACCAGTACGTAGTTGGCCCATGTTGGGTATTTTATGCAGCCTGTGGGCTGAATGAAAAAAGAGAATAAAGGGGGGGGTGGCGATTGCTCAGCAAGATGGCCGCTTATCTCCAGAGCTCTGCTCTGACACTGGGATAATCTACCTCTACAAATGCCTCTAGCGTAGCTACAGCCACGCAGACTGACTTAGCACCCTTGATAACCCCTGCTCACCCTCAAGGTATGCGGCAATGGGAGCAGGATTCAGCTCCTCTAAAGAAACTCTCCAGTTTCTTCCTGACCATGCAACCCGGACCAAACCAAAATGGTGGCGGAGACTGCACACTTCGCAGCGGGCTTGGAGCTCTGGAGGATACTTTGAAACCACTGCCAGACTCAGATTCTAGCATGGGACCGACGGTAGACACTAATTACTTGAGGAACTCAAACCCCTCCACACAGAGTCCAGCTAAATCATGTCCAAGAAGGGACACAGAAGAGAGGCTGCATAATGACCCTCTGATGGAGGTAAGTGGACTTGCAATCACCACGCTATAAAGCCTGTCACGATTGCGGCCTACCCAACCTCAGTGCAACCTGTATCAGACACTGCTTTAAAAGACATGACGATGTCTCTTCGGTCATCCCTACAATCATATTTTTTAACATCCATCCATCAATGTACGGCTGACATACAGGAATTGGGTGAAAGAGTGGGCAATACAGAGGATAAATTGTGTGAGATCACATCCTCCCACATCACCTCTCAGCAAGAAGATATATCCTATCTCAAAGCAAAACTGGCTGCCCTGGAAGACAGATCACACCGCAATAATCTGAAAATAAGGAGAATAACAGAGACTATACTACCACAGCAATTGCCCCACCATGTTCAGGATACATTTTGAGCGGTGCTACCACACCTCAATTCTGCTGATCTCACTATTGACAGAATACACAGACTCCCAAAACCCTCCTTTTTATCTCCTGAAGTACCAAGAGATGTCCTTTAATACATTCACTTCTATCAGGTGAAGGAAAGAATAATGGAAGCCTTCCGCCAGATAGACCGCTTCCCAGCTCAAGCAGCAAACCTCCAGGTATTGCCGGACTTCTCTCAATACACTCTGCAGCTTAGACGCAAACTGAATACCATCACTAAAGCTCTGTGAAATAACAAACTAATATACAAATGGAAGTACCCAGCTAAAATGAACATTACCTACAAGGGTACATCCTACTTAATTACTTCCTTGGAAGAGGGACTCAAACTCCTCAAAACATGAGGAATCATTCGCGAACCACAGCCAGCCCAGAACCAATCTCAACATCAAATACCAGGCACAGTCACTCAAGCCTGATAAAAAGTTACTAAAAAACATTCTGCTACAAAAAATCTAGTGGCAATAGCTTCGCTTCATAGCCCAGTTTGAGCTGCATAACTCTGGAAATAGAAGGAGTACCGATCACCGTACTCACTACCCCCAAATCACAATGTTCTGCAGTTTTTACTGCTCATATAGGTTCTTCCTGGACCTTATTTTTATTTGTTGTTTTACTTGGCTTCTACTCTGCATTATTTACCATGACCCCAAATACTACATAAAAGTGGAGAAGCATATCACAAGCGTACGTATTCAACGTTCTCCTCAACATACGCGACAACCTCAATCGACTTCTACTTTTTATGAACATTATTTCATACCCTTTGTTATGGTTACACTCTCAAACCCCTTCAGCCACAACCTGATACCAGCTCTTAAGTCTTGCCAATCACCTGTATTTCTCAAAATGAGTACTGCTAGCAACATACTACTTAGAGTCATCATGGAAGCAACCAACGATACCATCCTTCGGAACTACACCATCACATCATATCTCAACCGAATCTATCAACATGGGGCTTAATATAAGGTCTCTTAGCGTCTGAGGGCTTAACCATCCAGCAAAAAGACACTCTCTTTGGAAGGAGGCATCTTCAAACTAGGCTGACGTAATAGCTATACAACAAACTCATTTTCACAGGGACTTTATGCCACACTGTACACACAAAAACTATCCTCATGTATTTATGGCATCAATTCTGGCCAAAAAAGGGAGTGATGCTCACTATTAGAGACTCTGTATCCTTTTCAGTGACCAATACCTTTCTAGACCCAAATGGTAGATATATAAAAATTGTTTGTATTATCAACAACTGTATTTACACAATGGTTAATGTCTATGTTCCAAACTCACACCAGGTGGGATATATACAGTTATGTTCAAAATAATATCAATCACTGTTTTTGGTAGAAATGATATTTCTACACGGCAAATAATTTACTAGCAGGTGTAGTAGAGTAATAGAAATCCAACAGACCCAACAGTCATGACATGCATGCTGCTGATTCTGTGTCCATTAATCACTCATTGAAAGGGGCGTGTTCAAAATAATAGCAATGTGGAGTTTTATTAGTGAGGTCATTCATTCTTTGAAAAACAGGTGGCAATTATTGCCCTTATTTAAGGAAGGAAGGCAGCAAATGTTGTACATGCTGGTTACAGTGCACTTGTCTCTGAAATTCTGAGAAAAATGGGTTGTTCCAGACATTGTTCAGAAGAACAGCGTACCTTGATTAAAAAGTTGATTGGAGAGGAGAAAACATATAAAGAAGTGCAGAAAATGATAGGCTGCTCAGCTAAAATGATCGCAAATGCTTTAAAATGGGAACCAAAACCTGAAAGACGTGGAAGAAAGCGAAAAACTACCATTGGAATGGATAGAAGAATAGCCAAAATGGCAAGGACTCAGCCAACAATCAGCTCCAGGAAGATGAAAGAAGGTGTAAATTTCCCTGTGAGGACTGTTACAATTAGAAGACACCTATGTGAAGCCAAGCTATCCGCAAGAAGTCCCCGCAAAGTCCCACTGTTGGAAAAAAGACGTGCTGAAGAGGTTACAATCTTCCAAAGAGCACATTGACTGGCCTAAAGAGAAATGGTGCAACATTTTATGGACTGATGGAAGTAAGATTGTTCTTTTTGGGTCTAGTGGGCGGAGACAGTTTGTCAGACGACCCCCAAAAACTGAATTCAAGCCACAGTACACTGTGAAGACAGTGAAGCATGGTGGTGCAAGCATCATGATATGGGGATGTTTCTCCTACTACGGTGTTGGGCCTATTTATCGCATACCAGGAATCATGGATCAGTTTGAATACAGAGAAGAATAATACTAGAGAAGAACTGTGGAATGTGGTCCAATCATCCTGGGCTAGAATACCTGATCACAGGGGCCAGAAGTTGGGTGACTCCATGCAACACAGATGTACAGCAGTTCTCAGAAACAGTGCGACTACAACCAAATATTCATTAAGTGATTCAAAGGAAAGCAAAATCTTCAAACATTTTTCAGTTTATATAGTGAATGTTTGAGTTTGTAAAGAAGAATACAAACACTGCGATTTTTTTGAACTGTCTAATATTTACTTTTCTTCAATTTTTCTAGAGGAACAACACAAATGTGATCTATTTTTCTTCATGTTTTGATTTGGAATAGAATGTGTTGTGTTCCCAATGCATTTGTGTGGATGGAAATAAAAGCTATTAGAAGGATTTTAAGCTTTATTCACTTTTTTCAACACACTGCTATTATTTTGAACACAATTGTACATAAGTTATTTGGTAAAATATCAAAGGTACATAGGGGAACGTAATTATCTGTGGAGATTTTAACATGTTGGCAGACCCAAACCTAGTCATCTCCTCCCACTCTTTGGGGGGATTCTTGCAAGCAGAAGATGTTTGCGATGTATGGCGCTGTCAACATGCTAATGAACGAGACTTTACTTATTTTTCTCCAAGACACAATTCCTACAAACGTATAGAAATGTTTCTAGTAGATAAATGGGTATTGTAAAATGTTTCATCATCCTCCTCTATTTCCAATATCACGTGGTCTGATCATGCAGCCATATATATGACTATCTTGGAAGAGAACACTTGCCCAGCAGTATTTACGTGGAGATGTAATAATTCTTTAATCTAAAACACTAAATTTCAACCACAATTAACTGAACAACTCAGGGAATTATTTTTGCTCAATGATCCTTCTGATACAAATGCTTTTACGCTTTGGAATGCCGATAATGACTTCATAAGAGGTTTACTAATACAACTAGGATCTAAAGCCAAAAAACAATACTCAGCTAAACTCAACACTATCCTGGCGGAGATTCATTCCCTAGATACCCCAAATAAATCCACCCCCACCCCTAAACTAGCAACCAAATTGTTAAACCTAAGAAACAAATTGAGAAAATTGTTGTGTGATCAACATGACCATTACCTATGAAAAATAAAAATGAATTATTACGCACATAACAACAGAGCAGACACATTTCTGGTGAATAGAGTATGGGCCCAAAGGGTCAAGGCCAAAATACCCTTTGTTATTCACCCCACCACCAAAGCAATAATTGTAAAGCCCCAAGATATTGCAGACGCCTTTGCTGATTATTTGTCATTACGTAAGGGTGTGGGGCAAGGATAAATACTGATGTGCAATGTTAAACTGTAATATGCCTGCAATATGCTCTTTGGTCAGTAGATGGCAGCAAAGTACAATAATCGATTTTGCATTGAAGTTTACTAAGACAAGACTAATGCTTATTTACCTTATAAAGTTTAATTAATGCTAATTTAGGGGCTGAGTAGGACCCTCAGAAGGGTCATAGTGAACTGTAAATGCAGGGTTGTGGCTGCAATTAGGAAATTACTTACTGCATCACAAACTCTCTGGGAAGGGGAGGAGTTCCGGAGGAGAGCAGGAAGTGACAGGGAGTCTGTGTCTGGCTGTTGGATGCTGAGGACATCTGGAGAATCTGTGTGGGGCCTGGAAGAGGATTTATGGCTCACAGTGGAGTCTGGCAACGGCACCTAGGGAAGATTCACCGCGACGAGACCGGGAAACAAGTGACTGTATGGTGCAGTTCTGGAGTGGACCAGTGGATTAGGAAAAAGCACCAAGAGCCTGCCAAGGAACTGTAAGTGCGGCTTTGCCGCAGCACATCGCACCACACGTGTTCAGTGACATTTTGGATATACCAGAAAGCTACAAGAGACACACTCCACTTTCCTTGCGATTATAAATAGTATTCCGCAATACTTAGGATGCACCTCAACGTTATATCTTGCTCAGGAACATTCAGGCGCAGCCAGGCTGCGTTCTGGACATTGGGGAAAAGTCCGCAAGTATGGGGTTAGTGTTAGACAGTATTATTCTTACTGTATGGTTATGCGCTATCATTCTGTTTACGTATGCTCAACTACATGATCACTATAACTGTAAAGTAAACGTAATTGTTGTAAAAGAACCGCTGTCTGTGTCTGTGTGGCATCATGTACCCTCTGAATCTGTGGGCCCAGCCCTCGGTTTCCTTGATTTATATAATCTCAAATTTGATTCACAAACTCCTCAACCAACACACAACAACATACAGCAGTTCCTAAAAAACGAAATCTCCCTGCTCTATCGTCCTCTCAACTCGAGCACAGCGACACCCCTTTTACTTCAGAGGAGCTACACAAAATCATCCAATCAATGCCTCTAGGGAAATCACCTGGACCAGGTGGCCTAACTAACAAATAATTTAAAGCATTCAGAGATTTACTGACCCCTCATCTACAATCAGTTTTTACTAGAGCAGTTGAAACTTCCTCTTTCCCAGCCTAGATGTTGACTGCACATCTTGTAACCCTCCCTAAGCTAGTGAAGGACCCCAACTTTTCACAAATTTTCATCCAATCTCATTACTCAATTCTGATGTGAATATCTATGCAAAATTGCTAGCAATGAGACTTGCAAACATTCTCCCGTCGCTCTGGAGAACATTTAGCAATTTTTATCTTCTTCCGTGCCAAAACCCAAAGGCATCTCCCTTTTCTATAACTACTTCCAAAATAAACTGTCTTTTGAAAAATCACCATACATCCAGAAATGGGATTCTAACTTCCAACATTCCTGCTCAGAATCACAATGGAGAACAATAACAATAAACTCCACCTCTACACTCTCACACAACATATCTCACTGGGAACAATTCCAGAAACGACTCACCCGATGGTATTTGACACCTTACAAAATAGCAAAATTTTCACAGTCCCGTTCTCCCCTGTGTTGGAAAAACTGTGGACATATAGGCAACCTAATTCACATCTTTTGGGCCTGTAAAAACCTTACTAGCTTTTGGAGAAACAGTTTCTTGATTATTTCTGAAACAACAGGAATTCTGATTAAACCAAACCCAGCCCTAGCTATCCTACACCGAGGTATTGATTTGTTTTCTCTAGATACAAGATTCATTTTTATTATTAATGTCCATGTTGAGGGTTAGGCCCCAAAAAACATTAAATTTGGAAACCTTAATGGGTTTCCATGCGAATGGTCTGGCAAGGTTTTAATTTGGGTTGGCAGCGATAAACTGTTGTACATATAAATTGCTTTGATCCACAATCAATGTATACAAATCTTCTGTAAAAAAACAGCTCCAAAAAATCAAGGGGAGTAGTTAAATTTGCTGTTTCCACCTGAATTCCGGGTTGGGCAGTGAATGGGAGAAGTACGGGTGCTGCAGAATTTGTAGTCTGCCAATTGGGATTTGCAAGCATATCAGGAAGGATACTGAGAGCTCTAATGGCCTGTGTGCAAATTCTTAGCGCCTGAAGGATAATACTTGTGCCCGCCACCACACCAGCTTGTACTGCACTTATGGGACTCTCCATGTCACCAGGTGATACTGCAGTGCTGGTATGTGAAAGACCAGGATGTACTAGGCCACTGGGGCTCACCAGTTCACTGAAAGGTAGAGCGGCACTAGTACTGGCAGTCTGCTGCATATGAGAGTCATCATGAGTTTGTAACATCTCAGCAACCTCGGAACGGGGTCAGGTACACCTGATCTTAGCATGGATCTCTTTTCCATTGTCTGAGCTATCAGGGTGCCACTGCTGTCTACAGGTTCGTATTCTGAGGCTGATTGTGTCGGTGAGTCTTCCCCTTCGCTCTCATCTGACATGCTTAGAATCCTGTTTGCCTCTTCACTAGAGTACCTTTCCACTGACATTTTGACCACTAATATGATAGGTACCTTGTGTGACTCATGGGAAAAAGAGCACCTGGCTGTCAGGGACAGCTTGAACCACTACAAAAAAATGTACCTGCAAGTGCTAACAGAGATCAGACCTGATTCTGCAAACACTGCCGTTTTGTATGTAATGTATCAAGTGACAGTGATCTACTGACACTGCACTTGCTGGGGTAGAGGGGGTGGAAGGGGGGGGTAAGCATAGGAGCTAAAAGCTCAAAGATATTGATCCGTTCAGACACTATACTCGCAATGAAGATGTATTGTGTATGTGAGCGTGTTCCTGGCAATCAAGGGGTTAAATGTGATGACTGACGGGCAATCTGACGCTATCTGGGAGGGGTGCTAACTGCTGCTAACTGAAGCTGACGCTATCTGAATTCACTGGCGACACTAATACGGTGATCAGCAAAAAATCTGTACATTGTGCTCATGACCAGGGGCGGACTGACAACTCATGTGGCCCCCGGGAAATAGGGGATCATGGGGCCCCCTGTGTCCTTGCCCAAACTCAAAAAAGCCTATGAAAAAGGTACCAGGGGCATCTCATGGGGCCCCCTACTGACCCCGGGCACTCGGGCAGTGTCCGAGTTTCCAAATGGTCAGTCCGCCCGTGCTCATGACACTGGTGACAGGGCAGTGAAGGAGTTAACGGGGGGGATCAAGGGGTTAAATGTGTCCTAAAGTTTTCTAACTGTGAAATGTGTGCTGTTTTACTCACATGTGTCTTCTTTCTTCTCTGTCTGGGATGGAATGTGCCCGGAGAGAGAAGGTTTCATCACTTCCTGTACCTCTGTACATGTAAAAATAGGTACAGGAAGATCTCTGATAGGACAGGGATTGATCATTTGACTTAGGCCGACCAACACTGGCCTAAATCAGATGATTGATCTCTTGGGGATCAAATCACAGCTCCCCACCTCCAAGAAAAATGTATATACAGTTGCAAGAAAAAGTATGTGAACCCCTTGGGATTACGTGGAGTTTTGCATGAATTGGGCATAAAATGTGCTCTGAACGTCATCTAAGTCACAACAATAGAAGAACACAGTCTGCTGAACATAATACTACACAAACATTAGATGTTGCCATGGTTTAATTGCACATAACATGTAAACATTCACAGTGCAGGGAGGAAAAAGTATGTGAAGCCCTAGCTTAATGACTTCTCCCAGAGCTAATTGGAGCCAGGAGTGAGCCAACCTTGACTCCAATCAGTGTGATGATATTGGATGTGTTGCTGACAGCTGTCCTGCCCTTAAAAAACACACACCTGTTTTGGGTTTACTGGTTTCAAGAAGCACTGTCTGATGTGAACCATGCCTCGCAGAAAAGAGCTCTCAGAAGACCTACAATCAAGAATTGTTGACTTGCATGAAGCTGGAAAGGGTTACAAAAGTATCTCCAAAAGCCTTGATGTTCATGTGTCCACGGTAAGACAGACTTTCTACAAATGGAGAAAGTTTAGCACTGTCGCTACTCTCCCTAGGCGTGGTCGTCCTGTAAAAATGACTGCAAGAGCACAGCGCAGAATGCTGCATGAGGTAAAGAAGAATCCCAGAGTGTCAGCTAAAGACCTACAGGAATCTCTGGCACATGCTAACATTTTTGTTGACACATCTACAATAAGGAAAACATGAAACAAGAATGGAGTACATGGGAGGACACCATGGAGGAAGCCATTGCTGTCCAAAAAGAACATTGCAGCACGTTTGAAGTTTGCAAAAGAGCACCTGGATGTTCCACAGCACTACTGGCAAAATATACTGTGGACAGATGAAACCAAGATTGAGTTGTTTGGGAAGAACACACAACACTATGTGTGGAGAAAAAAAAGGCACAGAACACCAACATCAAACCTCATCCCCACTGTGAAACATGGCGGAGGGAGCATCATGGTTTGGGGCTGCTTTGCTGCCTCAGGGCCTGGACGGATTGTTGTCATTGATGGGAAAATAAATTCCAGAGTTTATCAAGACATTTTGAAGGAAAACGTACGACCATCTGTCTGCCAACTGAAGCTCCGCAGAGGATGGGTGATGCAACAGGACAATGACCCAAAGCATACAAGTAATTCAACAAAACAATGGTTGCAACAGCACAGAATACGCCTTCTGGAGTGGCCCAGTCAGAGTCCTGACCTCAACCTGATTGAAATGCTGTGGCATGACCTTAAGAGAGCGATTCACACCAGACATCGAAGAATATTGCTACACTGAAACAGTTTTGTGAAGAGGAGTGGTCCAAAATGACTCCAGATCGTTGTGCAGGTCTGATCTGCAACTACAGGAAATGTTTGGTTGAGGTTATTGCTGCCAAAGAAGGGTCAACCAGTTATTAAGTCCAAAGGTTCACATACTTTTTCCTCCCTGGACCGTGAATGTTTACATGTTATGTGCAATTAAACCATGGCAACATCTAATGTTTGTGTAGTATTATGTTCAGCAGACTGTGTTCTTCTATTGTTGTGACTTAGATGACGTTCAGAGCACATTTTATGCCCAATTCATGCAAAACTCCATGTAATCCCAAGGGGTTCACATACTTTTTCTTGCAACTGTATATGCAATTTTGCGCACACGTGCTGCCTGTAGCAGTATTTCTGCTTTCATGTCATACTTACCTGCTCTGTGTAATGTTTTTGGAAAAAGCAGCCCTGATCCTACTCTTCTTGGGTCCCTGGATGGCGATCCCGGCTCCTTCCCCCCCACCAAGTGGCAATCAGAGCACCCTGTACCAATAGATTAACTATAGCCAATCACAGTCATTATGAATGTAACCAGTTCATGTCAGTTCAAAACTTTGCTGTTACAGTGATCATCACTGTAACAACAATTAAAGTATAATATATATATATATATATATATATATATATTTCTCAGCTCCTGCTGGATATCTTTATTGGACTGGGTAACGTGTTAGGAACGTAAGGATGTCCCATCGTGTGATGGAAATGAACATGATCAACCTACAGAGGACTGAATTCAAAGACACCCCGAAAATCAAAGTGAAAAAATGATGGAGCAGGCGAGTCCATTTTGCTGACATTTCATTGCAGCAACTCAGAATGGTCCTCAGTAGTTTGTATGGCCCCCATGTGCTTGTATGCATGCCTGACAACGTCGGGGGAGGCTCCTAATGAGACCACGGATGGTGTCCTGAGGGATTTCCTCCCAGATCTGGACCAGGGCATCATTGAGTTCCTGGACAGTCTGAGGTGCAACCTGGCGGTGTCGGATAGACCGAAACATGACATCCCAGAGGTGTTCTATTGGATTTAGGTCAGGGAGTGTTGTGGTCATTCAATGGTATCAATTCCTTCATCCTCCAGGAACTGCCTGCATACTCTCGCCACATGAGGCTGGGCATTGTTGTGCCCCAGGAGGAACTCAGGACCCACTGCACCAGCGTAGGGTCTGACAATGGGTCCAAGGATTTCATCCCAATACCTAATGGCAGTCAGGGTGCCTTTGTCTAGCCTGTAGAGGTCTGTGCATCCCTCCATGGATATGTCTCCCCAGACCATCACTGACCCACCACCAAAATGGTCATGCTGAATGATGTTACAGATAGCTTAACGTTGTTTGGTCAGAGACATTCACACCAGTGGCCTGCTGGAGGTCATTTTGTAGGGTTCTGGCAGGGTTCCTCCTGTTCCTCCTTGCACAAAGGAGCAGATACCGGTCCTGCTGATGGGTTAAGAACCTTCTATGGCCCTGTCCAGCTCTCCTAGAGTAACTGCCTGTCTCCTGGAATCACCTCAATCCTCTTGAGACTGTGTTGGGAAACACAGCAAACCTTCTATCAATGGCTCATATTAATGTGCCATCCTGGAGGAGTTGGACTGCCTGTTCAACCTCTATAGGGTCCAGGTATGGCTTCATGCTACCAGTAGTGACACTGACCCTAGCCAAATGCAAAACTTGTAAAAACAGTCAGAAAAGATGAATAGGAAAAAAAATGTCAGTGGCTTCCACCCTTAAAATCATTTATGTTTTGGGGGTCGTCTCATTGTTGCCCATCTAGTGCACCTGTTGTTAATTTTATTAACACCAAAGCAGCTGAAACTGATGAACAACCCCCTCTGCTACTTACCTAACCAGATCAATATCCCAGGAGTGTCACTGTCTTAATGCTAGACTCTGATTAATAAGTCCTCCTTTAATTGTTTTGAGCAGTGTATATCCTGGATCTTCCCCCCCAGAGTAGTACAGTCTTACATGGTTTCAAAATTGAATTAAAAAATGTATTTATTTCTCTTTATTATACTGTCACCAGTCCGTATCCCTGATCACCACCACACCAGTCATATGATGATGCTGTATTGCAATGATGACAGTATGTAAAAAAAAAAATGTAAAAAAAAAAAAAATTACTAATTTTCTTTTTTAAATACTGATCCACAGAGTTCTGTGAATGAATGGACTATAACTACCAGAGGCCTTAGCAGCTGTCAGCTTGTAGTTCTCAATTAAGTACCCCGGGGCAGTTGAGCATTGTGGTAGTTCACTGATTAATCTCTACCAACCAATCAGTGAGCAATAATGATGTGCTGTAACCTCTAGCAACCAATCAGTGAGCAGTAAGGATGTGCAGTAACATCTAGAAACCAATCAGTGAGTGTGGACCAGTTCTTTATGTTTAAATTATGCAGTTTGTTGTAGCTATGTCTATGTGTGTGTTTGATTTTAAGGATGTTGGGGTGGAGAGTGAAATTGCATGGGGGGGGGGCAAGAAACATTTTGCCCAGGGTCCAATCAATATTAAAGACAGCCCTGATTGCCACACCAGTCGTATGATGACGCTGTACTGCACTGCTGACAGTATATAAAAAAAAAGTTTAGAAAGCTGAAAAAAACAATTAAATCATTATTAATATTCTTTTCTACATACTGTAACCATTCAGTGTCCCTGAATGATGATGCTGTACTGCAAAGGTGACAATATGTAAAAAAAGTTTAACCATTAGTCGCCCGGCCTATAGCCGTTTGGCGGCCGCAAGAATGCTTCGGATTTCCGGGTGCACGCCATTTGGCATCCTCCCGCACATGCGCAGTTTTCACGCTTGCAGAGCCGTGCAGCAGCGCGATCTGTCACCGGCCATGTACCTCGGACACGGCTGATGACAGATCTGAGCATCGGCCCCTTTGCCAGTACCATGTGACCTGCTGTGACCAATCACAGCAGCTCACATGACAGTTGTATACAATGGATGGCTTCATTAATGCCATCCATTGTATACTAGTGCCTAGCTGTGAATGGTCACAGCAGGTCACATGCACATGTCATGTAATTAGCTGTGGCCAAATCACAGCTAAGCACAAAAAAAAAAAAATCCTAAATGAATTGATGTCATTCAGGTAAATGCTTGCTTATAGCAAAGTAATTCTTTGTGTAAAAAAAAAAAATACTGATCACTTCCCCAAAGTAGTACAATGTTACTATGGTAACATTGTACTACTTTGGTCATAGTAAAATATGAAAAAAAATCTTTAAAAAAATGTAATAAAAAATTAAAAATAATAAAATATATATATATATATATATATATATATATATATATATATATATATATATATATACAGTTGCAAGAAAAAGTATGTGAACCCCTTGGGATTACGTGGAGTTTTGCATGAATTGGGCATAAAATGTGCTCTGAACGTCATCTAAGTCACAACAATAGAAGAACACAGTCTGCTGAACATAATACTACACAAACATTAGATGTTGCCATGGTTTAATTGCACATAACATGTAAACATTCACAGTGCAAGGAGGAAAAAGTATGTGAACCTTTCGACTTAATAACTGGTTGACCCTCCTTTGGCAGCAATAACCTCAACCAAATGTTTCCTGTAGTTGCAGATCAGACCTGCATAACGATCTGGAGTAATTTTGGACCACTCCTCTTCACAAAACTGTTTCAGTGTAGCAATATTCTTGGGATGTCTGGTGTGAATCACTCTCTTAAGGTCATGCCACAGCATTTCAATCGGGTTGAGGTCAGGACTCTGACTGGGCCACTCCAGAAGGCGTATTCTGTGCTGTTGCAGCCATTGTTTTGTTGAATTACTTGTATGCTTTGGGTCATTGTCCTGTTGCATCACCCATCCTCTGCGGAGCTTCAGTTGGCGGACAGATGGTCGTACGTTTTCCTGCAAAATGTCTTGATAAACTCTGGAATTCATTTACCAATCAATGACAACAAACCGTCCAGACCCTGAGGCAGCAAAGCAGCCCCAAACCATGATGCTCCCTCTGCCATGTTTTACAGTGGGGATGAGGTTTTGATGTTGGTGTGCTGTGCCTTTTTTTCTCCACACATAGTGTTGTGGGTTCTTCCCAAACAACTCAATCTTGGTTTCATCTGTCCACAGTATATTTTGCCAGTAGTGCTGTGGAACATCCAGGTGCTCTTTTGCAAACTTTGCAAAAATATTCTTTTTGGACAGCAATGGCTTCCTCCGTGGTGTCCTCCCATGTACTCCATTCTTGTTTAATGTTTTCCTTATTGTAGATGTGTCAACAAAAATGTTAGCATGTGCCAGAGATTTCTGTAGGTCTTTAGCTGACACTCTGGGATTCTTCTTTACCTCATGCAGCATTCTGCGCTGGGCTCTTGCAGTCATTTTTACAGGATGACCACGCCTAGGGAGAGTAGCAACAGTGCTAAACTTTCTCCAATTGTAGACAGTCTGTCTTACCGTGGACACATGAACATCAAGGCTTTTGGAGATACTTTTGTAACCCTTTCCAGCTTCATGCAAGTCAACAATTCTTGATCGTAGGTCTTCTGAGAGCTCTTTTCTGTGAGGCATGGTTCACATCAGACAGTGCTTCTTGAAACCAGTAAACCCAAAACAGGTGTGTGTTTTTTAAGGGCAGGACAGCTGTCAGCAACACATCCAATATCATCACACTGATTGGAGTCAAGGTTGGCTCACTCCTGGCTCCAATTAGCTCTGGGAGAAGTCATTAAGCTAGGGCCTCACATACTTTTTCCTCCCTGCACTGTGAATGTTTACATGTTGTGTGCAATTAAACCATGGCAACATCTAATGTTTGTGTAGTATTATGTTCAGCAGACTGTGTTCTTCTATTGTTGTGACTTAGATGACGTTCAGAGCACATTTTATGCCCAATTCATGCGAAAATCCACGTAATCCCAAGGGGTTCACATACTTTTTCTTGCAACTGTATATATATATATATATATTTTTTTTTTTTTTTAATTTTATTTTTTTCATACTGTCACCAGTCAGTGTCCCTGTTCACCATCATGCCAGTTATATGATGACGCTGTACTGCACTGGTGACAGTATGGTAAAAAAAAAATAGTGAAAAACATTTTTTTCATTTTTTCATTTTCTGAAAAATTATGACAAAAAAAATACAACTTCAAAAAACTCGCCATGCCTCTTATGAAGTACGCCGGACTTTCTACTCTGCAAAAAGGGGGCATTTGGGGATATCTGTACTATTCTGACATTCTTGGACCTCAAGAAATTAGATTGGCCGTCAGTACTTCAGGATTGATCAATTTTCAGATCTATCCCATAGTTTGTGAACTCTATAACTTTCCTACAAACTAAATAATACATCCTAATTTGGGTTATTTTCACCAAAGACATGTAGCAGAATACATCTCGGCCTAAATTTATGAAGAACAATTATTTATTTGTAAACTTTTATAACAGAAACAAAAAAAAGTGTTTTTTTTTCAAAATTTTTGGTCTTTTTGTTAATTTAGCAAAAAATAAAAACCCCAGCAGTGATTAAATACCACCAAAAGAAAGCTCTAGTTGTGTGAAGAACATGATAAAATTTTAGTTTGGGTACAATGTTGTATGACCGCGCAATTGTCATTCAAAGTGTGAGAGCGCTGAAACCTGAAAAATGGCCTGGGCAGGAAGGGGTAAAATTGCCCGGTATGGAAGTGGTTAAAAATGAATAAATAATTATTAATTTTCTTTTCAAATACTGTCATCATTCAGTATCCCTGATCACCTCCACACCAGTCGTACGATGACGCTTTAGTGCACTGCTGACAGTATGTAAAAAAAAGTTTAGAATGTTTACAAAGATTAATAAATAATTATTCATTTTCTTTTCTACATACTGTCACCAGTCAGTATCCCTGATCATCGCCACACCAGCCATATGATGATGCTGCACTGCTGACAGTATGTAATAAGAAAGTTTTTAATAAAATGAGTAAATAATTATTAATTTTCTTTTCTACATGCTGTCACCAGTCAGTGTCCCTGATCACCTCCACGCCAGTCATATGACACACAGATGGTGACAGTATGTAAAAAAAATTTAATAAACAATAATTATTTAATTTCTTCTTTTTCCAAAAATTGTGACAAAAATTACAACTTCAAAAAACTCATTATACCTCTTACTAAATACCTGTTTGCTTCAAACTCTCAACTTACTTCTTTTTACACCATTTGCAAAAGAAGAAAGAAGCAAAAAAACATTTTCAATCTTACCACATTTTTATACCGTCTGTTTTTGTTTCTCGTATTTTTGCTTTTATTACATTGAAATGTAAATTGTTTTATCGTTTGTATTCACTTTATTTTTGGATACTTTTTGTGTGTGATACTATAAAATCACACTTTCCCAGCCTGGCTGTTGAACTAATTACACACAATTGCCTAAGACACTACAAATGTTATAAGTGATTTTACACAAACTTAGATTGATGAATAATTGCTACATGACCACCTTTACATGATAATAATACTTACATAGAGGTCTTTCCAAAGACGTATCTGTAAATGTGGACAGGATAAATAAGCTTCCCGGCAGGTCACCAACCCAAATATAAACCACAAAATAGAGAAAAGTAACAGATGACCAAAGGTGGCTCACCGGTAACAGTTAAAGACTACAAATATACTGTATATAAAACATAAAATACTAGTAAAACACCCAATTAGGTGGGTTTACAATTCATATAAATTACATAAATATTCACAATAAAATTTATTGTGAATATTAATGTGATTTATATGAATAGTAAACCCAACATTTATGTTTTACATATACTGCATTTGTAGTCTCTATCTATTACAGGTGATCCACCTTTGATCACTTGTTACTTTTCTCCATTTTGTGGTTTTCCAAAGCCGTAGAAAACATTTATCTTCATATTTCTCTGTGTGTTTTCACTCCATGATCAGTCACTCATACTGGGGCTTGGACAGTTCCACAACTGGGATTGGGTCCCTTCTGATACTGGTCAGCTTCACTTATAATCACCAGCTGCTGGATTCATAAATGAAGCTGCCCTTCATTTGAACAACCAGACTTCCCTGTTCTTTATACATCTGTTTTTGGAAAAATGTCCCCTCAAACCTTTGACTAGAACCTCCTTTAGTACATCCACTGATGGTCAATTAACCTCTTTAGTGAAACTACAAAGTTCTATGATAATTACATAACTCAGAGCAACCATTCAGACTTGAGCGTATTGAAATCAGACCAGTAAAATACAAATTCTTATTGGCTGTGGCTGATAATTACACTTATATGGAACCTTGTAAGGTCGATCTGATCTTCTCAGCACCTTGTCATGCCTTCTCATAGGCTTCATGAATCATTCTGGTCACATATGGGAAGATTTGGTCCTAGAAATGACTTAGCAGTCCAATATTTTTATCAACACCTGTGTAATATGATGGTCTATCTGTCTGAAAATATTGTCAATGGATTGTCTGCATGGGTCCTCAAATTGCATAGTTGCTGGTTCATTTTGTTGGCCTGCCATATGAGCCAACTTATGGAAGTTAAAATAGATCTATAACCGCTGGGTACTCACCCTCCATTATATTGTCTCCATCCACTGCACAGAACAAGGTGACCCCATGTAGGAGGAGTGCTAGAAGTTGATGAACCTCCATCTCTACAGGCTGAGCACTGAGCAATGAAAGAAGCATCAACTGATGAACTGAGGATGGAAGATCTTTTCAGCGGAAGGGCGTGAACTGAATTCTAATGATCATATCTCATAGTTATCTCACACTTCTGTACTGTATATTGGGTAAAGATAAACATAAAACATGTTTTTCAAACAGGTGCTTGCTCATTAAAGTTACAACACATATTGTAACGGGGTTAGCTCGGCAGTGGGTGTGTGTGACCCCCTGGATGGGTGCACAACACAAAAAGACAGGCACAGCACAACAGTGGAGGTGAAAAAACAGAAAGATGCAGTTTATTTACACTATGTACAAAAAATGCCAAACAAAAAAGAAACATCAAATTAAATCCTGGCCAGCTTGGCTACTTACTGTACCAACAGCTTTCCCTAGCTACCCACTAGGTACAGCCTGGTGCTATACCTAGTTGCTAGTAGTTGGAGGCTAGCCACACAGGCTTTTGTCTCCCTGCTCCCCAGTCAGTTCAGGCACAGATCTGGTTCCAGGTTGGAGCAACTCCCTAAGCAAGCTGGGAAGTTTTATAATGGTCTTAATGAGCCCACTACCTTCAGCTGGGCTCATTATGTCAGTGCTGAAGGACTCAGCACTTCCCTCTAGTGGAACAAATCCCCATAGAGTCTGAACCTTGGACAAATGTATCGTCCATCCAGGACGCAACCAGGTGATTTCACCTGCCTACTGTCACAATATATATATATATATATATATATATATATATATATATACAGTATATGTGTCATGTAACATGAAAGTTAAAGTACAAATATATATAAAGTGCTCTCCCAGCACCACATGTAATAGTGAATCTAATACAGGGTATGGTAAAGTCCAAAAATTGTAGATGAATGAGAGTCCTATAGGAGGGTGTCACATGGATCCAATAGGTTCTTCTCCACCACTTGTGAGTAATAAATGAATTCCCCACTCACCAGAAGGTATTGGCCCCCACTCTGGGTGGTCAAATAATGCTAGGGTAATCAAATGACATATGGATTCCCAACTGCAGGCTCTCGTATGATGGGTCTCAAGGCTCCCCTTCTTGTAGTAGTAGCTCTCAAAGAAGCTCAAAATAAAAACAAATTTTTATTTTGCTGTAAATGTAATATTTATTAAGAACCATGGTTTATATATTAAGTAAAAAATGCACTCACATTGTATGGTGGCTGTACCCCGGCACCAGCCTGTGCAGCCAATGTGGGTACAACGTGTCTCCCTGTGTTAATCCGGCGTGCATCCAAGCCTCATGTTAGTGAGCCGGTCGTGATGTCATGTAGGACCCGGGGGTGACGGGATCACGCTTCTATGTACGTTTCACCTGGTGGCATCTTCAGGAAGTGACATACCGCCATTTCCATGCTCAATATAAAGGGTCACAAGCAGGGTGGATTTGATTTAAATCAAACTGATTTAAATCACGATTTAAATCACGATTTAAATCACTAGTCAGTAAGGCTTGATTTAAATCCTAGTTTTCTACATAAAGACTAATTCTTGCTGGTATAACTTTAATATGCAAGTAGATGAAGATTTTTAGAATAACAACTTTTCATATTAGTTTTTTTATCCCCAGTTTAATAGGTTAATCATTCATATTTGGACAACTTTTCTGTTGTACTTCGGAAGGAGAAAAATAATCATTACCTTAATAATAACAATTTAAATAGATTTATTTATCTGAAACAATAACATTCCAGCATATGTGATTTGCTTAAACATCCATGTTTGTTAACTAATTTGGCTAAACAAAATATATATATTTGAAGAAACTTAGACTGTCAGCCCCTTCCTCCTCACACTTAGTTTCACTTTCTTCTTGTGCAGATCTATTCCACTCCAAACAATCAGAAAAATATTGTTTCTATTCTATTCACTGAACTTCTTGAAATTTAGCACTGAAGGGGTTGATTCTGTATTCATAGGTTTGTAGAAGTTAGGATGAAGGTCTTTTTCTTAACTCTGTTCATGTTATAACATTTTTGCTCTGAAGAAGAGGCATGTGATCTCCGCTGAGTCAAATTCAGTTTTGAGAACTGCAAAAGTAAACCAATCATCTGTGATAATATCTTGTAGGCAGAGAAACTGCCCAATAATCTTACAAAAACCTCTGGAAGAGCATGACATTGTGAATGGATTCATGGAATTTATTTACCAAAATAATTAAACTTATACAGCCTTATTCTACATAATTAAAAAACGAATCTTTATTTCATGATGGAATAACCTTTGGATGGTAATATATTTTCCTCAAAAAGCATTTTATTTAAAAAAAATCCGATTTAAATAAAAAAAATCCAATTTAAATTAAAAAAATCAGATTTTTTTATTTTTTTAAAAAAATCATTGATTTTTATCCACCCTGGTCACAAGTATTTTGAATGGGCGGCTACACCAATATGGCAGCCACCAATTGTGCCAATAGAAAATATACTGTTTGTACTATTACCGGCTGCAAAAACTGTTGCAATTTACCATTGCTTGTGCGGTTAAGAAATGTAGCTATGAAATAACCTCATAAATTAGCAATGAAGAAAAAATGGGCATAAATAAAAAAAATAGACAAAATTGTAAAAATAAAAATATCCTAAAAAATAGATCAATATACCTCAGTGGTACAAAAGGAAAATAACACAAGAAATGCATTATTAGTACAAAACATTAGACAGAAAATTAAACAAATTAAAATTGGACCTTGTCACTTAGGGGTGGACTCACTTTTGTTGCCAGCGGTTTAGACATTAATGGAGGTGTGTTGAGTTATTTTGAGGGGACAGCAAATTTACATGTTATACAAGCTGTACACTGACTACGTCACATTGTAGCAAAGTGTCATTTCTTCAGTGTTGTCACATTAAAAGATAGAATCGAATATTTACACAAATGTGAGGGGTGGACTCATTTCTGGGAGATACTGTATGTATTGTACACGGCACTCATTGTGCACACGGCACTAATAATGTTCTCATTACGTTTGCATTCCTTCAAGTCCTGATTAGAAATGAGCCTGTCTATGTAACGCCCCTTGTTACCATAAAAGTACAATTGTAATATTAATGTCATACCGACGTAATCATGTGTATAAAAAACTTCAAATGCTCCGAATGAACAGAACAGCGATTTGGAAAGATGCTGAGTGTATCTTGTTGTGTCTGTTCCCTACTGCAGTCGTTATTATTAATTTGGGACCACTAATCAATATGAGGATAGGAGTTGCCTATCTATAAAATTGAAGTATTAAATTACATTTCAGAACACCTCGCACACCTGCGCAAATACAAAAGCAAGCCTACGGTGTGCACACGTATGTAAACCACATCCGCACCACACGTGTGACAATATCGCCGTGAACATCAGAGTAAGAAAAATAATTCTAGCACAAGAGCTCCTAGTTAACTCCAAACTGATGAGCTGTAAAGACTTTTAACCATTAGCCGCCCGGCCAATGGCCGTTTGGGGGCCGGCAAAATCCTTCAGCGTTTCGGGTGGACTCCATATGGAGTCCTCCCGGGCATGCGCAGTTTGTGTGCCTGCAGAGCCATGCAGCGGCACGATCTGTCACTGGCCATGTACCTCGGACACGGCCAATGACAGATCTGAGTACCAGCCCCGTTGCCAGTACCATGTGACCTGCTGTGACCAATCACAGCAGGTCACACGACAGTTGTATACAATGGATGGCTTCATTCATGCCATCCATTGTTTACTAGTGCCTAGCTGTGAATGGTCACAGCGATCACATGCACATGTCATGTGATTAGCTGTGGCCAAAACACAGCTAAGCACAAAAAAAACAAAAAACCCTGAATGAATCGATGTCATTCAGGTAAATGCTTTGCTATAAGCAAATTGTGTAAAAAAAAAAAAAATACTGATCACTTCCCCAAAGTAGTACAATGTTACTATGGTAACAAGGTACTACTTTGGTCATAGTGAAATATGAAAAAAAAATCTTAAAAAAAAGGAAAAAAATTTAATAAAAAATAATAATAATAAAAAAATTTTTTTTTTTTTTTCATACTGTCACCAGTCAGTGTCCCTGATCACTGCCATGCCAGTTATATGATGACGCTGTACAGCACTGGTGACAATATGTAAAAAAAAAATAGTGAAAATAATTTTTTTAATTTTTAAATTTTTCAAAAAATTATGACAAAAAATACAACTTAAAAAAACTCGCCATGCCTCTTATGAAGTACGTCGGACTGTCTATTCTGCAAAAAGGGGTCATTTAGGGGATATCTGTACTATTCTGACATTCTTGGACCTCAAGAAATTAGATTGGCTGTCAGTACTTCAGGATTGATCAGATATGTACCATAGTTTGTGAACTCTATAACTTTCCTACAAACTAAAAAATACATCCTAATTTGGGTTATTTTCACAAAAGACATGTAGCAGAATACATCTCGGCCTAAATGTATGAAGAACAATTATTTATTTGCAAACGTTTATAACAGAAACAAAGAAAAACGTGTTTTTTTTATTTTCGGTTTTTTTGTCAATTTAGCAAAAAATAAAAACCCCAGCGGTGATTAAATACCAACAAAAGAAATCTCTAGTTGTGTGAAGAAAATGATAAAATTTTAGTTTGGGTACAATGTTATATGACCGCGCAATTGTCATTCAAAATGTGAGAACGCTGACACCTGAAAAATGGCCTGGGCAGGAAGGGGGTAAAAGTGCCCGGTATGGAAATGGTTAAAGGGTCACCTATGGTGTTTTTTGGGCTACTTTTTGGCAATATGGTGGGCGCACGCAAATTTTAGACATGGAATACTTGGTAACAATTACTCGATGCAATCTCATCTTTTAGATTTTTACCAAAAATGGGTATTATATTGTGTGTTTTGCACTAAAATTCATTTCATTCTATTTTTTCCTGAAAATTTGTGTTTAATAAACAGTTGCGTAAATATCATGTGACATACAAATTTGCATCTATTGCCTTTTTATTCTACAGGGTAGAATACAGCTCTCTGCTTTCAGAAATACTGTATATAATGTTCTGGGGCTTTAAATCATTTTAATCACCAAAAATTAAGATTTTTACACGTATGCGAAAATGTAAATAGAATTGTTCGAGTTAAACAAAAAGCCAAAAATCTGACAACATTGTGCTAATACTATGGATTGCACAGCAGTTATCTCCTACCACTGATGGGTTTATGAAGACCAATAGAACATCCCAAAACTATACAATTCAGATGATGTAATATGTGGTTGCACCAAACCTGGACACTTTCCAGAATTTGGACATCACACAGCTGATAAAAGAGAATAAAACGATACAGGTGCTGCAAATATTGTGACATGTAAAGAATATATTATTATTATTATACAGGATTTATGGCGCCAACAGTTTGATCAGCGCTTTACAATATAACGGGAGACAATACAGCAACAATACAGTTCAATACAAGAGGGTTTGGAGGGCCCTGATCCTGGGAGCTTACAATCTAGGTATATTTGTGCAGACTTGTAAAATTAAGTGATATATTTTTGCTTAGCTTGTTTCTATGACAGTCTGTGAGATTGTATCTTGTGACTTTCCGAAACCACTTATCTTTACATCAACGTATATATGGTGTTCCTCTTTATGTATCCTCTATGAGTAATGACACAAAAACAGAATACAGAGGAAACTTAACAAACCACAAACAAGTGTAGGTCAAAATGATGGTATATTGTGTTTTCCCTTTGAGGGAAATGATAATTTTTTGGGTTGTAGAAAAGACTTGGGATGTAAAGATGTGAAAAGTCTGAAACTCAACTCCCTAAATCAGCTCTGACTACAATACTTACCTCCTCTCCAGTGAAGCCCGGCTTTAGACAATATTTTCTTTCTGAAATGTTATTCTCTCCACCTCTTCTATTGAAATCCATCACCAAACATCCCTCTGTTCTTGGTGTTTACCAGCAATAACCCGTGTGACCCTTCTCACAAACCCACCCTGTATTTCTAACCCTAACACCCCTTCACACCAACCCTTCCTGTGACCCCCAAATCTAACACCCCTTCACACTAACCCTCCCTATAACCCCAACACCCCTTCACACTAACCCTCTGTAACCCCAACCCTAACACCCCTTCACACTAACCCTCCCTGTAACCCCAACCCTAACACCCCTCCACACTAACCCTCCCTGTAACCCCAACCCTTACACCCCTTCACACTAACCCTCCCCATAACCCCAACCGTAACACCTCTTCACATTAACCCTCCCTGTAACCCCAACCTTAACACCCCTTCACACTAACCCTCCCTGTAACCCCAACCTTAACACTCCTCCTCACTAACCCTCCCTGTAACCCCAACCCTAACACCCCTTCACACTAACCCTCCCTGTAACCCCAACCCTAAAACCCCTTCACACTAACCCTCCCTGTAACCCCAACCCTAACACCCCTTCACACTAACCCTCCCTGTAACCCCAAACTTAACACCCCTTCACACTAACCCTCCCTGTAACCCCAACCCTAACACCCCTTCACACTAACCCTCCCTGTAACCCCAACCCTAACACCCCTTCACACTAACCCTCCCTGTAACCCCAACCTTAACACCCCTCCTCACTAACCCTCCCTGTAACCCCAACCTTAACACCCCTCCTCACTAACCCTCCCTGTAACCCCAACCCTAACACCCCTTCACACTAACCCTCCCTGTAACCCCAACCCTAACACCCCTTCACACTAACCCTCCCTGTAACCCCAACCTTAACACCCCTTCACACTAACCCTCCCTGTAACCCCAACCTTAACACCCCTTCACACTAACCCTCCCTGTAACCCCAACCCTAACACCCCTTCACACTAACCCTCCCTGTAACCCCAACCCTAACACCCCTTCACACTAACCCTCCCTGTAACCCCAACCCTAACACCCCTTCACACTAACCCTCCCTGTAACCCCAACCCTAACACCTTATATACACATTATATTTTATACCTACACTCAATTATTAGGTTTCTGGACATCAGGTCTGGAGCTCACTAACATTGTTCTGGCCCCTTGTAGGATGTCCCATGGATGTCCAGGGTTCTCTGTTATGCAAATGTAAACTTCAGCTCAAACGTCTGTAATTTGTCCCACCTCCTGCAAATCCCATTATTAGGTATAATGGACCACCATGGTGACCCATACAGAGATCCTGTAGGTAACATGCTGCTGACCACAGTGCTGACCTCTGAGCTGAAGTTTGTATTTGTGTAATGGAATGTCCTAAGTCTATGAGTTCCCTGGGGTGTATTAGAATTTAATTATGTATATTTACATTCTTAAAGTTCAGTAATGATTTTATTTTTAAGAAAATACAATTTAATAATTCAGTTAATTAGCTTTAAAAAGATTTTAAAAAATCTGTCCGTGTAATCTGATTGTACAATCTCTTTAGATCTACCAACAACTTCAACGTACACAGGACTGCCTGACTCATACATGATGTACAGATTGCTTAAATAGGCCGCCATATTAAATGTATTTGGTGAATCTAAAGAATATTGTACAGAGTTCTTACATGAGTTTGTAATGTGTATGATCATCTTACCATGAAATGGCTTAATTATGACTTGTGGTCTCTATCTTCAGCTCCATACCTGGGTGAGATCCCAGGGGCTGTCTGCTTACTGAGGTCCAAAGGACTCTACATACTCATAAATGTTATACTTACACCACATCAATAGCATGTACCCAATAAATGTATTTTATTCTAATTACTAAATATATCATTGGTAAACAAAGCATATACACACATATAATTGTATTATATTGCTGTGTGACTAATATATTTAAAGTAGATGTAAACACAATTACTAAATTCTCCCAAAAGGTTTAATATATTAAAATATATTAATATATAATATATATTTAGTACTGCTCTGACCTTGAAAAAGGGGACATCCCCCGAAAGCTTGTCCTCAAAATTGTATGTTAGTGCAAATAAAAAAAGTATCACGGACAGTACTCAGTTGTTTCTGTCGCAAATGCACTAATACGGCTACAATCACCTCAAGCATATTTTAAAAGAAATTCAAAAGTTATTTTCATTATATTTAACTCTGCATCTTTTATTAAATACATAAGTCTTTGTGATCCCGCCATGAAGTTATTTAAGCATTTCCTGTTTTAGGGTGAGAATGAAAGATTTTAGTTCATTAAAAATAAACTCCTTAGTGAACATTTTTTGGTGAACTAGTGAGAAAAAAGCAAGGATGTTTCTATTTTACACATTATCAGGTATAACTGCAGGATCTCTCACACTGTACATCATCCAATAGGGAGCTGTGCAGCATGTACAGTTGCAAGAAAAAGTATGTGAACCCCTTGGGATTACGTGGAGTTTTGCATGAATTGGGCATAAAATGTGCTCTGAACGTCATCTAAGTCACAACAATAGAAGAACACAGTCTGCTGAACATAATACTACACAAACATTAGATGCTGCCATGGTTTAATTGCACATAACATGTAAACAGTGCAGGGAGGAAAAAGTATGTGAACCTTTGGACTTAATAACTGGTTGACCCTCCTTTGGCAGCAATAACCTCAACCAAACGTTTCCTGTAGTTGCAGATCAGACCTGCACAACGATCTGGAGTCATTTTGGACCACTCCTCTTCACAAAACTGTTTCAGTGTAGCAATATTCTTGGGATGTCTGGTGTGAATCGCTCTCTTAAGGTCATGCCACAGCATTTCAATGGGGTTGAGGTCAGGACTCTGACTGGGCCACCCCAGAAGGCGTATTCTGTGCTGTTGCAGCCATTGTTTTGTTGAATGACTTATATGCTTTGGGTCATTGTCCTGTTGCATCACCCATCCTCTGCGGAGCTTCGGTTGGCGGACAGATGGTCGTACGTTTTCCTGCAAAATGTCTTGATAAACTCTGGAATTCATTTTCCCATCAATGACAACTATCCATCCAGGCCCTGAGGCAGCAAAGCAGCCCCAAACCATGATGCTCCCTCCGCCATGTTTTACAGTGGGGATGAGGTTTTGATGTTGGTGTGCTGTGCCTTTTTTTCTCCACACATAGTGTTGTGTGTTCTTCCCAAACAACTCAATCTTGGTTTCATCTGTCCACAGTATATTTTGCCAGTAGTGCTGTGGAACATCCAGGTGCTCTTTTGCAAACTTCAAACGTGCTGCAATCTTCTTTTTGGACAGCAATGGCTTCCTCCGTGGTGTCCTCCCATGTACTCCATTCTTGTTTAATGTTTTCCTTATTGTAGATGTGTCAACAAAAATGTTAGCATGTGCCAGAGATTTCTGTAGGTCTTTAGCTGACACTCTGGGATTCTTCTTTACCTCATGCAGCATTCTGCGCTGTGCTCTTGCAGTCATTTTTACAGGACGACCGCGCCTAGGGAGAGCAGCAACAGTGCTAAACTTTCTCCATTTGTAGACAGTCTGTCTTACCGTGGACACATGAACATCAAGGCTTTTGGAGATACTTTTGTAACCCTTTCCAGCTTCATGCAAGTCAACAATTCTTGATCGTAGGTCTTCTGAGAGCTCTTTTCTGCGAGGCATGGTTCACATCAGACAGTGCTTCTTGAAACCAGTGAACCCCAAACAGGTGTGTGTTTTTTAAGGGCAGGACAGCTGTCAGCAACACATCCAATATCATCACACTGATTGGAGTCAAGGTTGGCTCACTCCTGGCTCCAATTAGCTCTGGGAGAAGTCATTAAGCTAGGGCCTCACATACTTTTTCCTCCCTGCACTGTGAATGTTTACATGTTATGTGCAATTAAACCATGGCAGCATATAATGTTTGTGTAGTATTATGTTTAGCAGACTGTGTTCTTCTATTGTTGTGACTTAGATGACGTTCAGAGCACATTTTATGCCCAATTCATGCAAAACTCCTCGTAATCCCAAGGGGTTCACATACTTTTTCTTGCAACTGTAGCTCAGTGATTTAGGTGATCATGAATTGGCCCTCAGAGGGAATTGATAATCACCTAAAGGACTGTTTTTGATGCACAGATGCATCAGGAAAGACGTACAACACATTCAGTTTTGTAAGAAGGTTTTTTTTCCATTTGCAACTGCCGCACCAAATTCCCTTAGAGCCGTTCATACCTCGGCCCCGGCCTCCAACCCTTCAGATAGTGTGAGTGACGTCATCGTGCCACCCACTGAGCAGTGCAATGAGCTGGAGAATATTCACCAAGCATTTCACACACCCGGCTCTACCAGGAGGAACACGAACATCACTCACACCTCCAGGAAACATCAGAAGCCGGGGCCAAGGTAGTATATGTATTTTAAAAACTTTATTTGTAATAAGGGGAGTAAAGTGGACCTTAAGCCATTACAGATCTTAGTGACATAAATGTTATTTGAACATTTGTTCAGGAAAATGACTGTGAGATGAAATATGGAGCCGTGTTCAAATAACTCATCCCATCTTATTGGGATGGGTGGATTAGGTCTCCTCTGGTCCTCTCTGGTTGCTGCTCCTTGTGTTTAAGGGAAGACTTTGTACTGGAGGGGGACAATCTTTCTTCCAGCGCAGCAAGCTGCAGACTTGCCTCTGACTGTGGGAGGATGCAAAGTAATAGATAAGAGGATCCAGACAACAGTTGATGCTACTGATACTGGAAGAGAGGGTGTAGGGAACATATAGAGAGGCATCGTAATGCTTCGACAACTTCACATAGTGAATTAAATAGATGACGTTAGTTGGGCCAAAACAAAGGACAAACACACTCAGCACAACCACGGTGAGGCGGATAGATCGTGATCTCTTATGTGTGCGATCAAATATTGATCTGCTGAGACTGCGGATGGTTCCAATGTAACAGAAAGTCATAATGAATAATGGAAAGAAAAAGAAAAGTGAGGTAAGAGAGGTGAAATAGTAAAAATAGAAATCAAGTTCAACAGCAAAGTATTGAATAACATGACATGCTGTGATATCTAGGATATTCATTTTCCAGGATTGATCTATCATGAGAAGAGGCACAGTGCTGGCCAATGAGATGACCCAGATGACACCACACACCAGCCAGGCTCGGGTCACTGTGCGCCAGGGGAGAGACCGCACCGGGTAGACTATGGCCAGGAAACGGTCCACGCTGATACTTGTCATGAGCAGGATGGAGCAGTACATGTTACAGTAAAATGCTGCCGTGACAAAGCGACACATTCCTTCTCCAAAGATCCAGTCATTTTCTAAGAATCTGTAGACAATATAAAAAGGCAAGACGCTAACAAGCAAAGTATCTGCTATGGCGAGGTTCAGCATGTAGACCACTGCCGGCTTCCTGACCTTCATCTTCACCAGGAATATAATGATCGCTATGATATTGAGAGGAAGAGCCACGAGGAACACAACAATATAGATCGACGGGACAAGCCTGGTCACACTCCAATGTCTGAAGGAAGTACTTAACTCCTGAATTATTTCATATTCATCATCTGGAAAAAAAACACAGAATATTAGCATTAATAAATAAGATAAATTTAACTTTTCTTTAAAGCAATGTAAAACCCCCAAACTAATAATGTAATAAACTGCAGCTTACCAATCAACAGATGTGAAAGAAGCTAAAAAGATCTCATGCCCAGGAAATGATAAATCAAAGTGCATAAAATGTGTACGTTGTGAAGGGCGCGGCGTCAGACCCCAACCCTTCTCACCAAACTCGTGACTGAAGGACTAGCCAATCTAAAACCACGATGTTACGTGCGTAACAATGCCACACCCAGCTGCACCCTGCACACCGATTTTCCAGCTAATTGGACCACAATCGACGTGCCGGCAGCCTGAATGCAAATGTTACTGAGTCAGGTTAATTACGCAATTAACCCTTCACACTGCCACCACCTCCTTTTTATACAGAGAAAGAGGAAACTCAGCAATACACTAGGATGATTGGTTAATCGACAGTATACCGCTATCTCTACAGACCGGTTATACAGAGGGTTAAACACTCATAGTAGCGCTCTTCAGCGACAGGGATCCGTAAGTTACATTCAAGAACTATAGAAACAGTTCAACACTTTCAGAAAGTAAGATTTATTACTAAAAGGTCAAAAAGGGTTCAGTAGAAATATTTACAGAAAAAGATGTAACCAATATATATATAAATATACAGAGCACAACAGCACAGCAAACAGATAACAGAAAGAAGTTTAGGTAAATAAGTACTTGCCAAATAAATGCCTGGGGTTAAGCAGTTTCGAGTCTGATGAGCTAAAAAGGGATTTCTGGTCTCGCACTCGGTTTCGTTGTTGCAGCGAGATTCTCCTTTGCTTTCTGTCTGCTAGATGTTATATCGCAGATGGTCCTCACTGCTCTGACTACACACAAAACATAACAGCTTCTATTCTACGCAAAATCAGCTGGGTGTCTCTTCCCACAATGGACAAGCCAAGCCTTATTTGGCAAAGAATTGTTAGGCAGGGGCTCAGCATCATAAGCTGATTGCATTCCTGAGGGAGGGGGAATGAGGGGATACATGAAGACTTATTAATACAGGGAGAGCCATGCCTGGCTCTTGTATGCACGACTGTGACATACGTATCTCACAGAAGTGAGTCGACTCCTCACATTTATGTAAATATTTGATTCTATCTTTTCATGTGACAACACTGAAGAAATGACACTTTGCTACAATGTGATGTAGTGAGTGCGCAGCTTGTATAACATGTAAATTTGCTGTCCCCTCAAAATAACTTAACACACCGCCATTAATGTCTAAACTGCTGGCAAAAGTAGAGTACGCCCCTAAGTGAAAATGTTCAAATTGGGCCCAAAGTGTCAATATTTTGTCTGGCCACCATTATTTTCCAGCACTGCCTTAACCCTCTTGGGTATGGAGTTCAACAGAGCTTCACAGGTTGCCACTGGAGTCCTCTTCCACTCCTCTATGGTGACATCACGAGGCTGATGGATGTTAGAGACATTGCGCTCATGCACCTTCCATTTGAGGATGCCCCACAGATGCTCAATAGGGTTTAGGTCTGGAGATATGCTTGGCCAGTCCATCACCTTTACCCTCAGCTTCTTTAGGAAGGCAGTGGTTGTCTTGGAGGTGTGTTTTGGGTCGTTATCATGTTGGAATACTGCCTTGCGGCCCAGTCTCCAAAGGGAGGGGATCATGCTCTGCTTCAGTATGTCACAGTACATGTTGGCATTCATGGTTCCCTCAATGAACTGTAGCTCCCCAGTGCCGGCAACACTCATGCAGTCCCAGACCATGACACTCCCACCACCATGCTTGACTGTAGGCAAGACACACTTGTCGTTGTAATCCTCACCTGGTTGCCGCCACACACGCTTGACACCATCTGAACCAAATCAGTTGATCTTGGTCTTATCAGACCACAGGACATGATTCCAGTAATCCATGTCCTCAGTCTGCTTGTCTTCAGCAAACAGTTTGCTGGCTTTCTTGTGCATCATCTTTAGAAGAGGCTTCCTTCTGGGATGACAGCCATGCAGATCAATTTAATGAAGTGTGTGGCGTATGGTCTGCACACTGTAACAGCGCAGGGCCCTGTCACAGGATAAAAGCAGGTAGAAGTGGTCTGGTAATGGACACAGGGTTTGCACATGTGTGAAATACAGAAGTGCAGAGTGCAGATTTTGAGTGGAGAAAACTGCTGTTGCAGGTTTCTCCGGATTTTGATATTTCTGGATGGGTCTCCGTAGTTTGGAGATTTCAAAGTGCTTTGGGAGGGAAGAAAGCTCCAATCCAGTGTCCAGAGTTTGAAGTCAACCAGCAGGATGAGGGCCCAGGTGCTCACAGCCCATATAATGATGGTTGGCTAAGAGTTGCAAGACAAGTGGAGTGCACTTAGAGCAGTGGCTCCCATTGAGTGTCTCTGTGTGAAACAGTTGCTGCATGCGTTAAAGGACTCCAAGGCTGTGTGCGTTAAAGGACTCCAAGGCTGTGTGCATTAAAGGACTCCAAGGTTGTGTGCGTTCAAGAGCTCAAGGCTGTGTGTGTCCAAGGGCTCAAGGCTGTGTGTGTTCAAGGGCTCAAGGCTGTGTGTTCAAGGAGTCAAACGCTGTGTGCTGGGACTAGCCAGTGCTCTGGAAGACCCATTTTAGCAGAGGTACTGCTAACCAACAGGGCTGATAAGGAGTAACTAGGAGGCTTGGTAAGTTTTCATCTATCTTTACCATTGGAGAAGAACCCCTGTGTGGGAAAGCTTATTTTGGACTTTTGAGGTTTTGTTTCTTGCCTTTTCATAAAAGTGGCCTCCCAAGACCTAAAAAAGTGTTTCTGACTAACGTGGACTCACTTGGAAAGCATCTACCAGTAGAGCTAATCATCCCCCATGTCACAGTACTGATAGGCTGATTCCCCAACCTCTGTAGCAATGCTGGCAGCACTCATATGTCTATTTCCCAAAGACAACCTCTGGATATGACGCTGAGCATATGCACTCAACTTCTTTGGTTGACCATGGCAAGGCCTGTTCTGAATGGAACCTGTCCTGTTAAACTGCTGTATGGTCTTGGCCACCGTGCTGCAGCTCAGTTTCAGAGTCTTGGCAATCTTCTTATAGCCTAGGCCATCTTTATGCAGAACAACAATTCTTTTTTTTAGATCCTCAGAGAGTTGTTTACCATGAGGTGCCATGTTGAACTTCCAGTGACCAGTAGGAGAGAGTGAGAGCAATAACATCAAATGTAACACACCTGCTCCCCATTCACACCTGAGACCTTATAGGAAAAAATTGTGCAGCGCTAAAATGGATATATATAAAATAAATAAATATAAATACCAAGGATGTATATAGTGCTAAATATCTGAATGACAGTGCTGGTATTTAATGAATATAACAAAGTGCTAAAAAATGCCCAAATAAAGTGCTTGTCAACCTAAAAATATGATGTCATAATGGATGATATATAAATAATAAATCATGAGCGTCCAAATAAAAGTTTCAATAAATATCAGTAATCCAGATAAGTGAATCTTGTTATCCCAATAGTGAACAGATAATCCGATGACGTACAGGGTATAGTAAAAATGCACACTCACCAGCTGCGCATTTTAAGTGCGCAGTATGTAATTAAGTAGTAAACATCCAGAGGTCACCTCTACGGTAGGATGGAATACAGCCTGGGATGGAAACCCTCCTCTGTAGCTTTGGGTGGTAAGAGGTCAGCCAGAGGTCCCCTTAAAGGTGAGCTGCAATATGGCCTGATGTGAATCTCCCTCCTCTGGGTACTGGGATGGTCACCTGGGTTCCTGAGGAATTAAATGCTTGGTACAGAGCAAAAAGGATGTTGCCCATAGTGTAGTAATTCAGGTGATAAATAAAGGGTTTTATTGAATAAAGATTAAAATCCAGACAATATCCTCGTTGTAAAAAGGACATGCAGCTTAAAAGCTGCCTAATACACTGACCAGCTGTAACGGACCGCCTGACAGTACCTCTATCAGTCCCCTGATACAGCCTCCCCAGAGTGCGGAGTCTAAGTAGCCTGCCCTGCACCTGACAGGTGCCGCCTAGGTCCCAGTGCCTGCCTAGTACTGTCAAGACGACGGGTGCGCCTGGGTCCTAGTGCCCTGCTACCTGCACGTCTTAACAGACGCCTACGCATGTGTAGACCCATGCGTCGCGATGGTCCCTGACACCAGCTGGTGTGTCAAGATGGCCGCCGGCCCTCCGTGATCCAGATGCGTGACGTCACGGAATGCAGGCTCTTCCTTAACGCGTTTCGTACCATGTACATTGTCAAAAAGGGTGTGCCATTATGGTAATCTATACATTTGTCCCACATTGTCTGCCAGCCTGTTTTTGAAGGTGTATGGATAGTGGCACACATGGACATATCTGGGGGCCCTGCCCTTTAGTTAGTCCATTTAGGAAAGAGATCTTTCAAATCATATCTACACTGTTCTTTATTATAATTCCCTCTCACCCTCTTCTAGTATTGCTTAATGTACAGCCTCTGCATTTACTTGGTTGAGTTCATAGAAATCATGGGGCCCCATACAGCCTACCTGAAAGGGGCCCCCCTTCCCACCACAGAAAATATCAACGTGATATTTTGCTAAATATACACTAAAATCATTATTAGCTGACACAAACACAGCTTAAATTACAACATTTCAGCTAAATCCAAAATATAAAACTGTATAGAGGTAATAAAGTTGTGTGTGTAAATGAGGTGTTGGGGCTCATTCACATGGACCATGTGCCCTGTACAGTGGGAATCAGTGGATTGTTCATGTGGATGGAGCCACCAGGAGCTGTGTGCAGGCAGCCTATGTTACACTATGGGGACACAGCGTCTGTATGAACACATCTGCAGGTCCTAATTTGAAAGGTGTGTGGGTGCGGGTGTACGGCCCCAAACATGAACAGAGGGCAATTGGGGCAACTCACCCGCACCTTCACATCTGACAGATTAAAACCTGAAGCTGTGTTCATAGCAGCTGCTGTGTCCCCATAGAGTAACAGGAGGCCCTAGCCACATGAACAAATCACTCATTCACATGGACAGTGTACTTGTGTGAGTGAGCCATTATTTTTTGTGTTTTTTCTTTTAATTTTTACAATGTTATTTTTTTTTAACTACTACTTTTAAGCATTTTTTTTTACACCAACCCTGTTGGGCAGATGGAAGTGCTCTGTACAGAGACTGTCTGTTCATTCACAAACTGATGAACAATAAACACAGTTTACTATGTTTCAGTTATGAATGAACATGGCACATAATTGGTAGCAATCACCCACTATGTTCATTGAGGAAAGAGGAAAGGAAGGTGTTGATAAATATGACATATTTACCAACCCCCCCTCCCCATCCTGACACAACCCCCCTGTATGCTTGCAGCAGCTGACAGCCAACGGGAGGGAGAGGAGAAGAAGTTGCTGCTGTGGAGGGGGACACAGGGGGATCTAGGCTGAGGAAGGGGAGAGTTGGATCCCGGACAGGGTCAATGATGAGAACTGCAAGCTGGCAGAGGAGACAAGAGAAGCCAGCTGTGCTGCAGGGGAAACTGTTGAGGGATTAGTTTTGCCCCCTCCCCTTTCTGATTATTGATTAATAAATATCCATAGAAGAAAAAAAAATTATAAAAAATATATATATAAATATAGTTAAATGATAAAAGGTTATTATAGGTAAGGGAACGGGACTGACCTGGAGTTGAACATAGAATACGACTAGCGCTAAGACTCAAATAGGAATCCTATAATGATACTAGATCTAAGCTATAGGCAAGGCTGGTGCTTCCACTAGGCAAACTAGGCAGCCATCTGGGGCGCACTGCCACCTAGGGGTGCCTGGGCACAGCACAGGCCGACACTCTCTCTGTGTGGGATGCCACCACATCATGAATGGTCCTTCAGCTGAGAGGAGGGGTAGCAGAGGGGAGGAAGAATGGACAGAGGAAAATGCCTGGTGTCTGGGGCCAGTGTAGCAGCTGAACTGCCACTCCTTCCAGTGTTCCTCTCAGACTCAGTCTCTAACTGCAAGCCGGCTGGTGGCTGCTGATCACTGTGGAGTTCCAGCCCTTCTCTTCCCATTCATCAGTGGAGGTGAAGCTGTGCCTGTGGATGATGGTAATGTCTGACTCTGATGTCTTTGTGTGAGTGTGATCCGGCATGCTGGACATCTATCACATGTACAATGTGTCAGTGAGTGACGACATCAACACAATCCCACAGCCTGCTCTTCTAGTGCCTGCTAGGCCTGCTGATCTGTGTCAGTATTGGTGGTGGTGTGTTGTGTCGGATCTGTCACTGTGTGGAATCGCTCAGTTCAGGTGTTCTCTCTGTGTGTGTGAGGGGGCTGGGCTGCCTGCTGTCACAGCACTTTATCTTCTCCCATTGCATCATCCTCCACTCACTGCCACCCTGCCACTGCCAGCCACAGATACAGTTCGTCTGTTACACTGATTTTGTCTTTAATATTGCTGCTGATGGCAACTTATGGCAGCTTATTTTTGCAAATTGAAAGAAATTTAACAGTTTCATTGTTTTATTGATTTAATATTTTCTACTGTTTTTTTAAATTTTTGGGGTTTTTTTAGGTGGGGGAGGGGGGGCAAGTAACTGGTCTTGCTTAGGGCGCAAAATAGTTTAGCATGGGCCTTGGCTATAGGTGATAGAAAATGAGAGTCATTAGCAAGATCAGTTGGTAGATGGTTAAATAGAAGTGGTTCAGCAGTGATACACTGATTTGTAGAGGGAAATGAGTCTGTAATGGGTGATGACAGTGTAAAGGGGGAGAAGGAGCAACGTTGCACTGAATAGGGGAATGAGAGATTTGTAGCAGTTAACTGAAGGGGGAACCAGCAGGCCCAGACTGGAACAAAAAAATAGGCTTGGGCATTTTGGACTGAGCAACCACAAGCCCAGGGACCCTTTACTTGGAGCCCGGTGGCAGAAAACCAGGGCCTGGTCACCCTGGTAATTCCGCCACTAGTGTCAGTAGGTTTTTATTTTTATTTAAATTTTATACAAATTTATATTTTATTATTTTTTTACATTACATTTTCACATTATAAGAAAGAAAGAAAGAGAGAGAGAAGGAAGGAGGGAGAGAAGGAAGAAGGGAGAAAAGGAAAGAGGGAAAGAAAAAAGGAGGGAGAGAAGGAAATAAATAAGGAAGGAGGGAAAGAAAAAAGGAGGGAAAGAGGGAAAGAAAAAATGAGGGAAAGAGGGAAAGAAAAAAGGAGGGAAAGAGGGAAAGAAAAAAGGAGGGAAAGAGGGAAAGAAAAAAGGAGGGAAAGAGAGAGAGAAAGAAAAAAGGAGGGAAAGAGGGAAAGAAAGAGAGAGAGAAAGAGAGAAAGAAAGAGAGGGAGAGAGAGAAAGAGAGAAAGAAAGAAACAGGAAGAGAGATAGAGAGAGAGAAAAAAGAAAGAAAGAAAGAAAGAAAGAGAGAGAGAGAGAGAAAGAAAGAAAGAAAGAAAGAAAGAAAGAAAGAAAGAAAGAAAGAAAGAAAGAAAGAAAGAAAGAAAGAAAGAAAGAGAGGGAGAGAGAGAAAGAGAGAAAGAACGAAACAGGGAGAGAGGGAGAGAGAGAGAGAGAGAGATGGAAACAGGAAGAGAGAGAAAGAAAGAAAGAAAGAAAGAAAGAAAGAAAGAAAGAAAGAAAGAAAGAAAGAAAGAAAGATGGAAACAGGAAGAGAGAGAGAAAGAAAGAAAGAAAGAAAGAAAGAAAGAAAGATGGAAACAGGAAGAGAGAGAGAGAGAGAGAAAGAAAAAGAAAGAAAGAAAGAAAGAAAGAGAAAGAAAGAAAGAAAGAAAGAAAGAAAGAAAGGAGAAACAAATGGGGGAGTGGCCGTGGGGGGAGTATACAGGAGCCCATGGCAGCAGGAGATGAATAGGAGGGGCGGCACATAGAGGAACCAAGAAATGCTTTGTCCGGTTACTCTATGTGCCGCCCAGCCTGCCCTTCTATCCTGGTGGCCCCTGGTCCACTGGTCCAATGCCCGGTGTGCCCTATGGCCAGTCCGGGCCTCGGAACCAGACTAGGAGACAGGAGTGGGAAGCCCAGCTACAGAAACACTGAGCCCTGCTAGATGAGATAAAGGACATCTATGGCTGGGACTGTGTCAGGGAAGGGGGGAGAGCAGTAAAGAATATACAGGCTGGGCCGATGGAGGAACAGGATGGAGATCAGATGGGAGTAGGAGTACAAGAGGTACTCGAGTGAAGGACTGAGACTGCAGGGAGACCAACCTGGGCACAATCAATGGGACTGAGAAGAGAGAAAGACTGGAGCGAAATTTCAGGGATGAGAGGCGGTATATGACAGGGAGATGGAGTAGGGCAAGAATCTGGAGGGGGGTGAGAAACAAACTTACCGAGATAAATAAAAAGGAATGCAGGGAAGCAGAGCTAACATCAGAGAGCTGAGCCGTGCTGCGAGAGAATGACAGGAGGCTACGGATCAGCTGCACATTTAGCAGAAAGGCAAAGTGAGACAGATGCTTGTCAGTCCCCCTGCTGAACTTATAGGGCCTGAGCCCAGCACAGTGGTACCCCCTTATCAGTGGCTCTGGTTGAGTTTAAGCTACTTCTCCACATAACTACGGCCACCAAACAATCCATAACAAAGGCTTGGAAGACTAACTCAACATTTCTGCTTTTCCTTTGCGCCACTTTTTGCCCACCTTAGAGTCTGGTCCCCACTTGGACCCTCGGGACTCCCCTTACACTCCCCTTCCTCTTCCCTCTTTTCAAACCACCTAGACATAGGGGTTGCTTTACTAACAGCAATTGGACTGTGCACTTTGCAAGGTGCAGTTGCACTCTGCAGATGCGGTTGCTCCAAAGCTTAGTAAATGAGCATCATGTGCAAGCAAAAATGCAGTTGTTTATTTTCCTTGCATGTGATTGGGTATTCTTAGCAAAGGGAAGCTTTACTTCATTTACTAAGCTTTGGGGCAACTGCTCTTGCAGAGTGCAACTGTATTTTGCAAAGTGCGCAGTCTATTTTCCTTTAGTAAATCAACTCCATAGTCTCTTGAAAGCTTTCATTCTACAGGCTTGAATTCTCACCACTCAGTAAGAAGCATTGCTTGATGTACACTGCTCAAAAATTGAAAGGAACACTTTGAAATCACATCAGATTTCAGGAAAAATATCATGCTGGATATCTATACTGATATGGACTGGGTAATGTGTTAGGAATGAAAGGATGCCCCATCATTGGATGGAAATGAAAATTATCAACCTATAGAGGACTGAATTCAAAGACACCTCAAAAATCAAAGTGAAGAAATGATGCAGCAGGCTAATCCATCTTGCTGAAATTTCATTGCAGCAACGCAAAATGGTCCTCAGTAGTTTGTATGACCCCCACGTGCTTGTATGCATGCCTGACAACGTCCGGGGGAGGCTCCTAATGAGACCACGGATGGTGTCCTGGGGGATTTCCTCCCAGATCTGGACCAGGGCATCACTGAGCTCTTGGACAGTCTGAGGTGCAACCTGGTGGTGTTGGATGGACAAAAACATGATATCCCAGAGGTGTTCTATTGGATTTAAGTCAGATGAGAGTGGGGGCCATTCAATGGTATCAATTCCTTCATCCTCCAGGAACTGCCAGAATACTCTTGCCACATGAGGCGTCATGCACCAGGAGGAACCCAGGACCCACTGCACCAGCGTAGGGTCTGACAATGGGTCCAAGGATATCATCCCGATACCTAATGGCAGTCAGGGTGCCATTGTCTAGCCTATAGAGGTCTGTGTGTCCCTCCATGGTTATGCCTCCCCAGACCATCACTGACCCCCCACCAAAACGGTCATGCTAAATGATGTTACAGGCAGCATAACATTCTCCACAGCTTCTCAAGACCTTTTCACGTCTGTCACATGTGCTCAGGGGGAACCTGCTCTCATCTGTGAAAAGCACAGGGTGCCAGTGGTGGACCTGCTAATTCTGGTGTTCAATGACAAATGCCAATCGAGCTCTATGGTGCCGGGCAGTGAGCACAGGGCCCACTAGAGGATGTTGGGCCTTCAGGCCACCCTCATGAAATCTGTGTCTGATTGTTTGGTCAGAGACAGTCACACCAGTGGCCTGCTGGAGGTCATTTTGTAGGGAGTGCTCATCCTGTTCCTCCTTGCACAAAGGAGCAGATACCAGTCCTGCTGATGTCTGACGACTTCTAGAGTAACTGCCTGTCACTTGGAATCTTCTTCATGCTCCATGCTTTTCCATGCTCTTCAGACTGTGCTGGGAGACACAGAAAACCTTCTGGCAATAGCACCTATTGATGTGCCATCCTGTAGGAGTTGGACTGCCTGTGTAACCTCTGTAGGGTCCAGGTATAGCCTCATGCTACCAGTAGTGACACTGACCCTAGCCAAATTCAAAACTAGTGAAAAACAGTCAGAAAAGATGAGTAGAGAAAACAATGTCAGTGGCCTCCACCTGTAGAACCATTCCTGTTTTGGGGGTCATCTCATTGTTGCCCATCTAGTGCACCTGTTGTTAATTTCAATAACACCAAAGCAGCTGAAACTGATTAACAACCCCCTCTGCTACTTACCTGACCAGATCAATATCTCGGGCGTTTCATTGACTTGATACTATACTCTGATTAAAAAGTCTTCCTTTAATTTTTTTGAGCAGTGTACTTTGTTAGCCAGTAGCACCAATTTGTTGTGTTGATTCTGAACCATGTTTCTGTACGTAGCCGAGTTTGTCTTTCTTTGCCGTAAATCAATCTACGTACGTAAATCAATCTATACGAAAAGAGTGCAAAACAATCAGTCTTATATAAAAGGTTCTCATGGTGAAAACAGTGAAAATGGATTCCTCCAACACCAAGTGATAAAACATCTGAGAATGCGCCATCACTGCCACCATGGAAAAATACGCCTCTTACCAGAAGATGAGACCCTTTATTATATTGCCCCCCAACATTAGGTAACTGAAAATGGAGCCCCAGAAATTGGGACACACTGCTCTTCAGACCAACTCTCTAATGTCCACAAAACACGACATAATTCTGTATAAAAGATCTGGGATTATTTAAGAAACAAACTTACAGGTGAACAGCAAACAGAAAGCTCATCGTATTGTGCTGCTCTACATACATGTGCCGTGATGTCAGATCGTAAGCCCCGCCCTATGCTTTCATCACAACCGACATCATCATAGGAAAGAGGAGACGGGGAAAAGTTCTAAATTAAAGCTTTTCTTATTCCCCGCCCCCTTGTGTAAATAATATAAATATTACAAATATACAGCTTGGAGGGAAAGTCCTTAGGAAAAAATTCCTGCTGTGCTAGATGCTAACTGAAGAAATATTTTACATTAAAAATTTGATTTACAAAACTAATATTTAATTTAATAAAGCAAATAAATATGTTAAAACTGGATGACTTGATCTGTAAAATGCATTTTTTGGGGTAGATCATGGGACACATAACAGCCTTATTAATCTGTATTCATAGGGTTATGTGCCACCTAAAGGTGATTGGGCACTGAAAGAAAAACAGGAGATCTCCCCTTTATAACCCCTCATATAAAGTGAGGGTCTCGGTTTTGTAGCAAGCCATAAACCATAGAGGAGAGGGACCTCTTTGTCCTTTGGTTTACTCCAAGAAATGGATTTTCCAGGTACATCAGAAATCTATTTTTCTTTATTTCTACATCCTGGGACACAGTGCAGCCATATTCATTCTTACTCGTAGGGATGTTCCAAAGCACTGAATGAGAAGAGGACAATACAGCAACAAGCCCACAGGCCCCAAACAATTAAACCAGAATAGGCTAGAACCTCATACAGCTGCCTGCAATACGCTGTGACCAAGGCAGCATCCAAGCAGTAGAAAACTTTGTAAAAATACAACCCAAAGACCAAGTAGCAGCTTACAGCTTGAGCTACCGAAGTCTGATGAATAGCCCAGGAGGTACCTACACTCCTCCTCCAAAAAATGGTGGAGCTTCCCCTTTGGACCATAAGCTTGAGAATAAGCTGACAGATCCATCCAAGGATGGAAGCTATGATATGGAAGCTGTTTAACCTTTTCTTGGGCCTTCAAGAAGCACAAAGAGGAAATCCAACTGATGAATAGAACAGTCAACCTCAGTTAATCCTGACAACCCAAACCACGTTCAAGATGGGAATAGCCTTGTCCCCCAGCAACTGAGGCTTAGGACAGGAGCGGAAAACCATGTCCTGGTAGTGACTGAACAAATAAAAAACTGCCCTAGACAAAAAAAAAGGATGGCTGAGGCTATAAAATCAATTTGTCCTGGTGGAGCACCAGGGACAGCTCTTAACAGGAAGGGCAGACAATTCTGAGAAAGTGAAAGTCTAGCACTGACAAGGTATAAAGTAAAATTGCACTATTTTATTCATTATCCAAAAGACATAAAAAGAATCCATCCGGTGTAAATTATTTACACATTTCAGTCCCACAAACTCTTGTACTTAGTCATAATAAAAGCAGTTCATAACAGAACTGCTGGATATAATCAGGGGTTCAACAAAAAATGGAAACACTACATGATTTGCAGGTGTGAAAATTACATGTTTCACGTTGAAAGCAGAATTGATGTAACATTCTTGTGCTTTCACTGTGTGATGAGAAACCTAATTAATTGGCAGGAAGCCTCACTTTCCTCATTCATTGCTTGCACTGCTAGTAATACAGAGCCATGTCAGAGCTTACTGAGCTTCAGAGAGGGCAAAATGTTGGTGTCGCTTAGCTGGTGAATGAGGAAAGTGAGGCTTCCCACCTTTTAGCTAGGTGTCTCATCACACAGTGGAAGCAAAAGAACATTACATTACTTCCACGCAAAACATGCTGTCATTTTCACATCTGTAAATCATGTAGTGTTTCCATTTTTTTGTCCTGTGATAACAGGGTGGAGATCGCAGAGTAAAGGAAATCAGTAACAGGTGGTGATTACCTCTCTCTGCGGCTTCCTCCCCATAGCTGCTAGATAACTCAAATGTTATTGAGAAGCTGACACAGTGTAGCAGAATAATAGAAAATGTATCTTATCAAGATTAGGTGTCAACATACAGTGACCACACATATATAAAGAAATAAGAGGAGAAAAAGAAGAAAAAAATGGAAAAATATAATAAATTTAAGTAACAAAGTTTTAAAATGGTTTTGCAGAGGGAATGAGAAGACATCAAAAAACCAAAATCAGATAAAATACATGACTGACTGACAGAAGGACTAAGGAATATCCCAGATATTGCATGGGAATTCTGCAATACAAAAGGAACCACATTGAAGTCCCACATAACCAGCAAAGATAAGTGATGGAACAATATGATTGATTCCCTTCACAAAAGCTCACACCAGGGAGTGTGAAATAATGGCTTTCTGAAAGAACATCAAGGCTAAAGCTTGATCCTCAATCGTACTCAAGGCCAGTCCCTGGTCAACTCAGAGTTGGAGAAATGTCAAGAATCGGTCCACATTGTACGCACATAATACTCACGAGGATGAATTTCCAAGCCTCACACCATGCAAATAAGACTTAAATAAGTCATCTTCCTAACCTTCAGCTTGGTAGTAAAGACTGAACTGAACAACTGAACCGAAGGTCTCCCTCAGAAGCAAACTATCTAGGTGTCCTATAACAGGGATACCTTGGAAATACAAGAGCTCCAGCCAGGCTCTTGAGAGCAGTGAACTGGTCAAATGCAATGCCATCTATTGAAAATGATGGTCCTTCACCACCACCAAAGAACCTCTGGTAAGGTGGTAAGTTTGGGACATGTAGGAATGCATCCCTTATGCCCACTGATGCCAAGAATCCCCCTGATTGGAGAGAGAGAGGTCCAAGATGGGTGAAATTCGCCTTTCAGTTTTAGAATTGTATAAAGGCTAGAGCAGAACTTTTCTTTCTTTAGAAACATAATATGAACTCACTGAGAAGGAGGATGATCAAGAGCTTGCACAAGAGACAAATATCTTTTGCAGATTCAAAAAATATTTAAAAGCGTGAATTGTGTAGGAAGAAAGCTCTGAAATTGCAGCTTGTAGCCCAGAGCCAATGTACAGCAAACTCACTTGTCCTCTATGCCCCCTCCCTCCAACTTTGCTAGCTGGGAGGCCCAGGGCCTCTTATGGAACTCAAACTGAGTTTTCAACCTAAAAGTCACAGCCAGAGAGTAATGAAAGGAATACCATGTGGAGGAAGACACAGAAGGAGTTGCAAATCTTTGAGTCACATGCTACTGTTACATTTCCTTACTTTCCAAAATGTAACAGAAAACTGCATACCGCCTGAATACCTCTGGACATAAAACCAGTTCAGGCCCAAACAAACATTCCCCATTATTAATTCCCCAGGGATAAATAGACAGCAGCTTCTTTGCTAGGTAACTCTGCAGACCACAATCTTGGCCAGATACTTCTGGGCATGCAATTATGAAAATGCTGCTGTATATACAATAGTCCAAAAGGATCAAATTGTTGGCTGGAAAACTTCAAGGCCTTCACAGTGAAGGGGGACATGAAAGAAATCTTAAGACATTCTCTCAACTCGGTATCACTGCTCAAGGCATCCAACCCTCTGGTGAAGCTTCACCTTAAGGTTTTGGCAGACTCTGCTAGCCACAACTGCCAGCTGAAAGGCTGCACCCATCAAGGTAAAAGACAGTTTCAGCAAAGTCTGTAGATGTTTGTATCATTATGGTACTTAAGGATGTCAGCATCCATAAGTACTGTAATGGTTATCCACCGGTCACATAAGACTTTCACTTAGACAAGAGATTGTTGCATCTACAGAGGGCATATACCACTACATATTGAATTCATTCTCCAGTGAGTATTGCTGGGCAAATCTCTTCAGTGGAATGAACACATTGTCAGATGAACCCAGCTCACATAAAAACTTCCTTGAGGTGAGAATGAACAGGGAACTATGAGGACCTTGTTGTGCCTGTTATGACCCAGGGGTGGAACGTTCTGAGAAGAGAAGTGATAACTTAATATCCGTGCATGCCACATCCTCAAGAAATTGCCTGAGTCTGGCAAACAGTCCTTGCAAAACTGAATCTTCTGCCTTCATATCCTCAGGTATGCTGTAGTCCATTTCAGTGTCATCACCCGCAAGTTCTTCCTCCCCTAAAATATGCAAGGAGGGAATGAAAAGCCTAATTTCAAAAGCATAATGGTTCCTGTAGCATTCCTGCTAATGCAGGCAAAAACTCTTCTTTTGTTACAAGGAAACTGGAGGAAAGGTGCCCCTGAGGTAGCGTAAGTACCTGATAAGAGGAGGCAGCCAAAACTGCAAGGCACACATTGACCCCCCTTGGGAACAGTACTGAGGGGTGACAGCTAGGTTCTTTCCTACCTGACTGAGGTATTGGGGACCCATCCCCCTGTGTCCCCACCTCTCTGCCATCTATGAAACACATGGCCTGCTTACACCACAAATGGAACAATCCTAGTAAGTTGAGAGTACGCTGTGCAACCACCAACAGCGCACAGGTTACTCTAGAAGACTGACGCCAGCATCCCCACCATCTTCCACAGGTGTGCTCACATGACCCTGGAGGCTCAATGAGGATAGGAGTGTCAAGAATAAACATTGCTTCAAATGTATCCATACTTTGGAATAACAGTGTTAATTGGGGAGTGCCACTTCCATAGTTGAAGCCACTGCAGTCTTTTCTGTGCCACCAGGATATCCTGATGCTGTTACAAAGCAGGCAGTATTGTTGCTGCCATAACGCCCCACTCCTGTAATGGCACCCGGAGGCACCCTTCTCAGCACTGCCACTGAAACATGGTGATGGAGCGGCTTGGAAATCAGCCAGGATTCCTTAATTCCTCCTCATTGTGGTGCTGTCACATCCTGGAGGGAGCGCAGTGCAGGCCAGGCAGCCTGGCCAAAAGCAGTGACACCAGATGATACCACATCAGCAGCCACTTCTCCAACAATAAACATACAAAACAAGTAAAAACAGCAAATGATCCATCTGGGTTAATTCCCTAACCCTACTGTTCATGTACCAGAGGGCAGAGGGTAGGGGAAAGGGGCAAACTAGCCAATTACCAACAGGGCTTCAAGGGGCTACCAGTCCACCCTTCCTAGGGGAAGGGATCCAATTTTCACCCCTTATGATGAGCCTTAAGGAACTTTATCTCCCATGCTAGGATTCATTATTCTGGACCTGTATAGCACCCTACTGGACCACACTTTGGCAATAAATCAATGTGCAAGGTTCCATAAACTCAAGGTCCTCTGTCAATAGGCAACATTACGGGCTGTCCTCACATCTTGTCCTCTCCATCCAGTGCAGGGGTCCGGGTAGCATTCTCCTGAGTGATGATAACTGTAGGAATTAATCCCTATATGACAATTTTTCACATCCCAGTTGGAACTGTTGAGAATCTGGTAATATCGTGCAGAGAGCTACACAGCAGAGACCATCAACTTCTGACAATGGCAAAAAAAACGCAAACTCCTTCTTGTATGGAAAGGGTTATATAGGAAGGGACTTCCTGTTATGTTGCCAGTGTCCAATCCCCTGTAAGTGGTGTATAACCCTATGAGTAGGGATTATTATGGCTGCTATGTGTCCCATAATGTACGATAAAGAAAAATAGTTTTATTGTTAAAAAATTACCACTGATTGAGAAATATTAACAGGATGCTATAAATGATAATACCCTAAAAAAAATTATACATCCATTAAAAATACTCTTGCTATTTAGAAGAACAGAAGCAGAAAATGAAGCTTATATTAGGTGATTGTAAACCTGTCGTCCAATTGTTATGAAAAATACAGTCATCGAGGTTTATGTTTATCTATTATGTGGGGTCGTCAGGTCATCACGTTGCATTTTGCACACATGCTAATGATGTTAGTGAATGTGATGTACATAAAGCGTGAATGACATCTACATGATGATGTCATCGTGTGAGATATGTGTAACATACGTAAAGATGTTATATAAGAGCACCAAAAGGAAGTGGACCCAAAAAAGACCTATAAAAAGCAGTCATCCTAAATGTCAGTGGTCGCTATTATTTGTGTGTATGTGAGGGGTAATCACATTTTTGGAGTATGTTTATGGGAATATAGAAGCACTTTTTGTAACTTCAGAGGAAGCCAATAGACAGCGATGCAAATTGTTCATGTTGGATGAAGGATTATCAGTTGGGATGATAATACCAATGTTAAGGAACTTACTTCATGCTTCAATGTGCAATCATGTGATAAAATGGCTTTGGGGGAAAAGGTAAGATATTTTAGAGGATATTCAATTTTGGGAGAGATGTTTCTTCATGGGTTAATTGCTTGTTTTGTCCAGGGGTGCAAGTAAAATCTATACTTACCTGATCCTTCGATCCTCTGGAAAACAGTGCTTCCCCATGTCCAGCGGTGGACTGTTCCTGGCGTCCTCACATCCAGAGCTGGTCTATAGGCATGAAGATGTCAGGGACTGTACATTCACAAGACTGCTAGCTTGTGGAGGGGTGCAGAAGCAGTGGGTTCCAGTCTTGTGCTAGTAGGGTTGGCGGATTAAGTAAGTATATCTCTGCAATGCCTTAGACAAAAACTAGCAGTTTTCCACACTGCACGGGAAAATAAGAATTTTACCTGGAGCTATTCTTTTTGGCAAGGTTCACATTTGCAGGCTGGTTGTGAGTGAAGGAAATGCATCTGTTCCTGCACCCGCAACCACCTTCAGCCAAATTGCGCTGCTCTTGCAAGACACGCTGGGCTAATATTAATTCTGAATGGCATCCCCACACATTTCAGTCCACAGTGCATTTGCGGGACCGGGAGCAGGAACCAGAGGGAAACCGCATGGTCAAAAAGACAACCAACCCCAGGAGTCCAATGTTGAGGAATGGCCTCAGCCGCCATTCTGGCCACGCCCTCTGACACGCTTCACTCTGCCCACCAGGGGCTTGGTCACAGAGGTTTGCTGCTGCTGTTTCCTGTTGAGATTGAGAAGATGGACTGATGTGTCCTGTAGTCCATCACTGCCACTTAGGATACCGGAGGACCACCAAGAATAGACCCTTCCACTTTGGACTCTCACCTTTTGTTTTGTTACAGCCTTATTCCAAAATGGATTAAACTCATTTTTTTTCCTCAACATTCTACAAACAATACCTAATAATGACATTGTGAAAGAAGTTCTTTTTGAAATCTTTGCAATTTATTAAAAATGTTAAATTAAAGCTGAAATTAAAGTATTCATATAAATTGTTCAATACTTTGTTGAGGCCCCTTTAGCACCAATTCCAGCCTCAAGTCATTTGGAGTATGATGCTACAAGCTCGGCACTCCTATTTTTGGGCAATTTCTCCCATTCTTCTTTGCAGTACCTCTCAAGCTCCATCAGGTTGGATGGGGGGGTGTCGGTGCGCAGCCATTTTCAGATCTTTCCAGAGATGTTCAACCGGGTTCAAGTCTGGGCTCTGGCTGGGCCACTCCAGGACATTCGCAGAGTCAGCCCATAGCCACTCCTTTGTTATGTGGGCTGTGTGCTTAGGGTCCTTGTCCTGGTGTAAGATGAACCGTCGCCCCCGTCTAAGGTCCAGAGCGCTCTTGAAAAGGTTTTCATCAAAGTTGTCTCTGTACATTGCTGCATTCATCTTTCCTTCAATCCTGACTAGTCTCCCAGTTCCTGCCACTGAAAAACATCCCCACAGCATGATGCTGCCACCACCATGCTTCACTGTAGGGATGGTATTGGCCAGGCGGTGAGCAGTGCCTGGTTTCACATAACAAAATGTGGCAAAAGTTACAAAACCTGTAAGTCCCTGTGTGTAGGGCTATGGGACTACACTTTATAGCTTCATTACTACATGCAGTATCAGCTCATCTCTAAGTCGGAGGACGGCCTTAATGTTGAACTGTTCACATGACCGCAGTTCCTGCCTGGTATTGGTGAGCGGGCAAAAATACCCTTAGTGCATGGGCACATAGGCCCCGCTAGTACTACTGTCAGGGATGCGGGTGTGACCAGAGGTGTGTGGACTGACACAGGGAAATGTAGGCTTCAGATATAGTAAATAATATAATTTATTAAGACCAACAATACAAACGCAGTGCAAAACTAAACATAATACAGTGCAAACAAACTGAACCAAACCTCCAACAGATAACAAACATACGATACAAGAGTAGTCAGGCAGGCCGGGTCGGTAGCAAACGGGCAAACGGAGTACCAGGAGCAGGCGGGAGAGTGGTCAGGACTAGCCGAGGTCAGTACAGGCAGAGTTCAGGCAGCGTCAGGACAGCAGAAACAGAATCAGGAAACCAGGGCCAAGCAAACAGTACAACAAGGCACAGACTGCAGGTCTGGCCATCCCTTAAATACACCACCTGCAATCAGCCCCATGTGATGGCTAATTGCCGAAGTGAGCCTCTGGTTGTTGAGAGCACCCGCTGGCCAGCCCTGGTACTGCAGCCCACAAGGCAGGTGAGTCCCACCACTATTGGCAAGTCCATTCCTGACAACTACTTAGTATGAGTGTGATCAATGCATCCCTCTGCTCAAGGAGGTCATTATTTAGGCAGAGTCTGGATGTGTCCTCAATGTCACAAATGTTATAATGGAGCACTGATAGAAAAATGTTAGAGGCAATATTTGTACTATGTACATTACCCAACCTGGACCCCTGCACCATGTACATTACATACGGTACTTCAGAAATACCCGTAGCATAAAGAAAGGAAAAGAAATAGCGCAGGGCAGGCATCACTAGGCCTAGAGTGGTAAGGAAGACAGTAAAGGGTTAAGGATAGCACGAGGTGGGGTTGTATGGGATGGCTGGGACCTGATTGGTAGCTGGGGGGTGTAGGTGGGGTCTGCTACACCTTGGGGTGGGGGGTTTGGGGAGGGCCGTCAGTCAGTGTGAGACGTGAGAAGAGAGAGCTTCGAGAGCTTCCAGCTGCAGTGTGCCCTGTGATCGGCTGCCTTCCCTGGGGATACTGTGAGTGGTCAGTGGCTGCCGTTATGGAGGGTTTACTGGCCCAGCTGCTGCTTCCCGAGGGGCGGACTGACTGCAGAGCTGGGTCTGTGCTTTGCTGAAGGACCCTGGCTTGTCACCAGCGGCAGGGGGGCGGGAGTGCCCACGCGCTCGAAAGTCTCAGCCTCCGGAGTGCTTTAGCCCGGGCTCCTCCCCCAGAGCTCGGTGCCACATCGGGAGCCCCGCTCGGGACCCTCCGGCCCCGCTAGCAGGGCGCTCTCCTGCCTCTGCTTGCGGGGAGGCCGGGAGGAATCCCCGTCCACGGCGGAGCTCGGCGGGCGTGGTCACATATGGAGGAAGTCCCTCCCCCCGCCCGCATGGCAGAGAGGTCGGCATGGCAACGGCTCCTCTTCTGACAAAGCGCCTGTCAGGGAGGGGGCCCAGCGTGGGAGGCGTACCACTGCGGCCGCTGGCCTGTCTCCTACTGCGGCCGGCGGTCCCTCTGGGAGGCCTGGAGCGGCGGCTCCGAAGAAGTGCAGAGGGAAGAGCAGCGCTGGGTGGAGAGCTGCTGGGAGCGCTGCAGGAAGGAGTCCTGGGATGTCGGTGGGCGTGTCTGGTGCCGGGAGGCGGAGTCGGGAGCAGCACACCTGCGGGACCCATGGCTTATGGGACTGGGAGGCCATTCGGCCGTCGAGGTGATGAAGACCAGTCCAAGGGAGAGCTGTCGGAACCCGATGTGGGGGCGATGGCCGGCCGCTCGGCGACAGTGGAGTCTGGACGTGCGGCTGATGGGACCTCTCCTAGGCAGCCTGGTGAGCTACCTGTTTCTGGGTCTTCTGTCTCTTTTTCTTCTGCTCTCCGGGACTTGTTGGGGGAAGGTCGGGCCGCCCCTCTGCGGTGGCGGACGTCGGCGTTTCCCTGTCGGGTATTGATGCGGGTCTAGGCGATTTGCTTTCTGGCCTGAGGGACTTGCTGCGGCGACTTGAGCAGGGTGGTAGTGGGGGCTCTGGGCCTGCGTCTGCGTGGCTCCCGCCTGATGGTGGGGATGTGTTCGGGGTCCAGGGCGGGACATTGTGGAACTGCGGGGCCCGGTGGTTTCTTCTCCTCCGGGTTCTGGGCCAGGGGTGGTTGCGGCGGAGGCTGGTGCTCTTGGCTCTGCGGGCCCCTCCACGGTTTTGGGTGAGGGTGAGGGGGTTTTGGGGCCTGTCAGACTCCGCTATGTGTGAAGTGTATGTGTGCTTCGAGGGCCCGTTAGAGGTGCACTTACATCCGGATGTCTTGGAAAAGATTTGGAAAGGTGAGTATGTCAAGATCTAAACACTCTTGCCTTTGGAGTGTTTTCCTTTCGATGGGTCGCGGGTGGAAGAGGGCAGGCGGGAGGAATCTGAGAAGTGTTTTCGGTTTATCCCATGTACCTTTGCTAATTGGTTGCAGGCATTTGCGATTATGGCTAGTGTCATTGGGGAGAAGGCCCCTGAGCATTGCTCAGCACTCTTCTGTTACCTTGACGCTATTAGCGAGGCTCACAGGGTTTATGGGGTACCACCTGGCTCCAGTATGATGAACAGTTTTGGCAGCGTAGGGCTGTTCGCCCGTCTTTGCGGTGGGACCATAAGGACATTGGCCTTTGGATGCGGCTTATGACTCCAGCACGGACCCCTGGTCAGTTTTTTCAGGGCGGGGCCGGTGGTTCATTCTCCCCGGGACAATTGGTCGTAAAGTGTAGGGGTTTCTTCTGGCAGTTCCAAGAGGGTGCCTGTAGTTTTGGAGGGTCCTGCCGTTTTAAACACAAATGTTCTGGTTGCGGTGGTTCCCATTCCTTGTCGCACTGTCTCAAGCGGGGTAGAGGCCTTTCCGGAGAGCATGCGGGTAAGAGGGACGACGCCGGTGTGGGTGGAAAGGATGCAGCCTTTCCTAAATAGATACCCTGATCAGGCGGCCGCCTCGCTGCTGGCGGCGGGGTTTTCTGAGGGTTTCCACATCCCGTGTAATTTGGCTTCGATTCCTCCCTTAGCTCGGAACTTACAGTCGCCCTTGCAGCATGCAGAGGTGGCTTCGGCTAAGTTGCGTAAGGAAGTGGGGTTGGGACGCATGGGCGGCCCGTTTTCTTGTGCTCCGTTTTCGGATCTGGTTGTTTCTCCCTTGGGAGTTGTGCCCAAGAAGGAGCCCAATGCGTTTCGGTTAATTCACCATCTTTCCTTCCCGAGAGGGGGGTTGGTGATCGACGCTATCGATCCACAGTCGTGTACTGTGTCTTATACGTCTTTTAATGCAGCGGTTTTCTGGGTCCGTCGGTATGGGCGCGGGGCGCTCAAGGCCAAATCGGATATTGAGTCAGCTTTTCGGCTGTTGCCGGTACATCCGGACAGCTTTCGTTACTTGGGTTGTCATTGGCAGGGCTCGTTTTATGTTGATCGGTGCCTTCCCATGGGGTGTTATATACCCTGCGCTTTGTTCGAGACTTTCAGTTTGTTCGTTGAGTGGGTGGTGCGGAATGTCTCAGGGGTGGATTCTGTCATCCATTATTTGGATGATTTTCTTTGTCTGGGTCCGCCAGCTTCCAATGTGTGTGCGGTTTTGCTGGCCACTTTGCAACACGTTGCAGAACGTTTCGGGATTTCTCTGGCTTTGGAGAAGACGGAGGGCCCGACTTCGGTGATGACTTTCCTGGGCATTGTTTTGGATTCAGGCGCGATGGAGTGCCGTCTGCCTGAAGACAAGCTGTTGGCCCTCCAGGTTGAAATTCGTGGGGTCTTGGGCAAGCATAAGATTCAGCTGCGGGCCTTGCAGTCATTGTTGGGCAAGCTTAACTTTGCTTGTCGTATCCTGCCGATGGGCCGGGTGTTCTGCTGCCGGTTGTCGGCGGCGACTTCAGGGGTTACCTCCCCTTTACATTTTATTCACTTGACTCGGGAGCATCGGGAGGACTTGCAAATTTGGCACAGTTTTTTGGATTCTTTTAATGGGCGGGCTCTGTGGATGTCTGGTCCAGTGAGAAATTTTGACCTGGAGTTTTTCACAGATGCGGCGGGTTCCGCGGGATATGGGGCCTTTTTCCAGGGTCGGTGGAGTGCGACTCCGTGGCCTGCTTCCTGGAGGGAGGCGGGTTTTCTTTGCAACTTGGTGCTGTTGGAACTTTTTCTGGTGGTGTTGGCGGCTGAAGTTTGGGGGGAGTGTTTTCAGAATTTAAAGGTTTGTTTTCACTGTGATAATTTGGGGGTGGTTCAGGTCATCAATTGGGTCTCTGCTTCTTTGCGGCCAGTGGTTGGCTTGCTTCGCCATTTAGCGTTGCGTTGCGTTCAGCTGAATGTTTTTTCTCCATGCTGTGCATCTCCCTGGGGTCGATAACACTCTGGCTGGCGCTTTGTCACATTTTCAGTGGGACAAATTCCGAGAGTTGGCACCAGCGGTGGAGAAACGCGGGGTTCCTTGTCCCGACTGGCTGTGGGAGATTGCCTTGGGGTCGTCGCGGGCTGGATCCAGCGTTCGGTGAGTGAGGCGACGTGGTCTGCGTACTCCAAGGTCAGGCAGGAGTGGCTGGAACTGCTGCAACGGGTCGGCATTGATCCGTGGGGGCCTGAGGTGGGACGGGCGGTGTTGTACTTTTTGGCAAGAAACTTTGAGCGGGGGGTGTCGGCTGCTGCGGTGGATCACGGGTTGGCTGGTCTGGCCTTTTTTTTTAAGTTACAAGGATGTTGGGATTTCACAAAGGATTTTTGGGTTCAAAAGGCCCTTCAGGGTTACCGTAGGGCTCATCGGTGCAGGGATTCGTGCCGGCCAGTGTCCTTTGAGTTATTGGGGACTTTGTTCGAGCAACTGCAGTCTTTGTGTTCTTCGGCCTATGAGGTGTGCTTGTTTCGGGCGGCCTTTGCGGTGGCCTTTTTTGGGGTGTTGCAGATCGGTGAGCTTGTTAGTCCGTCCAAATTGGTTCTTGGGGGGTTATTTGTGGACGAGGTTGCCTGCTCTGGTGAGTGGGTGGAGGTGCTCGTCCATCGGTCTAAGACAGACCAATTGGGTCGTGGTGCGAGGGTGCAGTTTTTTGCTCTTCCTTTTTGCGGTTCGAGATTTTTTATCCCGCCGTCCGGTGGGGAAGGGGTCATTTTCCGTGCATGCTGATGGGTCCCCTTGTCTCGCTTTCAATTTGTGGCAGTTTTTCGACGGTGTTTAACGGCGGCTGGCTTGGATACGTCATTGTATGCCTCACATTCGTTTTGTATCGGGGCTGCTACGGAGGCTGCCCGGTGGGGTTTGTCAGATGCTGTGGTGAAACGTATTGGTAGGTGGGATTCGCAGAGATTTCGCCTGTACGTTTATCCGCATTTGTTGGGGGACTAGGTGGTGGGTCCCGTGTTTTGTTTTTCCCTGGGCTGGGTGGAGTTTTCTATTCTGTCTCTTTGGTGTATTGTTTGGTTGTATTGGTTTCTTTTCAGGTGGAGCAGTGTGCCTGGTGTGGCTCCTGGGTTACTCCTATGTGTTTTGGGGGCTGATGTGCGGCCTAATGGCAGGCAGCTGGGGTTGTCTAGGCAGGAAGCTTGTGTCCGCTGGATTGGTGTGCCGGGTATGTTGGGTCACGTGCTCCCTGAGGTGCAGCGTTTTGCTCGCTTGGATAGGCCACTGGATGTTCTTTTGCTTCATGCAGGTGGCAACGATTTGGGGGTTAGGTCCATGCAGGAGCTGGTGCGGGATGTCAAGTTGGACTTTCTTTGGTTGCGAAGGGAGTATCCGGATATGGTGGTTATGTGGTCTGACATGGTCGCTCGCACTTCTTGGCGTTTGGCGAAGTTGGTGGAGTGGCTTAACAAGGCCCATATGAAAGTCAACAATGAGGTGGGGCGATTCTTTATCTACAATGGGGGGCTGGTGGTCCAGCATTTGGAGTTGGAGGTGCATACTTCGGAGTGATGGGGTACATTTGAACGCTGTGGGGACGGATTTATGGTCCCTGGGTCTACAGGATGGAGTACAGCGGGCCGTTCGGGTGTGGCGTGGCACGCATGGGTAAGGGCTTACCCAGCGTGCTGTGGCGGTTGTTGGTCTTTTGAGGTGGTACTTATTTTGGAAGGTACAAATAATGGTGTGGGACCCATCGGTGGTATGGTGTGCAAAGGGGCATTCCAGTTAATTGAAGTTTAACTGGAAGGTGGTGGTGCTGCACTGCGGATGGTATGGTTGTCTCCGAGCCGGTGTGTTGCGACTGGAGGCCTAAGGTAATATGGTTTACGCAGGTGCATTTCGGCTCGGTTTGGGTGCCTTCGAAGACCAACAACTCTATTTGTTTCTGTTTTAAGGAATGTTTTTGTGTATTTAAAGTTGATTTGTTAATATAAGGCCATGTTGGCCATTTTTACTCCAATTGGTGTTATGTTTTCTGTAATATAATTCGTAAAGGGGATTGGTATGGAAGGGTGAAATGGTGATGTAGTGGGTCTGGATTAGCCTATCTCTTGTGCACTAGTCATGACTCCTGCACCCTCTATGTAGGCTCAATTACTAAACCCCTCCCACTATTAGCCCAATTCTGCTACACCTACTAATCGATGAGGTGTACTATGGTCCCACCCCCCAATCCACCCCTATTCTCAGGAATTCTGAAGTTCACAGGTATGCTGATCATGGTAACATTAGATGATATGCAAACCACCAGTTCTGGACCTAAAGTGACCCCATCTCAGGGCAAAATGTATGTCTTATAGATTCACCGGGGTATTGTTAACAAAGACAAACAAAACATGCCGACAGGACTGATGTCAGGACAGTAATGTGTTATACCCTATGTTCCTTACCCAGGATAACAAACGTAGATTCATTATCTGCAAAAGTGTAAGAGGAAAGTGTTAGAGAATCGTACAATAAGATCTACAATTCAGTTATTTTATTACACAATTGTTTTCATTTATTATTATTTTACCTTCTTCTATCCATGTTAATCATTGTTATTTGAAACTTCAAGAGTAATGAACAGTAAATTGATTGATCAGTATAGAGAACGCTTCTCCCAATCCTGTCCATAATAACATGACAGGTCCTCTTACCCCAATCCTGTCCATAATAACATGACAGGTCCTCTTACCCCCAATCCTGTCCATAATAACATGACAGGTCCTCTTACCTCAATCCTGTCCATAATAACATGACAGGTCTTCTTACCCCAATCCTGTCCATAATAACATGACAGGTCTTCTTACCCCTATCCTGTCCATAATAACATGACAGGTCCTCTTACCCCAATCCTGTCCATAATAACATGACAGGTCCTCTTATCCCGATCCTGTCCATAATAACATAACAGGTGCTCTTACCCCAATCCTGTCCATAATAACATGACAGGTCCTCTGACAACACAGAGTTCTGTACAGAGGGAGCCATCTGCCAGTTTCTCATCCCTGCTTTGCTGAAAGATCTTTTAGTATAGGCAGCACACTGTACAGACATTACGTATAGTTAGGCACACATTTAACCCCTTGATCACCCTGGATGTTAACCCCTTCCTTGCCGGTGTCATTAGTGCAGTGACAGTGTATAGTATTATCATGAGTGACGTTGGATTCACTTTGGGAGACATTTTTTTAATTTTTATTTTTAATAAAGGACTTGTCAAATACTGCCTCCTGTCATTTTTACACTTTTTTTAGTGAATGGGTAGCATAGTCATTCACATGGGGGGGGGGGGGCTGGGATCTGAGGGTCCCCTTGTTAAAGAGGGCTTCCAGATTCTGATAAGCCCCTTGCCCACAAACTCCCACAGCCACAGCCCAGGGTTGTGGGAAATAGTCCCTTGTACCCATCGACAAGCAGCACACCCCCCTATTTGAGGGCATGTGGCTTGGTATGGTTCAGAAGGGGGGGACACTCGCTCTCCCCCCCCCCTTTTCCTGACCTGTCAGGCAGGATGCTTGGATAAGGGTCTGGTATGGATTCTGGGGGGGACCCTCACGCCATTTTTTTTTAAATTATTGCATGGGGGTTCCCCTCAAAATCCATACCAGACTTGAAGGGCTTGGTATGGATGGGAGGGGGGACCCCACGTCATTTTTAAAAAAAAAAATTTAATTGTCGGGCAAACCAGATCAATTCATTTAAATTCAGCTGTCAGCGGGGAACCCCACTGACAGATGAAACATGAATGAATCTCTACTAAAATACCACATGACTTAATATCATAACTCCTGTGGTATTGTAGTAACTGAGCGTATCTTATCGCATACTCAGATGCAGTAAGTTCAGTAAATTCTTCATGTTTGAAGTTCGCGGTCAAACATTCTGTAGGTTTGAATGTTCGACCGTGAACCAAACAGGGGGGTGTTCGGCCCATCACTAATTGTTGTACATCAGCTTCCCTTCTTCAGGGTGAAATACATTGGAGGTCTCGGTTGATTTACTGAAAATGTTAATTCTCCTACGCTAGTTCTGACCTTCGGACTTCCTCCAACACTGACTTAGAACAAACATGTCACAAGTTTATAGTAAGGACAAAAGTCCTGATCTGGAAACTGTTCAGGGTCCGTGGAGGAGGGTCAGCCTGGTAAGAAGAATATGCAAAAGAAAGGCCATTAATGCCCCTTGCTCCAGGTCTCCTCTGGATGGTGTAGACCAGGGGCGGACTGACAACTTATGGGGCCCCCGGGCAATAGGGGATCATGGGGCTCCTGTGTCCTTGCCCAAACTCAAAAAAGCCTATGAAAAAGGTACCAGGGGCATCTCATGGGGCCCCCTACTGACCCCAGGCCCTCGGGCAGTGCCCGAGTTTCAAAATGGTCAGTCCGCCCCTGGTGTAGACAGTAAAGAGGAGAAGGTTAGGGGAAGGTGAGAGAGCCGAGACATGACCTCTGTATCAGAAAATGCTGTGCCCCTGACATAGGAAGATGAATGAAATGCACAGAACGCTGTTAATAAAATAAAGGGAAATGTAAGAAACAACTGGATGAGATGATTCTGCAGAGTTTGGTGATCCCATCTGCAATGGTGAGGTCAGATCCCCATGAGGTAAAGGTTCAGGTAAAATGCTACATAACGAGAGTCAATATCATCATCCCGGTGTGGCTTACCACTTGTGAAATTATGCCCTTCCAGTGTAAAGACCTGAACCTGGACATCTTGGAGCACAACGCTCACTTTAGGACCAATCCTCAATATCACTTCTTCAGAAGTTATTGAATGTCCAAGTGGGGTAACCAAGGATTTCAGAAACAAAAACTCTTCTCTGTAGGTCCCATCTGTAAACCAAAAACACATAGATTACATGTGAGCATGCCTGCCAACTGTAAGAAGACAAATGATGTATCATCAGAGGATGGTATGCATAGGAGACAAGGCTGGACATGGCTAGAGATGGTATACAAAGAGAATGATGCTATACCTGTATAGACTAATCTACTGTACAAGGCAGCCCAGCTGAGCACCATGAGGGCCATTACCCAAACTAACAATTAAAAAATATAAGCAGGGTGAACAAGATCAATGAATGGATACAGGGGAGGAGCCTAAACATGGCGGTGACGGAGAGCACTATGTGAGTGCTCTCCGACAACCTCCGAGCTGACTACCCCGAGAACCCTCAGGACTTACATGGCGGAGCCCTACCTGAGTGAGGAGGTCTCCTAAGGGTGAGAAGCCGGCGCGGTGAAGGAGGAGGAGAGCGAGTGCGGGCACGGAGCTCCGGGAGGGGATTACGCTGCAGAGACCCGAGATCAGCTGTCGGGTTGCCGGGGAAACGGAGCAGTGCGGCGGGAGCTCGCTGGTGGCCGCAAAGGAGCTCTGGGAAGCAGAGACGCCGGCCGGTTCCCTGACAGGAGAGGGGAGACGCCAGATTAATCCCTAAACCTGCTGCACAGAAGAGTAAAACACAGGACACATATCTACAAGCAACAGGAGACCCTGCAGGAATCCCCCAGAGATACAAACCAGGAGAAATAAATGGACGGCTGTGACTCGGGTCGACTCACTCGATGAGCAAGTGAAGGAGGGTGAGTGAAGAAGCCAAATGTAATTGTATATGTGTCCTGGACTGTGGGAAATGATCTTAAGTTGCCTATAAAAGAGTGAAGGGGGATTCCCAGGGGGATCTGGAAAGTGAAAAAAATTAAAGAAAGAAGAGAGAAAGAGAAATTGTTAAGTAGTTTTAGAAGAGAAGAGAGATTTGACTAATATCAATACCCCAATATACAGCCTAAAGTTTCCCTCTGGTTAAAGAGTACAGCCTGCACAGGAGGTATGAAGAATAAAAGCGTTAAAGGAAGCGGGCTTAAAGGGTCCCAGACGGGTACAATTAAAAAATATACCTCCCAGGGGAACGCGACTCCAGAAAGGGCCCATAGTGGAAATGAAAAAGGGGAAATGGAAACCAGCATGGAAAATAGCCCTAGAATGTCATTGGGCCCGAATTGTAGCAGCCAACAGTCGATAGAAAACCCAGAGAGGAAAGATCTTGAAAAGGATTTACAAGTGCCGAATAAAAGAGAGATGGCCGAAATGTTTAAAAATTTGGAAAAAAACTTTTAAGCAAGAAATGACAAATATACGACAGGATCTAGGGCACCTGCTAATGAGAATGGAAGAAATGGAGGAAAAAATTAATAAACATACCCAATTCATTTCAGACCTAGAAAAAAGGTCCGTTATGATGAGGAATACGCAGAAACAATTGCTGTATAAAATAGAAGTACAAGAGAACAGGAATAGGAGAAGCAACTTGAGGATAAGAGGAATCCCAGAAATTCTGAAAGGGAGAGAACTGCAAGAAATAGTCTGTAAAATGTTAAACTCCATTATGGACAGATCTGAAACAGAGGTAATTAAATTGGATGGAGTATATAGAACAGGAAAGTTCCACCAAGGTAATGAGAAGGAAAAACCAAGAGATGTGATTGTTCAGCTGCATAAATATGGAGATAAGGAAGAGATTTGGAAAAGGACTAAAGGAAGAACAACTATTAAGTATGGAGATATAAATATTCAGATATTTGCGGACTTATCGTATGAGACATTGTGGAGAAGGAGATCCTTGAAACCCCTATTAGAGCAGATGAGAACACGGAATGTTCAATATAGATGGGGTAACCCAGAGTGTTTAATCGGATGGAAGAATGATGTTACAGCATATTTGAGATTTCCTGAGGACTTAAGAGACTTCTGCGATAGACTGGAATTGCATAGAATAAGGATTACTGGGTGGGAATCAGAGGGAGAAATAGGCAACGGGGGAAAAGAGGAATGGCAGACAGTAGGTAGGGGGGAGGTAGGGAGGAGTTAGAGGGGATAACGTGATTTTTTTTTTTTTTTTTTTATATTCCTCTCTATCTCTTCCAACCGCACCGCTAAAGTGGAAAGAAATAAAGAGAACGAGGGTAATCGGGGGTGGTTGGAGGATGGGAAAGCCGTACATGGGAGGAGTTCAACCCCAAGGTTTAAAAAAAAATCAAAGGTGGTCTTATATCCACAAATGATTGATAGGCAATTTGAAGGCCTAAAAAATGGGGGGTTGAGGGGGGGTAGAGGGAGAGGGAGAGGGGAGGGGGGGAGGGGATTAGCGGGTGAGGGGGGGAGGGTTATGGTTAGAAAGACGAGAGGGATAGGAGGGGTTTTAGAGATAATACTCTGCACGATAGAAGGGGGAAAAAAATACCGATACAAGACGTATGGACAATTTACGATTTATAACATATAATGTAAAAGGATTGAGCTGTCCTGGGAAGAGATTTAAATTATTTAAGGAGTTGCAGCATAGAGAAGAAGGTTTTTTTGCAGGAGACTCACCTAGAGATCAAGTCAAATGTAAAGTTGAACTCGAGAAATTACCCAACATGGTTCTATGCAGATTCCCCGATTAAGAGAGCTAAAGGAGTAGCAATAGGGTTTGCACAAAACATAAGGTTGGAGATTGAAGAGAGAGAAATAGATCCTGAGGGGAGATTTTTATTTTTGAAGGGTAGATTACAAGAACAGAAATGTACAATTGTGAATATTTATTGCCCAAATAAGAGACCGGAGGTATTTCTGAAGGGAGTCTTGAGAAAACTGATGGCCTTTAAGGAGGGACGTTTGATAGTGGCGGGGGATTTAAATTTCTGTATGGACCCACAGATGGACACGACCTCTTCTGTGCAGCGAGAGGGAAGTAGAGCTTTGAAAATTTTGAAGGGGGTGATACATGAGTGTCAACTGGTGGATATTTGGAGAGTGATACATGGAAAAGAGAGAGACTACACTTACTTCTCTAATGCCCATGGGATGTATTCCAGATTGGACTACATATTGGTAGACCATCAGCTTATAGAAATGGTGGATAAAATAGAGATAGAAGCGACGTCTCTCTCTGACCATGCCCCTGTTACATTGAAAATGAGGTAGGGGAGACGTTCGACCGGAGGGACAGGATGGAAGTTGAATGAAGCTCTTCTTATGGACCAGGAGGTTGACCAGAAAATTAGAGAAGAAATTGATAGATTTTTTCAGGAGAATGAGACAGGTGAGGTGTCGGTGGCTACAGTGTGGGAGTCCCACAAGGCCTACATAAGAGGTATATTGATTGCGTCCGGGGCAAAAAAGAAAAGGGAAAGAAGAGCGAAACTTACCGGGCTGTTAAAAGAAATAAGTGATCTAGAGCAGATACATAAAAATAAAAGAACAGATGAGATAAGACAGAAGGTAGTAAAAAAGAAAGAAGATCTAGAGTTATTGATGGAGGAGGAGAAGAGAAGAGCCTTTAACAAAGTAGCAAGTGAGAGGTATAGATGGGGAGATAGACCAGGAAAATATCTAATGAGAGCCTTGAGGGAAAAGAAAAATAGGAACTATATAGAAAAAATAAGAAACCCCAAGGGAGAAATGGTTTATTCTACCAAAGAGATCACTAAGGTGTTCAAAGAATACTATAGTAAGCTGTATAATATTGCCTCCCAAGATCCAGTAAATGGAAATGGAAAAGAGAGTAGAGAAAAAAGAAGGGTATATTTAAAAAACGCAGGACTACCGAAGCTAAGTGAGGATCAATTGAATTCCCTTGACTTGGAAATTACGCAGGAAGAAATAGAAAGTGCATTAAAAAGTACCATAAAGGGGAGAAGCCCAGGTCCAGATGGGTATACAGTGAGGTACTATAAAAAATATAGTGACTTATTACTACCTAAATTGGTGAAATATATGTACGCCCTGGGAGGAGAGATGGAGATGAGAAGGGAATCTTTACAGGCCCATGTGGTACTAATCCAAAAGGAGGGGAAGGATGCTACTCAATGCTCTAGTTATAGACCGATATCACTCTTGAACACTGACACAAAGTTATTCGCAAAGGTTTTAGCAAACAGATTAAAAGATTTAATGCCAGAATGGATCCAAGCGGATCAGGTGGGATTTGTTCCAGGGAGGGAGGGTAGAGACAACGGGTTGAGAACTCTGTTGCTTATCCAGAAGGCTAGGAAGGGGAAAACTCCAGTAGTGGTGCTTTCGATTGATGCTGAAAAGGCATTTGATAGACTGAACTGGAGCTTTATGATGGATACTCTGGAGATCTTAGGATTGGGAGCAAGAATGAGAGAGTGGATAGGAAAATTGTATAGGGAACCCTCCGCGGTTATTATGGTCAATGGAGAGAGGTCGGAAAATATAGGAATGTCTAATGGAACCAGACAGGGATGTCCACTGTCCCCATTGCTGTATGTACTGTCGTTGGAACCATTACTGGCAACAATTAGGAAAAATATAGATATAACAGGGGTGCAGATAGGAGGAGACGAACATAAGGTGGCAGCCTTTGCGGACGACCTGTTGTTCTATGTGGGAAACCCTAGGATAACACTCCCGAATTTAATGAAGAGCTTAAAGGACTATGGGGAGTTATCAAACCTAAAAATCAATCCAACAAAAACTGAGATCTTAAATGTAAATCTTCCAAATAGCGAAAAAGAAAAAATACAAAAAGAATTCCCTTTTATATGGAAAAATAGAGAGATAAAGTATTTAGGGGTTAAACTATCTGCTTCGTATACGAACTTGTACAAATTAAATTATATCCCACTCTTAAACGAGATTAAGGAGGAACTAAGGAAATTGGGAAGAGGTAATCCATCTTGGATAGGGCGTATAAACCTGTTAAAAATGGTAATTGTACCTAAAATCCTGTACAAATTTCAGATGATCCCAGTTAAAATCCCGGAGGTATTTTTTAAAGTAATAAAAAAGATGTTAACAAGATACATATGGAAAAATAAAAAATCTAGAATATCATATGACTTGCTGAGCAGAAATAAGGAGAAGGGAGGTTTGGGAGTGCCAGATATCAAGAGGTACTATAGAGCAGTAGTTCTAGCGAGAATGTACGATTGGACACATAACCAAGAGGGGAAAAGGTGGGTTAAGATTGAGAATGAATTAAGTGCAACTACTTTGAGTAAAATTATATGGGTACCAGCAAAATATAGAGGTTTAAAAGATACCACGAGTGTTTTTACACTGAATGTTTTAAAGGTTTGGGATAAATTGCACAAATTTATGAAATGGGATTTTAATTCACAACTAATTTCACTTAGGAACACGGACTATTTCCCTCCAGGTAGGGAGGAGAGTATAGGAAAATGGTTAAAAAAAAAAAAGAGGATATTCAATTGAGAGATATTATGGATGGTCAGGAATTAAGGACACTTAAAGATTTGGAAAAAGATAAAAGGGAATTTTTTTTTAAAATAGACGAGTGGAGATATCATCAATTAAAACACTTTGTTAGAAACCTCCCGAAACCTTTGAGACCGAGAAAGGATTGGAATTTGTTTGAGAGGTTATTGGATGCACGAGGAGATGGGAAACGGGGCACGGCAAAAGTTTATAAGATTCTCACTGAGTTAGACACACATAAAAAGCCAATGTATATAGCAAAATGGGAAAGAGATATGGAAATAGAATTAGATGAAGATAAACAAAGGAAAATATATAGATTAATACACGAGAACATAAGTATGAGAGAGGTGGAGGTAAATTATAAATGTTTAACAAGATGGCACATTGCATCGAATGTGGAACACAGGATGAGTGGGGAAAATACACCAGAGTGCTGGAGGGGATGTGGAAAGATAGGTACGTTATATCACTTATGGTGGGAGTGCCCAAAGATCCAAGGCGTGTGTGTCTACTACACAGTACAGATTTATCAGTAAATAAATATAAGGACTCTGGTATATGGCACTACCTGAATGCGGCAAAGGGTCTGATTCCTAGGTTTTGGCACAGACCAGAGGCGCCGAGGGAGGCGGACTGGGTAGAGAGAACGAATCAGATATGTAAGATGGAGAAACTATATCATACGCAAGAAGACAAGATGGGGCTATTCTATAAGAAGTGGAGAAAATGGGAAGAATTTGTAGCGAGTCATACAAAGTAGTAATGTCAAAGAGGAAGAAGTATTTGTATACACGTTTTAGGAAAAGAGTTAATAGAATAATTCAGACTGGGAGGGTTCATGAGTGGGGAGGGTGGGTACTCTGTGGGGGGTGGTGGGGTATGAGATGGGGACTAGGGAGGCAATGGGAATAAAAGATAGGAAGAAAAGTAATTAATGGGTTGGAAAATGATTTCTGTATGAAAATAATAAGGAATTGTATAATTTATATGGAAAATAAATAAATATTTAAATGAAAAAAAAAAATGCATGGATACAAGGCTGAGCTCAGCTAGGACTATTATACCAGGAATCCTTCATAAAGAATACAGCAGGTATACAGACCAGGAAACTCAACTCAGGGATGGTGGGAGACCCTCATAAATGGGAAAACAAGTGTACAGGTTCCGGAGCTCATTGCAGGGATCTCACCAATAGGCTCTTTAAAAGACAGAAAAGACTGCGGGGTGTAACACCACTAGCTTCCACCACTGGTAAGCTGAGTAAACGTAATGTTTAATAAATATTAATAAATTAGGATAATTTATTGTATTACCTTCTTCCTTTATGTTAGTATAAACCTTCCCCAGGTAAAACGAACTCTCCGTCTTGTTCTACAAAAGAATAGTACAAATGGTTCCATCAATACAATTGTTACTAGTTGTGTCCCACATATTATATGTATTACTGCTGGTGCAATGCATTGTGTCATGCTTTCGTACACCTTTGCAACCCATTTCCATGAATTTCCCCCCCCCCACACCCCAGGACAGAGGGTGGAGTAGGGGGAGGAGCTAATAGCGGTGTGATAAGTAGAGCCATTCTCCAAGCTTGTCCTTCAGGAGCCGCAGGAGCCAGTGATGGCAGAGAAATGGATGTGGAGAAGATCTGTAAGAGCCGCCGTACAGTGTTCTCAGCCCTCCTGGAACTATGAAGCTATTGTACACTGTAGACTTTGCAGAGATAGCGAGTAATAAAAGTTCCAGAGTAGAGCAAGTCAATCTCATCACTCTGCTGGCATTGATCACTTTGTAAGCCCCCCATGTGATGACTGTAGGACCCTCACTAATAGGAGGACCATCTGGGAGAGGAGAGAGGACATATGAGAAAGACTAACCTCCCTCCACCGGTCATGTCTGCACCAGTCAGTATGTACTGCTCTCCTACATGGAGCCTGGACCTAATGGGTGCACAGTGCTCTGCAGGGGAGTGGACAGCTCAGTCAGCACAGAGAATGGAGGAGCTGACTGAGATAGGGAGAAAAGTGGGCGGGCATTGTAACTGACAGCAAGAGGAGGAGGGGAGCTCCAAAAATGGACAATGCTGCTTGTCCTGGATCATCATCATTTCCATTGAGCCATCCACCAGCACCATAACAACCATTGAGACTATGCAGCCAGGCTGCCTGCACCCAGCAATATGTCATGTTGTGTGGCCCAGATGCCTGCACCCAGAAACATGTGATGTTGTGTGGCCCAGATGCCTGCACCCAGCAATATGTGATGTTGTGTGGCCCAGATGCCTGCACCCAGAAACGTGATGTTGTGTGACCCAGATGCCTGCACCCAGAAACATGTGATGTTGTGTGACCCAGATGCCTGCACCCAGAAACATGTGATGTTGTGTGGCCCAGATGCCTGCACCCAGAAACATGTGATGCTGTGTGGCCCAGATGCCTGCACCCAGAAACGTGATGTTGTGTGGCCCAGATGCCTGCACCCAGAAACATGTGATGTTGTGTGGCCCAGATGCCTGCACCCAGAAACATGTGATGTTGTGTGGCCAGGTGCCTGCACCCAGAAACATGTGATGTTGTGTGGCCAGGTGCCTGCACCCAGAAACATGTGATGTTGTGTGGCCAGGTGCCTGCACCCAGAAACATGTGATGTTGTGTGGCCAGGTGCCTGCACCCAGAAACATGTGATGTTGTGTGGCCAGGTGCCTGCACCCAGAAACATGTGATGTTGTGTGGCCCAGATGCCTGCACCCAGAAACATGTGATGTTGTGTGGCCCAGATGCCTGCACCCAGAAACATGTGATGTTGTGTGGCCCAGATGCCTGCACCCAGAAACATGTGATGTTGTGTGGCCCAGATGCCTGCACCCAGAAACATGTGATGTTGTGTGGCCCAGATGCCTGCACCCAGAAACATGTGATGTTGTGTGGCCCAGATGCCTGCACCCAGCAATATGTGATGTTGTGTGGCCCAGATGCCTGCACCCAGAAACGTGATGTTGTGTGGCCCAGATGCCTGCACCCAGAAATATGTGATGTTGTGTGGCCCAGATGCCTGCACCCAGAAACATGTGATGTTGTGTGGCCCAGATGCCTGCATCCAGAAACATGTGATGTTGTGTGGCCCAGATGCCTGCACCCAGAAACATGTGATGTTGTGTGGCCCAGATGCCTGCACCCAGAAATATGTGATGTTGTGTGGCCCAGATGCCTGCACCCAGAAACATGTGATGTTGTGTGGCCCAGACGCCTGCACGCAGAAACATGTGATGTTGTGTGGCCCAGATGCCTGCACCCAGAAACATGTGATGTTGTGTGGCCCAGATGCCTGCATCCAGAAACATGTGATGTTGTGTGGCCCAGATGCCTGCACCCAGAAACATGTGATGTTGTGTGGCCCAGATGCCTGCACCCAGAAATATGTGATGTTGTGTGGCCCAGATGCCTGCACCCCAGCAACCACTGACACGTAAAGGCTAAGTTCACCTTTTCAGGCAGATTTTGGCTTTTCATAATAAATAGAAGCCTTTTCTAATGTCTTTTTTGCCCAAACCATCCTAATGTGCTTATCTCTCACAGTCCATGGAAACAGCATTGTCATTTTGACCATGGGGTTTCCATGTGGTTCCCGCACTCACAATCATACTGCGATCGTGCTGTGGGGTGAGATGCATGGGGGTCCTTATCAAGTGATGATGTCATTGGTTATCAAGATGCCGGCGGCTAGAAGGTCGCAGTGGTGCACAATGAAAACCTGTGGCTTTGTGTAACTAAACGGCAGGCTTGTTCCACCCGCTGGCTTGTATACAAGTTTTGGGCAATTTGCAGACATTTTTGCCAAGGCACCCCTGAAGACACCCCCAGGCACCCCTGAAGAAACCCCAAGGCACCCCCTGAAGAAACCCCCAGGCACCCCTGAAGAAACCCCCAGGCACCCCTGGGTACCTGGGCACCCTGGTTGGGAATAGGCTGTGTTCTCCTATGCACATGTTCTCCTGTCATTTTATTGTGCTGCATTCTGACCTCAATATCTGCAAAATATCAATCCACTCTAAACTGTGTGTGAGTCTAGTTTATGGTTTTATCCAGGGGGTCCTCCTGGTCCAAGGTCTAGGGTGGAGTCAGTGGGGGTGGGGCTTTCAAGGCAGGCTCAGAACAGACAGGGAACCCGAAAAATACTCAAGGGGGTAGTGCTACATGTACAATCAGGTTGCATAGTGTGTGGCCAGCTTTATACAAGTACATAGGAGAGAGCGGATGGAGACACTCGGCGGTCATTGTCCCTGTGTAAACACACCAATTTCACTTTCAGGCCCCATCCACACCTCATGTAGTGGGGCGCATGTTCTTGGGCAGAGTATTCCCTTGACACTCATAGGGCAGCCCATTGATTTCGATGGCCTTCTCTATGAGCAACAAATGTGGCAAAGTAGCTCTTGGGACATTTTGCATTGTTGCGGTTTGCACATTTTTTACTGTGTTTTTGGCACACGTTTTTTCACTCGGCACAATGTGTGTTTGCTTCCATGTTTGGAGTGTCATTAACAATTAGTGCCACTGAAAGGGTAACTAGGTAATTTTAGGTGTATAAATATGGTCATACACTATGCAATCTGATTGTATGATTTCTGTACAATCATTAGATCTCTAAAACTATATAATAGGACACAGCTATCAATCCAATCACTCTGTGTCCAATCAGGCAGGCCCTTGCGCTACATAGTTGATGATAGAGCTAAAGGAGATTGTACAATCAGATTGTATAGTGTATGATGAGCTTTACAGACTTCCAGGGACACACTGTGGAGCAACTTGGTAGTTCATTAGAGCTTCCTGTCAGAATATCTGCTTGACTGTACATCCCATACATCCCGTACATTCCATACATCCCGTACACCCCATACACCTCGTACACCCCGTACATCCCATACATCCCATACAGCAAGCAGGTATTCTGACAGGTCTGCAGGAGACCTGCATGACATCAGCAATCTACTGATCTCTGGTGCAATGCTTTCCAGGCTCTTTTGGACAAAAATAATAAATATACATTGTTTTACCTACAAAAAAATGTGCATTTATTATTTTTGTCCAAAAGGTGAACTTATCCTTTAAGCTGTCTTTGGATCCTGCTGGGTTAGTACATTGCACACGGGGATCCTGTCCATACAGACCGGGTCACGGCATAAAGTGGTATTTGAAACAGACCATTGCTACCTAATACAAAATTCCAAACTGTCCGCCTCATATTGTCTGATATCTGGAGATCAATCTCTCCTTTCATTACAAGCAGCTTCCCATAATACTGAGCTGTGGTCCCCTCTGTACCCCCTGGACAGCCTGGGGGTCTTTAGACATATTGTACCCTCCATGTCCCATCAATACACCCCTCCCCCAGCCTGTGCCCACCATACCTCTTTTAATAACAGGGTAAGCTCTCCTTCTGGAAAGTACAGGCTCAGCCACGCTTCCTCATGTCTACAAAGTCCATAAACCTTTGTGGTTGGAGGTGATGGGATGGTGATCTGTGGAACACAACAAGCACACGGATCAGTGTGAGACAGATCGGGGCCATGACCTAAAAATGCTTTTATGTCAAATTGCATAACATTTGTGTAGCTCCCTCCTAGTTTGGTGCTAGGTTTACATAGTGAGCTGTTGCTTGGTATTTGATAGGTAAATGTAATATCCCACTGTAGTCTGAGTGGCTGTAAAAAGCATGGTCAGATCTCTGTAGTTGGTGAGCTGTGATCACTTAGTTAGGTCTGCTCTGTGTGCTCAGCTGCTACCAGTCTGCCTATAGCTTCCTCTGTATCCAGGAGACTGTAGACGTTTCTGGATGATAGGTATGGCATTATGCAGAAGGTAACATGAATATTGATAGAGCCCCAACCTATTGACCAGGGAGAGGCTCTGAAGGCATGCTGGGTAGCAGGATTTATTCAGTGAGCACTGAAGTTCTGGGTCTTTCCTGCATAGGATCGTCCAAGCCTGAGAGAGGACACACTGCCCTCCCAGACATCTACTGCCATGTGGCTTCAGGTGGGTGACCTGAGGGCCTGAATGCTAAGTCCCAGGTTCTGCTGTGCTGACTGAGGGGCCGTCTACTGAAGATCTGGTCTGGTATCACGGAGGAAGGCGTTCAGCTACTCTTAGGCCTTGTGAGTAATGACACCCCTAAAGAATCTCAGAGACTGAGTGCTGGTTAACCCCTTCTGGTGCTGGGGAGTCAGGTGCGGGTCTACCACAGGACTGGTGTCCACCTGGCCAAATTTAAAGGGGCATTGCTCTGGGGCTCTAAAGAAATTACTGCTACTACTAGTGGTGCACCAAAATGAAAATTCTGGTGCCTAAACCGAAAACGAAAATTCAAAATGCACTTGGCCGGCAGCCGAAACCGAAATGTGCAGTTTTTAAAAATAAATAGATATTTTATATATAAAAAAACTGCAGTACTTAAAAATCTCCATGGGTAATGCTTTAAAGTTTTCTACAGGTTGGTAGTATAACATTACAGAGGAGGTCTAGTGCAAGAATTATTGCTCTCGCTTTGACATTCGTGTCGATACCTCACATCTGTGGTTTGAACACCATTTACATATGTGGGCATGGCCTACATATGCATTCACCACTAAGTGTGAGCACGGGGGGACGAGAGCACTTTAAACTTTTTTTTATTTATTTATTTAATTTGTTTTGTTTTGTTTATTTCACTGTCTCTTTAAAAAAAATTTTAATCACTTTTATTTTTGTCACAAGGAATGCATGCATCCCTTGTGATAGAATTATTTAGTGATGGGTCCTCTTTATAGAGAGATATGGGGTCAATAAGACCCCACATCTCTCCTCTGCAATGTAAAGCATTAGATAAAAAAAGCATTGATCTAGTGCTTTAAAAAAAATGGCCGTAACCGGAAGTGACATCGCTCCTGTCCTCCAAGGGCATAGGGATGAGTGGAGGCCATCTTTCCTTCACTCATCTCTATGCCCAGCGCTGGGATCATTTGATAATTTCTCAATAAGGCTGAGAACTATCAAACGGTGGCCGGGCGGTAGCGGCGGGTGGGCAGCGGCAGCAGCGGCGAGGGGCAGGGTTTTTTTGGCACCTGCGTCGGTTCTTTTTTTATTCATATTGGCAGATGGCTGAAAGTGGTGTTTTCAGCCGAAACGTTAAGGCCACAGCAATTTCGGTGCATCCCTAGCTACTACCACTGTTACTGCTACTACTACTGTTTGATTCAAGCTGAAACTCTGACATAGCTTGCACTGAAGATTAGATAAAGTTCTCAAGTGTACATAGATCCTGTTTTTGGAGTATCCCGCTCATCTCCCTCATCCCTATCCCCAGTAAAAAAACAACACCCCTAGACTGGTTATTGGAGAGACCTGTGAATGAGTCCATGTGGCTGGCTGCAGGGCAAAGTAACTGGGAAGGAACTGGACAGTATGCCCATCAAAAAAGGAACAAGAACAGATTGGGGTTTTCATGGTGCTGACACCTTCTCTCAGAATAAAGTCAACAATGCTTTAAAACAAATCATCAACTTTAATTACAAAATTAGTTAAAATTGAATTTGGAAAAACATTCCCCTAAAAAATGGTAATTTCATAAAGGACTCAAAGAATTGAACCCTCATATTTGTCACTAGTAGACACAGTGTGAAAAGCATTGGGACTTGGCACCCCCTCCTGCAGATCGATATGCTGTGTCAGTTACTGTATTTACTACATCATTCTGTGATAAGTTACACTAGGAGGGGTAGTGCACTCTGGGGGGTTGTGATGCTAATGACAAATATGAGGATATGATTCTTCGAGCCCTTTATGGACTTACCATTTTTAGGGGAATGTTTTACCCCATTCAATTGTACTAATTTTGTAATAAAAGTTGATGATTTTTTTAAGAGTTGTATTTGTTCTGAGAGAAGGTGTCAGCACTGTGAAAATACCAATCTTTTTTTGTTAATTTTTTGACTGTTTTTCCTTTTCTTTCTTTCTTTCTTTCTTTTTCTTTCTTTCTTTCTCTCTCTTTTCCTTCTTTCTCTCTCTTTATTCTTTTCCCTCTCTCGTGCGAAACACGTCAGGACTTGGCACCCCCTCCTACAGATCGATATACTGTGTGATTTACTGTAGTAAATAATGTACATTATTATGTAATAAGTTACACTAGGAGGGGTAGTGCACTCCGGGGGGGTTGTGGTGCTGATGACAAATATGAGGGTTCAATTCTTTTAGTCCTTTATGGACTTACCATTTTTTAGGGGACTGTTTTACCCCATTCAATTCTAACTAAATTTGTAATAAAAGTTGATGATTTTTCTTTAAAGAGTTGTTGTCTTTGTTCTGCAAGAAGGTGTCAGCACCATGAAAATCTCAATCTTTTCTTGTTCCTTTTTTGACTGGTTTTTCATATACAGGGATTTGGTGGCTGAATTTACCAACTGGACCTGGTATTATTTTCTATTAACGGACAACATTCACATGGCTCCTATGGGAGTAGAAGTACATTTGTAAACCATGTTCATTGCACCTCCCCCCAAACTCCACCCCTCACTGACATGTTTCACCCTCTGTCAAGGCTTTGTCATGGAGGAAAAAGATTTAGAGAGCGGTGGGGGGCATTAATATGCACAAAAAGTCCCACAATTAACAGCCATGAAGGTACAGCATATTAATGATAACATTGTTCTTTCTGCAGCTTTAAACAAGCCCATAATGATCCCCCGTCTTCCTCCAACTCCTCCATTATCATACTTCCCCTTTATAAGAAACCCTCCATAATAATAATGATCCTTGGCAGTATATTCAATTAAACCGCATTTAAAGCACAATTATCATTGAAATTCAATGCTGGGAGATGCAATTCATTATGTAGAACCTTTTTATGTTTTCAGCCACTATTCAGCCAAAATTAGAGCAGTCTACGTTTTCCTGGGAACAAGAGAGAGATACAAAAAAACTCCTTTGCCTCTATGACTAAGCCCAGGTTCTAACTAGACTGAGAGACCTGAGATCCGTGCGCTGCATTCAAAACGCACTGATCTGCAGTGGGTATCAGTGCAATGTTAACGACACCCCAAATACAAGTCGCAAACACCGTGCCTCTGCCTGCATCAAATTGTATGATACAAAATGACCATGTGATCCGGTTGCTGCGTATTTCCGAAAAAAGTGCATACACAACTTTGGTGCAATGCGGTGCAGTTTGAGCCCATTCAAAATGAATAATCACACCACACTGAATCGCAGGAAGTTGCTGCAGTTCCTGTGCAATTCATATACAATTCCCAGTATACAGATCCTAGGCTAAGCCCTGAAAGAGGGTGAAATGCATTACAGGGAGCAGAGTTTTGGGGGAAGATGCAATGAACATTGTACAATAAAGTTTAATGAAAAGAGAGATTACCAGTCATGCAGCTTTTACTGTATCTGTATTGCTGGAGTGTTTCTGGGGAATAGATGGTCCCCATTGTTGGATACATCTCTAACAGCTGGTGAGTGCAGCCGGGCAAACCAGGAGTGATACCATTTCCCTGTGTTGTTTAATTCCCAGAGATAACTGGAGTAACCGTCCAACTAATCCATACATTCATCAACAGTGTGATGTCCATTTATTAGAATTTCTCCAAATATCATATGACCCTCTAATAGTTATTGTATGGCTATAGCTATGAGCTGAGAAGAGAAGGAAACTGTTACTGCAACCTGACAGCAAAGGGCATCACAGAGCTAAATGAACTGTAGATATTAAAATGCAATACCTAAGATAAGGCCCAGCAACAGTGTGATGTCCAGTTACTGGATTCTCTCCACATTCCCTACAACCCTTCTCTTAGCCTCTGTATTATAGCTATTAGCTGATAAGTGTTGGGGAGTTTCAACTGTTACAACCAATGATAAGAGCACAATGTTGTAATATTTATGGCCATTGCCCTTTGCTGGTCACCCTGTCTGTGACCTCAGAACTGGATGCCATAGAGTCATTGATCTGGTAATCATGGGATTTGATGGGACAATCTAAAACACACCTGGATTCAATGTTCTTCATTGCCATCGGCTCTTGGGCCTTTACAACGTCTAGATTATATTCAGGACTAACTTACATTTCTGATCTCGGTGGTGTTCACCATTACTTTGAAGATTGCCTTTATTCTTAGACAGAATCCTAATATGCCTTTCAGAATATATTCTGTGGGAGAGGGTGGAGGGGAAGGTCCTTGTGTGGTATGATTGGTGGGTAGCACAATGGTACGATGTGTGGTGTGGTGGTCAGTCTTTTTTGGACATTTATCACAATGCGGAGTCGTTGTATTCTGCGTAGTAGTCGGTCTAGGTGAGACGGCTTGAGTGCCTCCGATGTACTCTGCAATAAAAAGATGAGATGTAGACAGATGAGTGACATCTCAATGACGGCTACAGCTGAAATGGTTTTTGGTGAATAAATCAACAATCAATAGATTTCTTTTCATGGATCATAAACGATGACAGCTTGTAAAGATATTTTTTAGACATTTTGGGGATGTTTATTATTTACAACCAAATATATGACCTGAGCTTTCTATTACACAGGTCTGCAAAAAAAAATTTTTCAAGAGCTGTTTTTGTTATTCCATGTAATCTTTATGTTTTTTGGTGCGCTGAATCCGAAAATGACCTCCATTTTATCATAAGACACCATGTTTCCTGACAATTTAGGTAACTATGTTAAACAAGGCGATACCTCAAAAAAATTGAAATAGACTTAGAAAATTAAAGTTTTATTACAATTTTTTCATGAAAATCCATTTTTGAACTGAAATGAGCTCACCTACACAAACTAAACTCAATTCTTCTTCCCTGTGAGGCTCCTCTTGGTGCATTTACGCTTGTGAGTAGTATCTGGAATGTCTCTCTGAAGCATCCAACAATATTCTGCCATCATTGTAATGCTCCATTTTCCCTGGTATCTCCTTTCCATCTCTTTAATGTCTTGGTGGAATCGTTCACCTTGTTCCTCACTCACAGCTCCCAAATTTATTATGTTTTATACATGGAGATCATATCCCCCCTTATGTATTATACATGGAGATCATATCCCCCCCTATATATTATACATGGAGATCATATCCCCCTTATGTATTATACATGGAGATCATATCCCCCCTTATGTATTATACATGGAGATCATATCCCCCCTTATGTATTATACATGGAGATCATATCCCCCTTATGTATTATACATGGAGATCATATCCCCCTTATGTATTATACATGGTGATCATATCCCCCCTTATGTATTATACATGGAGATCATATCCCCCCTTATGTATTATACATGGAGATCATATCCCCCTTATGTATTATACATGGAGATCATATCCCCCCTTATGTATTATACATGGGATCATATCCCCCCTTATGTATTATACATGGAGATCATATCCCCCCTTATGTATTATACATGGAGATCATATCCCCCATTATGTATTATACATGGAGATCATATCCCCCCTATGTATTATACATGGAGATCATATCCCCCTTATGTATTATACATGGAGATCATATCCCCCTTATGTATTATACATGGTGATCATATCCCCCCTTATGTATTATACATGGAGATCATATCCCCCCTTATGTATTATACATGGAGATCATATCCCCCTTATGTATTATAAATGGTGATCATATCCTCCCTTATGTATTATACACGGAGATCATATCCCCCACTTATGTATTATACATGGTGATCTTACCCCCCTCATGTATTATACATGGAGATCATATCCCCCTTATGTATTATACATGGAGATCATATTCCCCCTTATGTATTATACATGGAGATCATATCCCCCCTTATGTATTATACATGGAGATCATATCCCCCCTTATGTATTATACATGGGATCATATCCCCCCTTATGTATTATACATGGAGATCATATCCCCCCTTATGTATTATACATGGGATCATATCCCCCCTTATGTATTATACATGGAGATCATATCTCCCCTTATATATTATACATGGTGATCATATCCCCCCTTATGTATTATACATGGAGATCATATCCCCCTTATGTATTATACATGGAGATCATATCCCCCTTATGTATTATACATGGAGATCATATCCCCCTTATGTATTATACATGGTGATCATATCCCCCCTTATGTATTATACATGGAGATCATATCCCCCCTTATGTATTATACATGGAGATCATATCCCCCCTTATGTATTATACATGGAGATCATATCCCCCCTTATGTATTATACATGGAGATCATATCCCCCCTTATGTATTATACATGGAGATCATATCCCCCCCTTATGTATTATACATGGAGATCATATCCCCCCTTATGTATTATACATGGTGATCATATCCCCCCTTATGTATTATACATGGAGATCATATCCCCCTTATGTATTATACATGGAGATCATATCCCCCTTATGTATTATACATGGTGATCATATCCCCCCTTATGTATTATACATGGTGATCTTACCCCCCTCATGTATTATACATGGAGATCATATCCCCCTTATGTATTATACATGGAGATCATATTCCCCCTTATGTATTATACATGGAGATCATATCCCCCCTTATGTATTATACATGGAGATCATATCCCCCCTTATGTATTATACATGGAGATCATATCCCCCCTTATGTATTATACATGGGATCATATCCCCCCTTATGTATTATACATGGAGATCATATCCCCCCTTATGTATTATACATGGGATCATATCCCCCCTTATGTATTATACATGGAGATCAGATCCCCCTTATGTATTATACATGGAGATCATACCCCCCCCTTATGTATTATACATGGAGATCATATCCCCCTTATGTATTATACATGGTGATCATATCCCCCTTATGTATTATACATGGAGATCATATCCCCCCTTATGTATTATACATGGAGATCATATCCCCCTTATGTATTATACATGGAGATCATATCCCCCCTTATGTAATATACATGGAGATCATATCCCCCTTATGTATTATACATGGAGATCATATCCCCCCTTATGTAATATACATGGAGATCATATCCCCCTTATGTAATATACATGGAGATCATATCCCCCCTTATGTAATATACATGGAGATCATATCCCCCCTTATGTAATATACATGGAGATCATATCCCCTTTATGTATTATACATGATGGTCATATCCCCCTTATGTATTATACATGGAGATCATATCCCCCTTATGTATTATACATGGAGATCATATCCCCCCTTATGTATTATACATGGAGATCATATCCCCCATTATGTATTATACATGGAGATCATATCCCCCCTTATGTATTATACATGGAGATCATATCCCCCCTTATGTATTATACATGGAGATCATATCCCCCCCTTATGTATTATACATGGAGATCATATCCCCCCTTATGTATTATACATGGTGATCATATCCCCCCTTATGTATTATACATGGAGATCATATCCCCCTTATGTATTATACATGGAGATCATATCCCCCTTATGTATTATACATGGTGATCATATCCCCCCTTATGTATTATACATGGAGATCAGATCCCCCTTATGTATTATACATGGAGATCATACCCCCCCCTTATGTATTATACATGGAGATCATATCCCCCTTATGTATTATACATGGTGATCATATCCCCCTTATGTATTATACATGGAGATCATATCCCCCCTTATGTATTATACATGGAGATCATATCCCCCCTTATGTAATATACATGGAGATCATATCCCCCCTTATGTAATATACATGGAGATCATATCCCGCCTTATGTAATATACATGGAGATCATATCCCCCCTTATGTAATATACATGGAGATCATATCCCCCCTTATGTAATATACATGGAGATCATATCCCCTTTATGTATTATACATGATGGTCATATCCCCCCTTATGTATTATACATGGAGATCATATCCCCCTTATGTATTATACATGGAGATCATATCCCCCTTATGTATTATACATGGAGATCATATCCCCCCTTATGTATTATACATGGAGATCATATCCCCCATTATGTATTATACATGGAGATCATATCCCCCCCTTATGTATTATACATGGAGATCATATCCCCTTTATGTATTATACATGGAGATCATATCCCACTTATGTATTATACATGGAGATCATATCCCCCCTCTTATGTATTATACATGATGATCATATCCCCCCTTATGTATTATACATGGAGATCATATCCCCCCTTATGTATTATACATGGAGATCATATCCCCCCTTATGTATTATACATGGAGATCATATCCCCCCTTACAGTTGTGGCCAAAATTATTCAACCCCCAATGCTGTAAAGGGGTTTAGGGACTATAGTGTACATTTGGAATTGTATTCAGAATCAAATCCTACAAGGACGTTGTAACTACCCAAATGCAACTAAAATGACATCAATTGTTTATGTAATACAGTAGTAAATGGTTCTTATGTGGTTTCTTCATTGCCACAATTATTCAACCCCTTAAAGACTACCACTCTGAAGAACAGAGGTTCATACAGGTGCTTTCCATCAGGTATTGAAAACACCTGTGGATGTCACCGAGCAGCAATCAAGCATAATAAGCACCAATTAGGCAGCTTTAAAATGACTGTGATACTCAGCTCCTTCTAGACATTTACTGGTGTGGTTACAAACATGGTGAAGGCAAGAGAATGGTCCAGGAAGACAAGAGAAGAGGTGATTTCTCTTCACAGGAAGGGCAATGGCTATAAGAAGATTGCAAAGATGTTAAACATACCAAGAGACACCTTAGGAAGCATCATTCGCAAATTCAAGGCAAAGGGCACTGTTGAAACGCTACCTGGTCGTGGCAGAAAGAAGATGCTGACTTCGACTGCTGTGCGCTACCTGAAGCGTAGAGTGGAGAGAAGTCCCCGTGTGACTGCTGAGGAACTGAGAAAAGATTTGTCAGATGTGGGTACAGAAGTTTCAGCCCAGACAATAAGACGCACACTGCGTAATGAAGGCCTCCGTGCCAGAACTCCCAGGCGTACCCCCTTGCTGTCTCCAAAGAATAAGAAGAGTCGACTGCAGTATGCCAAAAGCCATGTGGACAAACCACAAAAGTTGTGGGATAGTGTTCTGTGGACTGATGAAACAAAATTAGAACTGTTTGGGCCCATGGATCAACGCTATGTTTGGAGGAGGAAGAACAAGGCCTATGATGAAAAGAACACCTTGCCTACTGTGAAGCATGGTGGAGGGTCAATCATGCTTTGGGGCTGTTTTGCTTCTGCAGGTACAGGGAAGCTTCAGCGTGTGCAAGGTACCATGAATTCTCTTCAGTACCAGGAGATATTGGATGGAAACGTGATGCAGTCCGTCACACACCTGAGGCTTGGGAGACGTTGGACCTTTCAACAGGACAATGATCCCAAGCATACCTCCAAGTCCACTAGAGCATGGTTGCAGAGGAAAGGCTGGAACATTTTGGAGTGGCCATCGCAGTCACCAGACTTAAATCCGATTGAGAACCTCTGGTGGGACTTAAAGAAAGCAGTTGCAGTGCGCAAGCCTAAGAATGTGACTGAACTGGAGGCCTTTGCCCATGAAGAATGGGCGAAGATACCCGTAGATCGCTGCAAGACACTTGTGTCAAGCTATGCTTCACGTTTAAAAGCTGTTATAACTGTAAAAGGATGCTGTACTAAGTACTAAGATTGAATGTCACTTGGGGGTTGAATAAAACTGATAATGCTGTGAGCACAGAAAAGACATTTGTGGTTATTTCATTATAACTGTTATGTTATATTTGTCTGACCTACAAGTGCCTCTTTAATGTAAATGTAAGCAAGATGACTGAATGATCAAAAGCAATGTCAAACTGGCCAAAACACTCAATTTCAGTGGGGGTTGAATAATTTTGGCCACAACTGTATGTATTATACATGGAGATCATATCCCCCCCTTATGTATTATACATGGAGATCATATCCCCCCCTTATGTATTATACATGGAGATCATATCCCCCTTATGTATTATACGTGGAGATCATATCCCCCCTTATGTATTATACATGGTGATCATATCCCCCCCTTATGTATTATACATGGAGATCATATATCCCCTTAATCTCCTCTTCTCAAGAGAGAATAAATTCAGTTCCTCTAATCTTTCCTCATAGCTGATCTCCTCCATGCCTCGTATCAGTTTGGTTGCCCTTCTCTATACTTTCTCCATTTCCCCAATGTTATTTTTGTGAATTGGTGCCCAAAACTGAACTGCATATTCCAGATGAGGTCTTACTAATGATTTGTACAGGGATAATATGATATCTCTCTCTCAGGAGTCTATATCTCTTTTAATACATCCTCCCCCTGTCTTGCCCCGACCTGGCTATGACTGCCTACAACAACGCGCTGTCAACAGCCCTTGACTCACTAGCGCCTTTAACCACACGCAACATCAGACCCCGACCGCTCCAGCCCTGGCAGACTGATCACACCAAAACCCTCAAACAACACAGTCGTGCCCTGGAGCGACTATGGTGCAAAACCAAATCCCACCAAGCCTTCACCCGCTACAAATCTGCCTTCCACACCTACCCCTCCTCCCTCCACGCAGCCAAACAAGCCTACTTCCTGACCCTCTTCAAGGCTCTTTCCTCCAATCCTCGCCGACTCTTCTCCACCTTCATCTCTCTACTCTCGCCCCCCACACCTCCACCCAGCACCTCACTCACCGCCCTTGAGATTGCCAATCACTTCAAAAACAAGATTGACACAATTCGCAAAGACATTGCCGCAACTCACACGCCCTCTCAACCCGTCCCCTCTCACACAGCTACCCCCTCATCCCCCCTCCCCCTCGACATAACCCGCAGGGACTTCGTCGCTGCTCAAACTCACTCCAACCCCGTTCCCCCTCACTCAGCTACCCCCTCATCACCCCTCTCCCACGGCCCCACCACTTCTCTGACCTCCACTTCCACCCCACCCTACATTCCTCATACTGAAGCTCCCCCAACACTACGCACCTTTGACCTTACTACCATCGAGGAAGTCTCCAAGATCCTCTCTGATGCCTGCCTCACCACCTGCCCCCTCGACCCTATCCCCTCACAACTCCTACAACCTCCCTCCCCCTCCATCCTATGCTCCCTCACCCACATCTTCAATCTCTCCCTCTCCTCGGGCACTTTCCCCTCCCCTCTGAAACATGCACACATCACCCCTATACTTAAAAAGCCCTCCCTGGACCCCAATGACCCGAACAACCTCAGACCCATCTCCCTGCTCCCATTTACATCTAAACTCCTCGAGCGCCTCGTCTACACCCGCCTATGCTTTCACCTCAACGACAACCTCCTCGATCCCCTACAGTCCGGCTTCCGTCCCCTACACTCCACCGAAACCACCTTACTCAAACTCTCCAACGACCTGCTAATCGCCAAAGCTAATGGCCACTATTCAGTGCTCCTACTCCTTGACCTCTCCACGGCCTTCGACACAGTCCACCACCCCCTCCTCCTCAAAAAACTACACTCCCTCGGCCTCAGAGATTCTGCTCTCTCCTGGCTCTCATCCTACCTGTCACAACGCTCCTTCAGCGTTACCTATAATGCTACCACCTCCCCCTCACTCCCCCTCTCTGTTGGGGTCCCTCAAGGCTCTGTCCTCGGGCCCCTTCTCTTCTCCATCTACACCTCCTCCCTTGGCCAACTCATACACTCTCACGGCGTCAACTACCACCTCTATGCCGGCGACACACAAATCTATCTCTCAACCCCCCACTTCACCCCCTCGGTCTCCGCCCGAATCACACACCTACTGAGCGACATATCAGACTGGATGTCGCTCCACTTCCTTAAACTGAACCTCTCCAAAACTGAGTTTCTTGTCTTCCCCCCAGCCCAGACACCACCCCCCATTGACTTCTCCATCACATCCAACAACGCCACCATCAAACCTGCCCCGCAGGCCAGAGTACTTGGTTTCATTCTGGACTCCAACCTATCCTTCCAGTCCCAAGTCCAATCTTTAACAAGCTTGTGCAGACTCCACCTCCGCAACATCGCCAAAATCCACACGTTCCTAACCCCGGAAACCACTAAACAGCTCATCCACTCCCTCATCATATCACGACTCGATTACTGCAACTCCCTCCTCACTGGCCTGCCTCGCCACTGGCTATCCCCGCTTCAGTCGATCCTGAATACTGCTGCCAGACTCATTCACCTTTCCAACAGCTCCGTTTCCGCCACCCCCCTCTGCCAATCCCTCCACTGGCTTCCGATTGCGCAACGGATCAAATTCAAAATCCTAACACTGACGTACAAAGCCGTCAACCATACTGCCCCGAACTACATCACTGACCTAATGTCCAAGTACCGCCCAGCACGCACACTCCGCTCCTCACAAGACCTCCTTCTCTCTAGCTCCCTGGTCTCCTCCTCCCATGCCTGCCTCCAGGACTTCTCCAGGGTGTCACCCATCCTCTGGAACTCCCTGCCCCAACCCATCAGATTATCACCTACTCTCCTCTCCTTTAGACGCACCCTGAAAACCCATCTCTTCAGGGTAGCCTACCCCATCCTCTGCTAACTTGCCGACCTCCTCCACTCTTCCTACCACTCCATCCCACACATCTTTCTCCTCCTGTACCACTATCCCCTCCCTCCTAGATTGTAAGCTCGAAAGAGCAGGGCCCTCAATCCCCTCACGTTTGGCATTGTATTGTTATTGTACTGTCACATGTTCTGTCCCTCTTTGTAATGTACAGCGCTGAGCGAACTATTGGCGCTTTATAAATATTGTATAATAATAATAATAATAATACAAGAGAGGATTTTGCTCACTTTAGAAACCGCAGCTTGGCATTGCATGCCATTATTAAAGCTTGTGATCTACCAGAACCCCCGGATCCTTCTTCACCATTGATTCCCCCAGTTGTACCCCCCTAGTATGTATGATGCATGCATATTCTTAGCCCCCAAGTGCAGAACCTTACATTTATCAACATTAAACCTCATTGGCCCCATAGTCCCCCAATTACACAGAGCATTGAGGTCAGCTTGTAAGTTGGAGACATCCTGTAAGGACGTTATTCCACGGCACAGCTTGGTGTCATCTGCAAAGACTGAAATGGTTTTAATCCCAGACCCTATATCGTTTATAAATGTATTAAAAAGTAAGGGTCCCCCCACTAAACCTTGGGGTACCCCACTAATAACACTGATCCTTGGGGTACACCACTAATAACACTGATCCTTGGGGTACACCACTAATAACACTGATCCTTGGGGTACACCACTAATAACACTGATCCTTGGGGTACACCACTAACAACCCTAGACCATTCAGAGTATGAATCATTAACAACTGCTCTCTGAATATCATCTTTTAGCCAGTTTTAGCCAGTTTTCTATCCACTTACATATGGATGTTTCCAATGTTTCCAAGTTTCCATTACCTTACACATTAGCCGTGTGTGGGGGACTGTGTCAAATGCTTTTGTGCTTCATAATATAACTCATGCTGGATTTTAGTAACTAAGCGGTATCTTACCAAATACCCAGATGCATTAGGATACCTCTCAGTTGTTTGGTTCGTGTTCGAAGTGCACGGATGAACATTCTGTAGGTTTGGATGTTCGACCACAAACCGAGCAGGGGGTGTTTGGCCCAGCTCTAATAAAGATACTTGAAGGTTCTGAGACCATTGGGCACAGTAGAAAGGCAATACCTGTGTTAGATGGTCACTAATGGACCCATAAATCAGAGACAGGGTGCCTTTAGTGGCTGCAGAGGATTTACAAATTGGTTCAAATCTTGTAAGAGTCTTTGGAGAGGCAAGGTTTCTCACCAAGGGTTCGATGAAATGATGAAGTTGAAGATACCAATAGAGTTCAATAAAGGGAATGTGATCATTATCATGGAATTGGGCAAATGTTCGTAACCCTTTCACTGTCAGCATTGAATAAATAATCTCAAAGCACTGGGAAATCCACCAAATGTGGGACTTTTTTCAACCTAACTCTGTAACTATAACCACCATCTGGTGAGTTATATCCTGAGCCACAGTCCCAATATCAATTTGTTTGAACTTATTGGGGGAGATTTACTATAACTGGAGAGTGCAAAATCTGGTGCAAGTGTGAATGGTACCCAATCAGCTTCTAACTTCAGCTTGTTCAAATAAGTAAAAACAAACCAAATCATTTCCTTTCACTGGCAAAAACAGAAAATAAATAAAGTCAGCTGCATCCACTATACAATAGATACTAGATGTAAAACAACTAGTTCAAAAATGGGCACGCTGTCTCTTAAAAATTCCAAAGTTCAGTTGTGCATTCAATATAATTATATCAAACCATATTATTATAGAGAAGATTGATGATGTGAGCTCAATATATGCAAAAACCTAAATATAAACATAAAATCACAAATAAGGCTGTGCCAAAACACCATACTCAACTTTCAAAAACATAAAATATAAACCTAGACGAGTGTATATCCGTACAGATGGACAAATGTGTGTATGGACAATAATAAGCTAAATGCCTAAATGTGCCAAACACATGCAAACATAAAAGGTGAATGTGATAGAACCCAGTACTCCACTCTCAAAACAGAAAAAAAACATTAAAAAAGTGTCTATGCATACAGACGGGCAAATGTACATGTGGAGAAAAGTTAAATGGACAAGCATAAATAAAAATATATTATTCAATATTGCAAACAAAGTTGAAGATGAAAAAAGCAACCAAATGTGCAAAATGTCCGCACAGATGAATAAATATCCTGGTGAACAGTTTAAAATCAAGATGGAAAATCCCAAAGGAAAAGAAGACGCACTTCAAAGTGTAGGATGAAGAACATTGAGTGCTGCAGGAATAGAGGGAGCCAGGAAATCCCACCACCCACATGTAAGGTGAACTCCTTCCTGGAGACATTGATCCCACATAGAGATCATGAAGAGCCTCGCTGTCCCACAGCACAAAATATTCACATCTAGATACATCCTGTGTAAGTGTGCTCAGCACAGAGGAGTTCAAAACATGAAAGGACCACCATAGTGCCGTATGGTAACACCAAGGGCTTATAATATGGTAATGTGCTTACAATAAGAAGACAATCACAAGCATACAGCCAACGATGAGCATCACCGCATTCCACCAGCGTGCATAATAGCATTATGTGTTTGGCCCTGCCCTAACGCGTTTCACTGTAAACAGCATCTGCCTCTGTCCACTGAAGACGCTGGGTTATTTTTCAAGTAGCTCTTTAATTAACCGCTTGCCCACCGCCCTATAGAAGAGGTACTGCCAGGGCTGTGCAAAATCACACATATATATATATATATATATATATATATATATATATATATATACGTGATTTGCATTTCCAGGTAGGGGCGCACGCCACCTTACCAGCGCCGCTACTGTCGACTAGAGGTGTCAATCACATATACAGTATATTGTCATCAGAGCAGCAGACAGTAAAACACACACAGCACACACTTAACCTTTTGATGTTAACCCCTTCCTGCCCAGTGCCATTAGAATAGTGTCAGTGCTTTTTATTAGCACTGATCACTGTATAAATGTCACTGGGGATGTCAGTGGCAGTTAGTCAGTTCCCACCCAATGTCAGAATGCCCCCCTCCCCCCGCAGTCCCGCAATAAGTCTCTGATCATCATCATTACTAGTATAATAAATAAATAATAATTCCAATATATATACCGCCATCGCCATTTGTAGATGCTATCACTTTCACATAAACCAATTAATTTACACGTATTGGGATTTTTTTTAGCAAAGATATGTAGCAGAATACATTTTGGCCTAAATTTATGACAAAATTAGATTTTTTAAGTATTTTTACTGGACATGTTTTGTAGAGAAGAGTCAAAAATATTGTTTTGTTTTTTTTTTTTAAATTGTCGGACTTCTTTTGTGTATAACACAAAAAAATTAAAACCACAGAGGTGATCAAATACCACTGAAAGAAAGCTCCATTTGTGGGGAAAAAAGGACTTAAATTTTGTCAGTTAAAGTAATGCACAAAAAATGGCCTGGTCAGGAAGGGGGGGAAATCCTCAGGAGGGCAAGTTTTTATGTCACATAGTACTCGTGGAGCAATTTTTCAAAAGCAAATTAAAATAAAAACACTTTTTACTTTTAATGCACGAAAATACAATATTTTGGCCAATTATTTGGAAAACTATAAAAGATGATGCAATGCCAAGTAAATAGATACCAAACATGACATGCTTTAAAACTGTGCATGCCCCGTGCAATGGAGAATACATTTTTAATATCCATAGGCAACGCTTTAAAAGCCTTTACAGGCTACCATTTTAGACTTACAGAGGAGGTCTAGTGCTAGAATTACTGCCTTTGATCTGACGTTCATGGCGATACCTCACATGTATGGTGCAACTGCTCTTTACATACTGGCACGGGGTCAATGCTTGCACAGGCAAGTGCACGGGCACGGGGGGACAAGGGTGCTTTTTTTTTCTTAAAGTTATTTTGATTTTTTTAATTTATTTTACACTGTCCCTTTCATTTTTTTTTACCACTTTTAATGCTATCATAGGGAATGCAAACATCCCCTATAACTTCAATGGGCATTGTCATATATCCTTTTTGGAGAAATCTGGGGTCTATCAGACTCTACATCTCTCCTCTGCCCTTACATTATCTAATCAAACCAAGATCGGTGTGATCCGATGCTTTCCCAACTTACAAATGGCGCTGTTTATATCCTGCGAAATTGAAGTGATGAATTACTCATAGCTTCCGATTTTTTAGACTATAGAGATGATTGGCAACATTCCAGTCTCCAATCAGCTCTATGGTCAGCTGGCAGATACACCAACTGCATTCTCAGGTTCCCCTGATGGCTTGGGACTGCCTGAGAAGGCTGTGGAAGGCAGTGGGGGATGGGGGGCATCTTCTTCCACTACTTGTAAAAGCAATCCGGCAACTAATTAGCCACTAGGATTGCTTTTACATGAACATCCATTCGCCAGCTGAAAAAACGATACTGAGATGATGCCTGCAGCTGTAGGCATCATCCTGGCATAACCGCTCAAAGTCCAGTGATTTACCAGTGCGTCGCTGGTCCTTGTTGGGTGTATATGCTATGTTCTTTTTTTTTTTATGTGGGCTGAATGAAAAAAAAAGGGAAGAAATCTCTGCCAGAAATTAGAATATACTGCCCTGCATCCACCCACTTCTAATGGTGGGCACACGTGAAATGTGGCAACAAATATTATAAAATATATATGTCAAAGCATAGGGGCCATCCACCCACTGGCCACCCCAGACCCCCATGCTTCAGCATATATGCTCTTTTTTTAACTGCGGATGAAAAATCTCATACAACAGCACAACACACACCTACTGTGAGGGACCGCCGAGCGGCACCACTAGCACTCCACCGGTCAGGCGTGCCCAGAGCGCGGAATCTAAGCCCCAGGGTACTTGTTCACCAGGGCCCCTGATGGTGGGGATGGACTTGTAGTACCCTGAGACCAGGTCGCCTCTACTGAGCACACCTGTCAGTGGTAGGGGTGTCCGCCAGGGGTTCCAACCAGGGAGAGCCAAATGTGAGGAGGTCGGGTGACCCTGATGGGATGGATGGATGGATGGCTGAGCAAGTGCGTAGTCAGACAGGCCGAGTCGGTAATGTAGAGGACGGTGAGGTACAAGGGAGCAGGCAGAGAATCGTCGGGTCACACGCCAGGTCAGCAACAGGAGGTCAGATCTACAGAGGGGCATCCAGGGAGAGAGGTCAGGCAAGCAAGGGTCTGGGCAGGAGAAATCAGCAAGGTCAAGAGCAATCCGGGTCAATAACTTACAGTATACAGGTTCACAGGATCAGGAATGCAGGTAAGACCAGAAGGCAACGAAATGACAGCTCAGGGACCTTTAAATATCCCGCCCTGCGCTGCCATTGGTGCCCAGCGGGCGGCCGCGGCTTCTACTGCGCATGCGCGAACTCGAACGCCGCGGCCGGCCCGGACCTAGTGCCCGTGTACTGGGAGGAGCAGTGCGCCTGCGCCGGGACCATCGAGGGACGGATCGCGGGGATCCCTGACATTGCCCCCCCCCTACGGGCAACCTCCGGATGCCCACCCGATCTCTCCACCACGGGTGATCACAAAGAAACCTCCGGACAAGCCTAGGTGCATGGACATTATGGGCTGGTTCCCACGAATTGTCCTCAGGGCCGTAGCCCTTCCACTTGATGAGAAATTGGGTCTGGCCCCCCCTTCGACGGCACTTCAAGATTGCCTCCACCTCAAATTCCTCTTCCTCTTCAACCGTTACGGCCTCCGGGGGCCTGGATTCCCGTTCCGGGAAGGCATCAGGGACTACCGGTTTCAACAGGGACACGTGGAAGACAGGGTGGATCTTGAGTGTGTCAGGGAGAACAAGTTCATAGGCCACCTCATTGACCATCCGTTTGATGCAAAAAGGGCCTATGAATTTAGGTCCCAACTTCTTCGACGGGCAAAGCATCCTCAAGTTTGACGTAGCCAGCCAAACCTTCTCTCCGGGCTGCAACACCAGGTTCCCTCTTCGCTTCCTATTGAAAGCCTTCTTATAGTCTTCTTGGGCTTGACGGATGGCTTCCTGTAATTTCTTATTGTTGGAGGTGAAGAAGGTCAGTGCATCCTGCGTCGCTGGAATCGGGCATTCCGGGACCAAGTCCGGGAGGAAGACCGGATGAAACCCATAGTTGGCGAAGAACGGGGACTGCCCAGTTGCTGAATGGCAAGCGTTGTTGTACGCGAATTCTGCCAAAGGGAGGAGTGGCGCCCAGTCGTCCTGAGAGAATGATGTGTAGCATCGCAGGTATTGCTCCAGGGTCTGATTGGTCCTCTCGGTCTGGCCATTGGTCTGAGGGTGAAATGCCGAGGAAAGAGACAGCTTGATATCCAGGGCTTTGCACAGCGCCCTCCAAAACCGCGAGGTAAACTGCACCCCTCGGTCCGAGACGATGTCTTCGGGAACCCCATGCAGTCTAACGATCTCTCGAATAAAGACTTGTGCCGTCTCGGCTGCAGATGGAGTCTTCCGTAAAGGGATGAAATGGGCCATCTTGGATAAGCGGTCCACAACCACGAGGATTGCTGTGTGATCCAGCGAAGGAGGGAGCTCGACTATGAAGTCCATGGAGATTCTCTGCCAGGGCCGTTCAGGGATGGGCAATGGACGTAGCAGGCCCCATGCCTTGTTCCTTGAAGGCTTGTTCCGCTGGCAGATGGCACAGGAGCCCACGTAGATCTTACAATCCTTGGCCATGTCCGGCCACCAGAAGGAACGCCGGAGAAGTTCCAGGGTCTTGACCGGTCCAAAATGTCCTGCCAGTGGGTGGTCATGGCAATGTCCCAAGACTAAGGTTCGGGCATCCTCTGGCACCACAATCCGGTCCTCCCTCCATAGGAGTCCCTCCTTGTTCTGGAGGGGGGCCCCATCGGAGGTAGACATTGCTGTGGACGCCCTCAGGATCTCGGAGCGAAGGTTTGTCTGAAGGGCCAAGAAATTCCCTGCCGGAAGAATAGTGTCGGGCACTGGGATCTCCTTGGTGTCCTCATACATGCGCGATAATGCGTCAGGCTTCGTGTTTTTCGAGCCGGGCCTGTATGTGATGTGGAACTGGAACCTCGAGAAAAACAATGCCCATCTTGCTTGTCGTGGGCGTAGACGTTTGGCCGTCCTCAGATATTCCAGGTTCTTGTGGTCCGTGAATATCAGGATGGGATGGGAGGCACCTTCCAGCAGGTACCTCCATTCCTCTAAAGCGGTTTTGATAGCCAGTAGCTCGCGATCCCCAATGTCGTAGTTCCTCTCCGCCGGGGTAAGTTTCCGTGAAAAGAATGCTACTGGGTGAAGTAATTCCTTGGCGCCCTTCCGCTGGGAAAGGATGGAGCCAACCGCGTTTTCAGATGCATCTACTTCTAAGATGTAGGGCAGGGAGGCGTCGGGATGACCCAGAATGGGTGCCGAGGTAAATAACCTTTTTAGTGCCTCAAAGGCTTCCTGTGCCTCGGGCGTCCATCTGAATCGCGTCCCAAGCTTAGTTAATTGAGTGATAGGGGAGACCAGACCCGAGAAGTTCTTGATGAACTTCCGGTAGAAATTTGCGAACCCAATAAAACGTTGGACACTTTTCCTGTCCGTGGGTTCAGGCCAATCTAGGATCGCTGAGACCTTCTGAGGGTCCATTGCGACCCCCGTGGTGGAGATAACCAGACCCAGGAATGTAACGCTAGCCTGTTCAAAGCAGCATTTCTCTGCTTTAGCGTACAACCCGTGCTGCCGCAACCGCCCCAACACCTTTGTTACATGTACCCTGTGCTCCCCCAGGGAGGATGAGAAAATCAAAATGTCGTCTAAGTAGACGATGACAAAGATGTCCAGGAAGTCCCTAAAGATGTCGTTTACAAAGTGCTGGAAGGTGGCTGGCGCATTGCATAACCCGAAAGGCATGACCAGGTATTCAAAATGGCCGAATCGGGTGCGGAAGGCCGTCTTCCACTCATCCCCCTCCCTTATGCGAACCAAATTGTAGGCTCCCCTTAAGTCCAACTTGGTAAATACTACCGCAGCCTTTAAGCTCTGGAACAATTCAGGTACCAGAGGTAATGGGTAACGATTTTTAATGGTGACCCTATTCAGCTCCCGATAGTCAATGCATGGCCTCAAAGTCTTGTCCTTCTTTTCTACAAAGAAGATCCCTGCACCTGCTGGGGAAGTGGAGGGACGGATGAATCCCTTACGGAGGCTATCCTCAATATAGTCCTTCAGGGCCCCTAATTCCAGCTCAGAAAGGGGAAAAATTCGTCCGAACGGAATTTCAGAACCGGGCAACAGATCAATTGGACAGTCATATGGGCGGTGGGGGGGTAGAGCATCTGCCCCCCGTTCACTGAACACGTCAAGGAACTTGTGATAGGCTGCAGGAACCACTTGTTTCAGGCTGTCATCCCCCTCAGAGCACAAAAGAACCTGGGGGACCCCCGGGCCCGAAGTTCGACACAGTTCCCGACAATATGGGGAAGGGAACGAGACAACCCCAGTTTCCCAGTCAATTTGGGGGTTATGGGCCCGCAACCAAGGGAGCCCCAGAATGACTGGGAAAAGGGGTGATGCAATAGCATCCAGGCGGAGGAGTTCCCGGTGCTGACCGGCAATGGAAGTCATAATGGAAGGGGTCTCCTGGTTGACTACTCCTGACTTTATCCGGGAACCATCAGCTAAAAAGATATGAAACCCCTTCTCCTTTGGGCGGAGGGGAATACCCTGCTGGTGAGCAAAATTGATATCCACAAAACAGCTGCATGCCCCCGAATCAACTATGGCCGACACCTCCACGGTCCTTTCGGAAAGCTGAAAGGAGAGGGGAACAACTAAGTACTGGGACGGGGTCATATCGCCAACAGATAAAGAAGATGAAGTGAACTTACTCAGTTTCTGCGGGCAGGAACGCACCATGTGACCAGCTTCGCCGCAGTACAGGCACAGATTCTGGGAGCGTCTGCGCTGGCGTTCCTCAGGCGATAGTTTAGGCCGAGCCAGGCCTAGCTGCATGGGTTCGGGGGCATCTTCAGCCGGCAGGTTCTGGATGCTTGGCCTAGTATGTTGACCGGATCCCTGAAATGACCCCCAGGGATTTCCGCGACCCTGACCAGACCTCTCCAATCTGCGCTCCCGTAGTCTACGGTCAATTTTAATAGTGAGTGCAATCAAGTCCTCTAATATCTCGGGCACCTCTACCCGGGCGAGCTCGTCTTTCAGAGCCTCAGATAGGCCCATACGAAACTGGTGTAACAGGGCGAACTCGTTCCAACGAGTGTCACCCATCCAGCGCCTAAAGTCAGAGGCGTATTCCTCAGCCGTCCGCCGACCTTGTCGGAGTGTGTATAACGTGGCCTCGGCCGAGGCCGCCCGTTGTGGGTCATCATATAAGATGGCCATAGCGTTAAAGAAGCTGTCGACCGAAATCAGGTGAGGGTCATTGTTTCCCCTTAGTCGGTGGGCCCAGTCTTGGGGTTCACCCTGCAGCAGGGAGACAACAAACCCCACTTTCACTGACTCTGTCAAAAAGGTCCGTGGCTGTAGTTCAAAAAAGAGAAGACAAGAGTCACGAAATGACCGAAAACGTGTGCGATCCCCATGGAAGCGCTCGGGTAAGGGTACTCGGGGTTCCGCCATAGGGAGTGATGTGGGAGGCCCAGGAGCCGGCTCGTGGGCTGCTGCGACTGGAGGTGCAGGAGCCGGGGCCTGTGAAACAGGAACAGATATGGTGCAGGCCTGAAACCGATTCTCGATCTGCAGACATCTGTCCTGTAATGTGTTTACAGCTTGCGTCAGGGTAGACAGGTGCCTGCACACCTCGTCCAACGGGGTGAGTCCTCCTCGAGGCTCAGTCATGGCCTTCTGGTACTGTGAGGGACCGCCGAGCGGCACCACTAGCACTCCACCGGTCAGGCGTGCCCAGAGCGCGGAATCTAAGCCCCAGGGTACTTGTTCACCAGGGCCCCTGATGGTGGGGATGGACTTGTAGTACCCTGAGACCAGGTCGCCTCTACTGAGCACACCTGTCAGTGGTAGGGGTGTCCGCCAGGGGTTCCAACCAGGGAGAGCCAAATGTGAGGAGGTCGGGTGACCCTGATGGGATGGATGGATGGATGGCTGAGCAAGTGCGTAGTCAGACAGGCCGAGTCGGTAATGTAGAGGACGGTGAGGTACAAGGGAGCAGGCAGAGAATCGTCGGGTCACACGCCAGGTCAGCAACAGGAGGTCAGATCTACAGAGGGGCATCCAGGGAGAGAGGTCAGGCAAGCAAGGGTCTGGGCAGGAGAAATCAGCAAGGTCAAGAGCAATCCGGGTCAATAACTTACAGTATACAGGTTCACAGGATCAGGAATGCAGGTAAGACCAGAAGGCAACGAAATGACAGCTCAGGGACCTTTAAATATCCCGCCCTGCGCTGCCATTGGTGCCCAGCGGGCGGCCGCGGCTTCTACTGCGCATGCGCGAACTCGAACGCCGCGGCCGGCCCGGACCTAGTGCCCGTGTACTGGGAGGAGCAGTGCGCCTGCGCCGGGACCATCGAGGGACGGATCGCGGGGATCCCTGACATCTACTTATGTATATTCCAAGAGCAAGACCCTATTGCTGTCAGAATAAACAAGTCGGTGCTGCAGCTGAATGACACTCCTGAATGACAAAACAGAAATGGTTATCAATAAAACAGTAACTCAATAAAACAACTTTTTATTGAAATATCTCTGCCAGAAAAGTGTGTGGTATGCCCACCATTAGAAAATACCTCTCTGCATCCACCCACATCTAATGGTGGGAACACATGAAATGTGTCAGACAGAACAGCCCTCTGGAACTTGTATTTCTGAACAGCAGGACTTAGCTGATAAGCAGAGTGCCTGGGACTATATTTCACAGAAGAGGTAGCGTGTGGGCATATAAATATCAAAACCCAGGAGATTGGCTGAGGGAGTGCAGAGCAAGATTGAAGGAAAAGGAAGTGTGCTGAATTAGGCCAAGACTGGAGAGAGAGAGAGAGAGAGAGAGAGAGAGAATGAGCTTACTGACCACTGGCCTGCTACACTGCCAAGCAGGCCACTCTGACAGCAGGACACAGACCCGGATGCCAAGTCTGAACCAGAGGGCCCATGGACTTTTCCTATCCATTGTGAAAGATGGATTGTGACAATCCGCTGAAACACATTTATTGGGTGAGAGAGACCCATGCATCCAATAACAAAGTGAACATTGATAGTTGGTCACCTCGGTTATCTACTTGCACATAGTTGTGAACACTTTTTACAGTTGCCCCAGTTGCGGCCTAGGTATGTCAGTATCAATGCTGGGATACATATGCAGTACAATTATCACTGAAGCTGACAGCAGGACATACAGTTCCAGAACAGGATATAGTAGTGCCGACTGAATCAACAAGTCCTTTTCCCTTTCTGCAGAGCAGGATTCCTACTACTGTTCATCTTTTGCCTTTGACATCCAAAGGGAATTATCTTTGTCCATAGACATTCAGACCATGTGTTGCTATTTGCTACTCCAAGCTCAGTTCCTCATTTTAGCTCTTAAAGGGAACTTTGCAATAATTATTTGCCATCAATCAAGGATGTGTTGAATATTTTCCTTTTTCCTCATTATCTGGGAAGTGATCACCCTGTGGAACTGTCATCTACCCCTAGACACAGCCTCACATCAATTGGGCCCCAACAAGCATGCTGAAGATATTCTAGAGCTCTTAAGGGGGACATTATATCTGAGAATTCTCTTTATTTCACATTTAATCCTCGTCATCTAGTTCTGAGACCCCGCACTGAGCTTACCTGTTTCTTGATAGTTGCTTTCTGCTCACTGGGGATTCAACAGTCTCCTCAGACTGGCGGCAGTGGATTATTTCTGAAAGCAGACATGCTATCAGATGCTGTTGTTTTATTGTGAATGTTGATACTTTTGCTCACAATTGCCAATGATGATCAGAGTTGCTGCCAATACCAGTG